>NC_137829.1:440257-580151 GCF_963921795.1 Nannobrachium achirus
GTATCTCTAAAGTGTAAATTGTCTGGTAGGATGTTTGTTTCATTTGCTATTTATCAAGCGTTAATGGGTTTTAATTTGTTCTCAGAAGCATTGTCACCAGGGTGACGAAGAACTCCAGCTAGTGTTAAACACACACTATAGTCACATAATGAGCATGAAACAGAATGGTGGCCTCAAGCCTCAGACACGTCATTAGGAGAAAATATAGTTTAGTTTTTTATTATTTATTTTTCTTACTGTACATTGCCACAGATGGAAAAAATCTGGTGACGCGCTATGAGCTTTGCTATCTGCTGTTTTTGAATAGGTAAAGTAATACAATAATGGTTAAAGTGGTTAAATCTAAAGTGACACAGATGCTTTCCAGGTAGGAATGGGTTAAAGGAGAAGTCTGGACTAGAGGAGAAATCTCTGCCGTTCTGAAAGACAGATGTGAACAAAAAAGAAAAAAGAATTGATGAGCTATGAAAATAAGCGATTCAGCGCAATGCCTCGCGGTCGGAGCTGTGGTGAACTCAAGATTAGAAAAAAAAAAAACTGTAAAGTCCCTATCAGAGTCGGTACTGCGGTGAAGAGCTATTCACCGCGGTGTAGTCTTTTTGAGTCATAAAACTACAACATTACGTCATTCCTCGCGGTGAAGAGCTTTCCACCGCGAGTCCCGACACATCTCTCTGTTTTTACTTTCAGACAGATAGGCTCTTCACCCCGTTCACTGATCGACCTGGACCAGTCAGTCATGGTGTGTGTGTGTGTGTGTGTGCAGGGATGTAGTGGGGGGGGGAACGCAGGGGTACGGAGTGCCCACACTTCTCTCAAGTCAAGTCAGTTGATTTTATATTTTCAGGTCGTTCTGACCCAGCAATTGGTTGAAATAGGCTCGCCAGCCGTGCTGAAATGAGCATGACTAACAGCAGATGGTAATATAAGATTTGAAAATGGATTAATTAATTGGAAATATCAGTTGTGGAGCTATTTTGCATGGAAAGTTTGGCTGATGATCCGGTCATCAAATTATTGGTTGAGAACCACTGGTCTAAGGCTATTTCTGCCTCCGCGCAGACCCGTTTTAAGCCAGCGAAAACGTTATGTGCACGCACACGGACGCACGTGCATGTGCGTGCACGCGGGGAGTGCCCACACTTCCAAATTTAGCACTACAACACTGTGTGTGTGTGTGTGTGTGTGTGTGTGTGTGTGTGTGTGTGTGTGTGTGTGTGTGTGTGTGTGTGTGTGTGTGTGTGTGACTGGCTGAATGTAATGCAAATGCACAATCAATGTAAGGTGCTATATAAATTAGGGTATCAACCAAAAAGTCGACTCAGTCGACTTCATTACACAAGTCGACTCCCTCCAGGGAAAGTCGAAAGTCTTATGTTTGAAAAAAAAAAGCTATTTTTTCTATCGTTGTTTTTGCTCCATATGTGCGTGTGTACAGCATTCAAACAGTAGGATTGCTTATTGTCAAGGACAAGATTCTCTCCTTTTCCAACTGTGTTTTGTCAATGGAATGAAGCACACTAGCACAGGAAGTTTTCACTTAGCCATTAACTAATCTACAATATTTACGGTACAGCAAAACAAAAGCCTTACTAAGGGAGAAAGGATCGCTTAGGCTATTCTATGAAGTCCAGAGGTAAGTCATTCTCCTTTATTCCCCCCATTCCTTCCCCCCTCCCCCATCGTTTAATGATGACGTTTGATGATGAAACGATAAAGTCGACTTCAACTCAACTTTTTACTGAGTCGAGTCGACTTGCAAAAATCACAATTCGTTAATGCCCCAATGCATCATTTACCATTTATCCCCCCCCCTCCCCCCCCCCCAAACTCTAGCCAAGAGAGCTGGCCAGGGACATGCTGGCCATTGGGAAAAGCGGGACAACTCCCGAACGGCCGGTTCATTCCCGGCTGGTCCAGGCCGGCCATTAGGAAAAATAAATAAATAAAATGTCGGCCTTCCATGTTGGGGGCTGGGCGGCCAACAAAGTGGCAACAATGAAATATAACTCATGTAATTGGCCCACTGGCTTGTCACTTGTCACAATCTGAAATGGCAAATATTTGAGTGGCAGCAGTGCTATAGAGAGAGATCTCTCTCTATAGCGTGCAATGAGGGCCTCTATAACTCTTTTTCCCGGGCTGAATCAGGGGCCCAGGCCAGCACGTCCCTGGAGCTGGCTGTGGATGAGGTGATGGATATGGAAGCCAGGACCTGCTGTGGATGAGGTGATGGATATGGAAGCCAGGACCTGTGGATGAGGTGATGGATATGGAAGCCAGGACCTGTGGATGAGGTGATGGATATGGAAGCCAGGACCTGTGGATGAGGTGATGGATATGGAAGCCAGGACCTGTGGATGAGGTGATGGATATGGAAGCCAGGACCTGTGGATGAGGTGATGGATATGGAAGCCAGGACCTGCTGTGGATGAGGTGATGGATATGGAAGCCAGGACCTGGAGCTGGCTGTGGATGAGGTGATGGATATGGAAGCCAGGACCTGGAGCTGGCTGTGGATGAGGTGATGGATATGGAAGCCAGGACCTGGAGCTGGCTGTGGATGAGGTGATGGATATGGAAGCCAGGACCTGGAGCTGGCTGTGGATGAGGTGATGGATATGGAAGCCAGGACCTGGAGCTGGCTGTGGATGAGGTGATGGATATGGAAGCCAGGACCTGGAGCTGGCTGTGGATGAGGTGATGGATATGGAAGCCAGGACCTGGAGCTGGCTGTGGATGAGGTGATGGATATGGAAGCCAGGACCTGGAGCTGGCTGTGGATGAGGTGATGGATATGGAAGCCAGGACCTGGAGCTGGCTGTGGATGAGGTGATGGATATGGAAGCCAGGACCTGGAGCTGGCTGTGGATGAGGTGATGGATATGGAAGCCAGGACCTGGAGCTGGCTGTGGATGAGGTGATGGATATGGAAGCCAGGACCTGTGGATGAGGTGATGGATATGGAAGCCAGGACCTGCTGTGGATGAGGTGATGGATATGGAAGCCAGGACCTGGAGCTGGCTGTGGATGAGGTGATGGATATGGAAGCCAGGACCTGGAGCTGGCTGTGGATGAGGTGATGGATATGGAAGCCAGGACCTGGAGCTGGCTGTGGATGAGGTGATGGATATGGAAGCCAGGACCTGGAGCTGGCTGTGGATGAGGTGATGGATATGGAAGCCAGGACCTGGAGCTGGCTGTGGATGAGGTGATGGATATGGAAGCCAGGACCTGGAGCTGGCTGTGGATGAGGTGATGGATATGGAAGCCAGGACCTGGAGCTGGCTGTGGATGAGGTGATGGATATGGAAGCCAGGACCTGGAGCTGGCTGTGGATGAGGTGATGGATATGGAAGCCAGGACCTGGAGCTGGCTGTGGATGAGGTGATGGATATGGAAGCCAGGACCTGGAGCTGGCTGTGGATGAGGTGATGGATATGGAAGCCAGGACCTGGAGCTGGCTGTGGATGAGGTGATGGATATGGAAGCCAGGACCTGGAGCTGGCTGTGGATGAGGTGATGGATATGGAAGCCAGGACCTGCTGCCTTGCTAAAGGGTTGGTGAGCGGCGACGACTCAATGAGGATGCAGAAGACAACCCCACCCTGCACCACCCCCTCCCCCCTCCCCCCAGGTCAGGACAGTTTGAGGCCACTCGTGTCCAGATCGGGTCAAAAGGTCAAACACACACGCACACATACACACAACACGCACACGCCGGCCTGGTGATCTGTGGCGCTGAGGGGAAGGAGACAGAGTGAACATATCGTCTCTGTCGGGTGGAAACCTTGTATGTTCAAAACCGTCCGTTTTGCATTTATCATTTTAAAAATGATTTAAACTATAGTGAAAACAGACGATCTACGAGCACACAACGCCTCGCGCCGCGAGGCGTTGTGTGAATGTAGATCGGCTGTTTTCACTACTTTTGTGCGACCGCCTTGTATGATGAAGCAGGACTTTACTTTACGAAAGAACGCACACATTTGAAAATTGGAGATACAAGGTTTCTGCCGCTCGACAACGACGATATATAATGGCGTCCTCAAAGGACACACCGGCCTATACAGGACACACGCACGCACACACACACACACACACACACACACACACACACACACACACACACACACACACACACACACACACACACACACACACACACACACAAATCCTGAGCGTAATTTTACCCCCGAGAGCGTACAGATGGACCCTACACTCTCTGGGGTAAATGAACACTCAGAAGCTGTACAGGTGCATGGCTTCCACAGTCTACACTACAGCCTCATTAATACCTTGTTTCCTACCCTGATCCCCACCACCCTGATGCCCCCCATTTCTCTGCACTGATATGTGTGTGTGTGTGTGTGTATGTGTATGTGTATGTGTATGTGTATGTGTATGTGTATGTGTATGCAGGCATGTGTGCGTGCGTGTACACAGTACTATTTCTAAATATTTGTGTAGCCTGCCTTGCTTATATTTGTATATTTATATTGTATATTTAAACAACATTCCTTCCTAATGTTGTTTAAAAGCTGTGGCTCGCAAACGTTTTTATGTCGAAGACGGCCTAAATGAATACAATATTTGTCTGCGTACGAGATTTCCTATTACAGGGGCAAAGCGGCACAGTCGGTATAGAGCTGTCGCCTCACAGCTAGAATTCCCTGGGTTCGATCCCCTGTCATCAGGGCTGGATTAACCGTTGGGCCAGTGGGGCCGTTGCCAGGGGCCCTTGGCTCTCAGGGCCCCTAATTAATTAAAAGTCAAAAGTGTGGGCCCCTCTTCTGTTGTCTACAGTGTTTTCTTGGCCCACAGATGATCATCATGACTTAAAATCCGAGCTGGGTAGTGTACGTTGGGAGGGAGGAGGGTTATGGTGAAGGGTGGGGGGCCCTAAAAAAATATAGGCCAGGGGCCCTCACGGGGGTTAATCCATCCATGCCTGTCATCAGCGCCCATAGGTGGGGTTGGCGAAAGGGCCTTTCTGTGTGGAGTTGTCATGGTCTCCCCGGGTCCCCTAGGGTAGGTACCCTCACAACAAACATGCAGTAATCCTGGTCTCTATAATGAGCCGGGGCGCCTGATGGAGGGGAAAGGAACTGGTGGGAATAACGCGTTCCTTTCCACGCACTACGTCCATACCGGTGAAGCTCCCCCTGTCAGGTGATAAGAAGCGTCCTGCTCACTCCTCATGCACTGAAGGAAGCATGAGCTCAGTGCGGGGCCCTCCCCAGGTTGGCAGAGGTAGAAAAATGGGTTACAATAGATAGATGACGTATTATGATGCTCATGATGTGGCCTATTTTTTATTGTAGCTTATTTTGGCCTTGGGTTCAGAGACCTGGCTTGCTTGTTTCTCTCGCTAAGTCTGGCAACGCTGTACAGTATTAAGCCCCTGATACACGTAGCAATTTCTTCATCAATATCAACCAGCAAAGTTTGATATTTTTTTTATCCATTTACTACCTACTTTTTTTGTACTTGGTTCCTTTGTGTATATTTATATTGTGTGCTGCTGTGTGTTTTTGTATGTCTTTGCCTCCTCAAATCTTGTTTTGGGGTTTGAGCGAGAAAGGGCAGAGCAATTAATGGAGACGCAAATGGCGTCCTACTTTCTCTCTCTGGGCACTGGGGAGGAAAAAAAACATTGGGGAGAGAGGGGGGAGGGGGATAGAGAGAGAGACAGAGAGAGCGAGAGAGAGAGGGGAGAGAGAGAGGAGTATAGAATATTTCCCAAAGACGAGAGGTGTGCACTGAGCACTGTGCGCTCGCTCGCTCGCTCACGCACGGTGTAGAAAACCGTCAACAGTAGGCTAGGTCGGTCACGCGGCTCGACCAATTATAGCATGGCAGTGACAAGCCAGGGGCGAAGATGGAAGCTCTGCAACCACCATAATAAATCAAAGACAGGAGAGTTCGGCTCTCAAGGTGAAGAAGAGCTCCGGCGCCACATTTAGAGAGAAGTTATAAAAGTCAGAAATTACATTACGACGGAGAGAAAGAACAAGGATGTAGGATTGTAGGTGCCGGGTAGAGAAAAAAAAAGAAAACTAAACGAAACAAAGAACTGTCACTGTCGGGCAGAAACCTTGTATCTCCCAAGTTTCAATTTTGTACGTTTTTCTCGTAAAGTAGCCTAAAGCCCTAGCTTCATCACACAAGACTGTCGCACAAAACTAGTGAAAATAGCACACAATGCCTCGCACTGCGAGGCGTGTGCTATTTTGTGGGCTATTTTCACTATTTTAAATCATTTCTAAAATGAATAAATAATAAATAATAAATAAATAAATACAAAACTAACGGTTTTGGACATAGAAGGTTTCCAACCGACGACAACGGAATGGTATTTTTCTGGTCGATGAATAGGATATAGAGTGTTGATGCTCCCCCGACTATGCTAAAGAGAAGTGATGCCATGCGCTTGTTGTTTGAAAATAAGCAGACAGTCTGAGGAATAATCATTGCCGCTGCTGCGTCCATATTGTATTGTAATTTGGGCGGCGTTCACGCCCCTGTGCCATATAAATCATACCCTAGATGTTGTTCTACAACGTTCACGCCCCTGTGCCATATAAATCATACCCTAGATGTTGTTCTACAACGTTCACGCCCCTGTGCCATATAAATCATACCCTAGATGTTGTTCTACAACGTTCACGCCCCTGTGCCATATAAATCATACCCTAGATGTTGTTCTACAACGTTCACGCCCCTGTGCCATATAAATCATACCCTAGATGTTGTTCTACAACGTTCACGCCCCTGTGCCATATAAATCATACCCTAGATGTTGTTCTACAACGTTCACGCCCCTGTGCCATATAAATCATACCCTAGATGTTGTTCTACAACGTTCACGCCCCTGTGCCATATAAATCATACCCTAGATGTTGTTCTACAACGTTCACGCCCCTGTGCCATATAAATCATACCCTAGATGTTGTTCTACAACGTTCACGCCCCTGTGCCATATAAATCATACCCTAGATGTTGTTCTACAACGCGCTGCGGCTCCCCGAGATTGGAATAACAATATCCATTTTTTCGAGAGGGACGCAGCGCTCCCTAGTTAGAAGATACATTCTTAGATGGTATCTTAACTAATTTACACCAGAAAGTGTGCAGTCCCCCTTTTTGTGAAGTATGTAAAACATATACATACACACGACACGCGCATATTCATTCTATTCCCTGCGTGCCAGATTGGAGGGGGAAATGCATTTTCCTCGTGCTAATTGCCAGAACTGCAGGAGACTTGTACAAAATGACACTGTGTGATTTATGGGCTGTTGAGGTATGTGAACAGTGTCTGTGCTCTCTGTGTGTGTGTGTGTGTGTGTGTGTGTGTGCGCGTGCATTTATGCATGCGTGCGTCCATGTGCTTGTGCGAGCGTGTGTGAGCTTGCAATCGTGTGTGCATATGTTTGTGCGTGTGTGAGAAAGAATGTGTCAGTACAGTACATTTGTGACTCTTCATGACCGTGTGTGTGTGTGTGTGTTTTCTCAGAGCGTGAAATGAGTGGATAGAGGAAAGACGTGTGTGTGTGTGTGTATGCGTTCATCTGACCCTTGTATGTACTGTACTGTATTTGTGACTGTTGACATTTTGCGCTCTCCCTCACTCTGCTTTTGTTGTGCATGTGTCTTTTTGTTTGCGTGTATGTGTGCGTGCGTGTATGTGTGTGTGCGTGTGTGTGTGTGTATGTGTGTGTGTGTGTGTGTGTGTGTGTGTGTGTGTGTGTGCGTGTGTGTGTGCGTGTGCGTGTTGGCACAGTACATTAGTGACTTCAGCATGAGTGTGAGCAAGTGCCTTTGTTGTGAGTGTCTGCAGTGCATGTGCGTGCAACGCGTGTCCATGCTCGTGCCCGTTTCTGTGTGTGTGTGTGTGTGTGTGTGTGTGCGTGCAACGCGTGTCCATGCTCGTGCCCGTTTCTCTGTGTGTGTGTGCGACAGAGAAAATCGTTGTTGTCGTCGTGTGGAAACCTTGTACGTACAAAACCGTTTTGTATTCATAATTTTAAAAATGATTTAAACGAGTGAAAACAGACGATCTACAAGCAGCGCGAGGCGTCGTGTGCCTCGCAGCGCGAGGCGTTGTGTGCTTGTAGATCTGCGGATTTCAGTACTTTTGTGCGAAGGCCTTGATGAAACAGGGCTTTACTTTGCGAAAAAAAAATGTACAAAATGTGAAACTTCTTGGAGATACGAGGTTTCTGCCCGACAGTGACGATATCCACCACCACGTGTGTGTATGTGCGTGCGTACGTGCATAGCGCGCGCGTGTGTACATGCGCGCGCGTGTGTGCGTGCACTGTGCGCAGCTGCGGCGCCTGCCTGCATTCTTCACCCTGACAGCAGAGCGGGGCTGCGCTCCGTGCGGAGCCTCTCATTACTGCCAACATCCAGAAACAATGGGCAGCTCTGGAACAATGTGAGCATGGCCCCGAGCCGCGGCCCTACACCGCTACCGCCGCTCCACAGGAATAAATCACTCTGACTGCAGCGCGCCAACGCGGGCCCCCGAACGGAGCGGCACAGGCTGCAACAAGGGCTGCTTAGCTGCTCTGCCTCGCGTTAACACACACACACACACACGCACGCACACACACACACACACACACACACACACACACACACACACACACACACACACACACACACACACACACACACACACACACACACACACAGAGAGAAAAAAGGGGCTTACATTACCGATCCCATTCCTGTTCATTAAGAGGCTGGTGGAACTCATTTTCTGGTGTGGCTCCTCTCTCTCTCTGGATGGGTATTATTTGGTACTAGATACTGTAGCACTCCTCTGAATTTTGCCTAAGTGAGGAGCCCTCATCACGCGCTGCCATTAGCCGGAAGGAAAACTCTAGCTGATGCTAATCGCAAGATTAGTCCCTTACCTTGGAATTGGCCTTTGCAGATGGAAAAGATTGTGGCCCCTTCTCTTATTGTGTCATTATGCTCATTATTATATGAGCATATATTATTATTATATGACATATTATTATTATTATGACATTATATGTCATTATGCTCATTATATCAGACTCTTTATTGCCTCTCGGAGCGTTTTTAACGAGATATGCCTAGAAAAAGAAACATATTTAGGAAGTACAGAGTCAACCCTTTACTCATCAAAGGGGCCGGAAAAAAGTGCCTCACAATGTTAACATCTTAAAAGTGATTTCCTTTGCCTTCGGATGGAGTCCTTAACGCAAACGATCAACCCCCGAGTTCAATCAGTCTTTACTCTAAAAGGACAGGCAGAGAGAAAGAGAGAGAGAGAGAAGAAAGAAAGAACAGATACAAAGAAAGGGATCGAAAAGCAAAAGAAGAGAGACAGAAGAAAGCGAGACATGGAAAAAAAGGAGACTTTTTAGAGCCAACAGAAGAGCGAAGAACAATAAAAAGAGAAGCTGCCAGTGGAGCGGGGAGGAGGAGGAGGGGGAAAAAAAGTGTGATAAAATGATAATTAGTGTTAATCTGATACCATCGCCTAGCAACGGTCGATGGGCGGGCGGCAATAATGGAGTAATGAACTCTATTTTTATCTCCCTGCATGCCTCTCCGTCCGCCCACGCTGCCTCTCTGCTCCGGAGCTCAGGGAAGGAAGGAGGAGATCACCTCTCCTCTTCCCTCCGCGGAGAGGAGGAGGTTGATGATAGAGACTGGACTCCAGGCACAGACCTGGCCCCGGGCTCTGGGTCGCCTCCAGGGGGGTGCATGGGTACAAGGATTCACTGCAGCGGGCCCCCCATGAATGTTCTTCATAATATGGGGACCTGGGAACGCATTATTACTCATTATTTTGTGCTTTAACCATTGAAAAGTAGCAGATATACAAGCTCACAGCACGGCACTGAGTAATTCAAATCTTTTTTGAAAAAAAAATGTGAAGGACCTCCAAAATGATATGTATTTGGCTACGGACCCCATCTCAAAATATTAAGTTCCAGGGACCCCCCAGAAGCAAAATTTTAGATACAATTGTTTGTTTGAAAGATACATATATACATTTTCACAACTTTTCAAAAATAGCAGATCTACGATCTGTGAGTCTGTGGTTTGAATCCTGGCTCCTTGAGCAAGACACTGAACTGGGTCGGTGCTGGCTTGCCACCGTTGGTGTGTGAATGTGGGAAGTGGAGGACGCTGGCTTTCACTGTTCGCCACTTCACCTCCCAATGTATGAATGAACCATTGAAAGGCACTTTGAATACTTAGAAAAGCGCTATAAAAATGCAATTCATTAAGTACACTTTTGAGGTATATTTTCTTCACTTTACTGGAGAGTTTCCAAATTTCTACTCCACTACATCTCAGAAGTAAATATTGTATGTTTTACTCCAATTTAGCGTAGGAACCAGTGACGTAGCCAGTTCGGGGAAGTGGTCTAGAGGTTGCGCGCGCGCTCACGCAGTCGGGACCCTTACCCAGAATACTTAGGGGGTTCTGCCCCGTAGCTTTTCAGTTGCCACTGCGCTGCTGCGCCTATGCTTAGTGTATGCTGCTGCTTTATGCTTTATAGAGCATCGCAGTGAGGTGTCGGAAGCAAGCTCACCATTCATTCTTACCATAGGGTTTTTCATTATCAGCCACAAAGTCGTAGCAATTCAATGTACACTTACCACTAGGCTGATGGTTGTAAAATGGTTCTATATGCTCCTGTAGAACCCCCGAGTATATGCAATCACTCTAGTTTTAGTAAAAACACGTTTTAATCAAGATCGCACGGAGAAGAACTGCATTTCCCATACTGCTAAACATATACATCCGGTGAAATCGACGTCTGTGATTGGTCTAGCTTCTTCTTCTTTCACATATCTTGCGGTTACCGCGGAAGTAGCTACTGACCCTGTCTTCCCGGCGGATTATTGCACTTCAACAGAACTCCGTGAGCGATCGTCTTTCTTTTACAAATATGATGCACTATGTTAAGGATGACGATAAGAGCGTCCACAGAGATGACAATCACTACATTTCAGGCCATATGCTGAGAATAAAAATCCATATTGAATATACTCGCATATTGTTTTTATTAACGTATTTAAAATGTGTGTGTTCATTTTGATGGGCGCGGTGCCAGCCGCTCCAACACCTGACCAAGTGTGTCTGTCTGTCTGTCTGTCTGTCTGTATCAGTACGACCCCAACAGCTGCAATACCAGCTGGGTGACCAACCTTCAAGTGGCGCTGTTGAGCAGCCTTGATGTGTTTGAAGTGATTTGATTGATTGATTGAATACTTTATTAGAGGTTTGCATAGGAAATGCAGGCTGCAGCATTACAGATAAGGCGAACATGACGCCCGAATATTGACACATTTCAACATTGCGATTTCAACAGCAACATTAACTCTAGGCTATAGGCCTAGCTAAATCAGATAGTGTTCGGTGCCTATTTCTGGGAAGCAGGCCGCTTCTGTCCTCGCTGTCGGTGAGTTGCTGGCGGCAGCCGGCAGCTCTTCAGTCGGACTGAGTTACCAGGGCCCAAGGTGGAGGGCCTGGAATTATTTTATACTTTAGCTATTGAAAAATAGCAGATATACAAGCTCACGGCGCGGCACTCAGTGCCGCGCCGTGAGCTTGGTCTTTCACATGACAAAGTTTGAGCACCACTGACAGAAACATAATATATATATTTTTTTTTTTTCAAAAACACTCGGTGCCGCGCTGTGAGCTTGTATAAATGCTATTTTTCAATAGTTAAAGACAAGGTGAAATCAAAAACATGTTTTTCACACTTTTAGAGCATATCTGTAGTGATAATATGGCCATACCTAACACTAGATGCCAAAAAAATAGAAAATAAACAATGTTTGTGATATATACTGTATATATCAAAAGTCCCTAAATAGGCCATTCTTAATTACTTCCTGTGAACAGAAATTCAAAAAGTGATGACATAGACAGGTCCGCTTGCATATAAATGAACCATTGATTATATTCACCTGTTTGTTTCCCATTGCTGGCTCCCATTACTCCCATTCACAGATATAAAAAGCTAGATACCTCCCCCGCCGCTGCAGTTCATTGGCGCGCCTGGTCAAGGAGTCCTGGCAGAAATGGCGGAGTCTGGAAGACAGACTGTCACTCAAAAAAACTGCTGGCCAATCACAGAGCGTCTTTTCCGGGACTTTTCCCATTCAATTCAAAGGAGCTTTATTGGCACGTTTATATGGCCAAAGCAAGTGTCAATACCAGACATGGAGTTGGATCCAGGATTTGGTCACATTCCCGTCTACATTCATTAGACAGATTAATGAATCATGTTTCTTACCTGTGGAAAGTGATTCCCAGCGTTCTATTTTCCAATGTGCATCTGTTTGTACAACCCGGAGCTGTACATGAACAGGGACCCTAACCCTAACCCTAACCCTAACCCTACATGAAACGACCATGTTTCTCTCTGGGAAGTGGGAACTTATTTCACAAAGTGAAATAAGTGAGTGTTTGGTGACAGCTCCAGTTTTGTTTTCATCCAGTTCCTGATGTTGCGCGGCTCAGCGTTG
Organism: Nannobrachium achirus; assembly: GCF_963921795.1. Taxonomy (NCBI): domain Eukaryota; kingdom Metazoa; phylum Chordata; class Actinopteri; order Myctophiformes; family Myctophidae; genus Nannobrachium; species Nannobrachium achirus. Next base: position 452,794 of record NC_137829.1, read on the forward strand.
CGTATGAGAAAACCCGCCCCGCCCCTGGGTGTGGGGTCCTCCCTATGGCCACCTCTATGCTAGCACCAGGGGCCCCTGGGTGTGGGGTCCTCCCTATGGCCACCTCTATGCTAGCACCAGGGGCCCCTGGGTGTGGGGTCCTCCCTATGGCCACCTCTATGCTAGCACCAGGGGCCCCTGGGTGTGGGGTCCTCCCTATGGCCACCTCTATGCTAGCACCAGGGGCCCCTGGGTGTGGGGTCCTCCCTATGGCCACCTCTATGCTAGCACCAGGGGCCCCTGGGTGTGGGGTCCTCCCTATGGCCACCTCTATGCTAGCACCAGGGGCCCCTGGGTGTGGGGTCCTCCCTATGGCCACCTCTATGCTAGCACCAGGGGCCCCTGGGTGTGGGGTCCTCCCTATGGCCACCTCTATGCTAGCACCAGGTGCCCCTGGGTGTGGGGTCCTCCCTATGGCTACCTCTATGCTAGCACCAGGGGCCCCTGGGTGTGGGGTCCTCCCTATGGCCACCTCTATGCTAGCACCAGGGGCCCCTGGGTGTGGGGTCCTCCCTATGGCCACCTCTATGCTAGCACCAGGGGCCCCTGGGTGTGGGGTCCTCCCTATGGCCACCTCTATGCTAGCACCAGGGGCCCCTGGGTGTGGGGTCCTCCCTATGGCCACCTCTATGCAGCACCAGGGGCCCCTGGGTGTGGGGTCCTCCCTATGGCCACCTCTATGCTAGCACCAGGGGCCCCTGGGTGTGGGGTCCTCCCTATGGCCACCTCTATGCTAGCACCAGGGGCCCCTGGGTGTGGGGTCCTCCCTATGGCCACCTCTATGCAGCACCAGGGGCCACGATGGCAGCGGTGCCTTTGTGACAAAAGCTCCTCAGATCTCATTCTGAAAGGGGGGGGGGGGGGGGGATCCGTGCAGCACAATCATTTACATATTCTTTTTCTCCAAACACCATATTATCACATCAAAAGATATTTTATGGACTTGGAACATTTTGTTCCCTGACGAAAGGCACTGACATATTTTGATTTGGGGGGGGGGGCTGGTGATGTCAGCAGTCATGGTCGGTGTGTGTGTGCGCGTTAACACTTGTGCAGGTGTGCATGTGCGTGTGTGTGTGTGTGTGTGTGTGTGTGTGTGTGTGTGTGTGTGTGTGTGTGTGTGTGTGTGTGTGTGTGTGTACATAAAAAATGGCAAATAAAAAAAAATTGAGTAAACAAGTGCTTGCTTGCTCTAAACGCCACTAACGCGGCTCGCTAATACGCGATTCACACCGGTTTTATTAGGAAAACACACTTTGGGGCCGGGGGGATTATTATCGTCATTTCTTAATTTTTGGCTCAAGGACGGCTGATTTACATAAATTGCATTGCATGTCAAGGCAGTCAGCAGCGGCATTGGACAAATTAACATGCGAGCATATCCTCCATTTCCATAAAGATTGAATTAGAAAGCAAAGAGTGGCTGCACATTAAAAGCTAGAGGAACAAAACAGATCGTTCTTGCTCTTCCTGCGTCGGTTGTTCCCGCTGCTTCCAGAAGAACAGCTTTGAAGAACAACACGGGCCCCGCGATTATGCTGATACCAAGTGCTGCGATGGCACTGGCAGCCGTGTTGTTGGGATGGGGGGGAAAAATAAACAATCTTTTGCTGTCGCTTTTCTGCAGATTCTGTGCACGGAGGCAATGTTAAAGTGCTGATGCACATGTGATGGGTTTTTTTTTTTCTCTCTTTTCAGCAGCAACCCCCGCATTCTGCATTTGTAGTTGTTATTGTTTTTTAAATTTTTTTGTTTTTTTTGTGCACACCTGCAATTAAAAGCGGTCAATTCCCCAGAGAGCTCTAATCCGGGAACTAAATATTATGCTGATGTATCATAAAGCTTCCGATGGAATCACGGACGGACGATGACGAATCACGTTCATTAATGCAGCGAGCGGGCGAGGTGCGAGCGCAGCGCGTTGATTGGTCGCTGTGAAGCGGGGGAGGTCGTTTGCGGTTTGGCGGGTGATCGTCTATGCAAATGAAGTCATGTTGCCATCGGTGGACACTGTAGATACTCTACTCAACCCCAGATACTCCATACTCCTGATCATGTTACTCAACTACAAGTACTTGGTAAAAAAAAAAAAAAAAAAAAAAATACTTCAGTATAAGTACATGCATACAAAAATAGTCCTACTCAAGTGTTCCAAAGTACAAATTACAAAGTACATTTTATTTATAGAATCAATGCATTGCTGTATTGAGATCTAGACATTTACCCAGAACAATTAAAATATTTAAAAATTATCAATAGTAGAGAAAAAATAGCATCTACACCGTCTAGTGAACTTGTAGATCGGCTATCTTTGCAGTTATTTGAAATAGGGCTAAAGTGGTATACTTAAGTACTTTTGCCCTGCCTACAAATGTAGTGGAGTACAATATTTGCCATTGAAATGTATCAAAGTCAGAGTATCCAAAAATATAAAGTAAAGTACAGATAAAAAGAAAAAGAAAACGTAGATCGGCTATTTTCAAATGGCTGAAATTTATATAGGGCTGAATTGGCTGATGTATTTTTTGTAATAATAAATCAATCCATAAAGTAACAAGTAACTAAAGTGTTCAAATAACTGTTGTGGAGCAAGTGCACTATTTGGATCCGAGATGTAGTGGAGAAGAAGTAAAGGTATTTCCAACAAATTGGAAATACTCAAGTAAAGTACAAATACCTCAAAATTATACTTAAAGGAGTAGTTCACCACTTTTCAACCTATCTTCATATAATAGGTCCTCACTAATGTTCATGATAAAATATCATTTTCCCCTACTCAGTCTGGGTCTCATAGGAGAGATGTGGGCGGGTCAAATCCTTCCACCGGTGACATCATCAATGGGAAATGCAAGCTTATAGAAACTGCAGGCTTTCTATTCCTGAAAAGTTGCAATGTTAAAGTGGAAGCCATTGTTCTCACGATAATAATAAAAATCGAAATATTATTTTTTCAAAAATATTGTTTAAAAGAAATCTGTCAAACGATGATGTCACCGGTGGAAGGATTTGACAGCTCTCCTATGAGACCCAGACTGAGTAGAAAAAAATGGTGCTATTTTATTATGAACATTAGTGAGGACCTATTATATGAAGACAGGTTGAAAAGTGGTGAACTACTCCTTTAAGTACAGTACTTTACACCAGTGCTGATGACAGACACAGAGACTGGTAACAGACACAGAGACTGGTAACAGACACAGAGACTGGTAACAGACACAGAGACTGGTAACAGACACAGAGAGTGAGGACAGACACAGAGACTGGTAACAGACACAGAGACTGGTAACAGACACAGAGAGTGAGGACAGACACAGAGACTGGTAACAGACACAGAGACTGGTAACAGACACAGAGACTGGTAACAGACACAGAGAGTGAGGACAGACACAGAGACTGGTAACAGACACAGAGACTGGTAACAGACACAGAGACTGGTAACAGACACAGAGAGTGAGGACAGACACAGAGACTGGTAACAGACACAGAGACTGGTAACAGACACAGAGACTGGTAACAGACACAGAGAGTGAGGACAGACACAGAGACTGGTAACAGACACAGAGACTGGTAACAGACACAGAGAGTGAGGACAGACACAGAGACTGGTAACAGACACAGAGACTGGTAACAGACACAGAGACTGGTAACAGACACAGAGAGTGACGACAGACACAGAGACGCTGCACACCTGCAGGACCACATGTGGAACAGCAGGCCCGTCCCCTGTGCATTTGACAGGCAATATCTCATAGATGACTCGATTATACAACACAATCTGGTGAAGCGTCTGACATAACAAAATTGTTGACAGTCCTTTGAGTAAAAAAAATTAAGCATTGATTTTTTTACATTTGAAATGACATCAACGTCACACAGTGACTAAAATGGTGATAAATCAATTAATAACCTTGCGTTATGTTTGGTTAAATTCCTATCTTGCAACAGAAATGACACTGCAGGAATTCTATGCTGAGTCGATGGCAGAGAAATGCTGTCGCACAACAGTGTTGACATTTACAATAGAGTTGTTTGTGTTGCAGTACTTCAAAGTATCGTCTACAGTACTGTACGGTATGTGTCTAAATCAGTGGTTCTCAAACTGTTTTGTGTCAAGGACCCCAAATGTATATATAATTTATGTAGCCTAAATGGTAAATGGTGCATTTATATAGTGCCTTTATCCAAGGCACTTTATAATGATTGTGCATTACATTTTCCAATCACACACACATTCATTACATTCACCCATTCACACACACACACACATTACATTACATCACACACACACATTCATACACCTAACCCTAACCCTAACCCTAACCCTAACCATGCAAGGCACTAACATGCTCATTGGGAGCAACTAGGGGTTCAGTGTCTTGCTCAAGGACACTTTGACACTAACTCAGGGGGAGCCCGGGATCGAACTGGGAACAAGCGGCTGCTCTACTTCCTGAGTCATGTGACCGCGGCGGGATCTGAATTCTGTTTGTTTGGTCCTAGGGACCCAATGAGGAGAAGATTTGTGTTAAAACTAATTCTGAAATATTCAACATTTTCCAATACTTTCACGATTATAATATTTTTTTTAACTGTCAAAAATAGCAGATGTACCGGTACAAGCTGGCTGCTGGGTCCATGCAGGGACCCTCTGGGTTCTTTTGGGAGAGGGTCCCAAATGGATCCTTATGTCACTATATATTACTGTATTGTTGTTAGTTACATGTGTCCTTGAAATTAAAAAAGTTGTCCACTGGCCCAATACTACGACATGACATTACTTAAATTAAACAGAATATGTTCCAAAATAATAATTCCGTCACAGTGCATGTGATTGTAATTCTACACTGAGTCGAAAATAACTTATTATGAGGAGCCAGTACAGCATGTACTGATTCCAGCAGCTTCAATGGGTCAATGAATCCATAGCCTTTTATTATTCACTACTAATTTCTTTCAGTATTCTTTACAATCCTTGCAATCACATATTCCATGGTAAAAAAAAAAAAGACAGCATATGGCACTTGAGTGAAAGGAGGACTTCAACGGTTTCTGTTAATGATTGATCACTATTGTACGGCAGCTCAGAACTCCTGCGAGAGTAATAACACATGCCATTCTAACTGACAGCGTAGAACAAAAGACCCTCAGTTGTACACGTGTGGGTGGTAATGTGTCTATATGTATGTCTTCAGGCGCCATAGAACTGTAATGTGGGGGGACCTGAGAATGATGGATACAAGGTGTGTGTGGTACGGGAGGGGGGGGGTTCTTTAATCTGCACTTCTTTAATGTTGCGTAGGTGCCAACGACGGGGGAAATGCCCCTCCCTTGAGCAAAATGACAGCCCATCACAACATATCTGAGTCTCTGTCATGAGCAAGTACGTGTTCGTTCTCATACCGCATGCACCGCCGTCGTCTCTCCCCGATGTGTTATGTGTGAGAGGCGAGCTTTTCACATCCTCAGAGTACCTGTGATCCATCGGTATGTGTTCACATCATACTTCAACGCGCAATTGGAGCGGTACTTTGGGTGCTGCTGCCCACCTGCTAGAACACAGGGACCTGATTGCACTCATCAAGCAGCTCAGCATCAGCGTCATCACACACTGCGAAAACACTCACCGGCGTCGCCGCAAATATCTGCACACTACCACTTTTGATTTGGACGGCAAGTTTCGATGTCGTTTTAGTCATGGTCTTTTGAATAAAATTCTCTTTAGTTTTAGTCATATTCTAATCATCCAAAATGTTTCAGTGTCTAGTTTAAGTCGACATAAGATTTTTATCCTCTATATCTCTACAGTTGATTTTGTCGACTGTAGGCCTACGTATTACGCCTTGATGCCGTCGTAATGCTTGGTTTCACACTTGGTTTCATGCTGAAAATAGCAGATCTACAAGCTTGCAGATCTGATATTTAGGCCAATCTTCAAGCTTGTAGATCTGATATTTTCAGTGCGCAACCAGGCATAAAATGTCTTGTCAATGTGGTGGTGCCATGATGGCATCGTAATGCCTGATATTTCACTTGGTTGCATGCTGGAAATAGTCGATCTACAAGCTCACAGCGCGTCACATAGAGCTTGTAGATCTGCTATCTTCAGAGCGCAACCAAGCATGAAATGACTTGTCTTTTAGTTCTAACGGATCTCTTCTCCACTAGTCCCTCCCTAGTCTAGTTTGTATTTATTGACCAAATTGTCAATATATTTAGTCTCAGTTTTTAGTTATTGTAGTGTAGTTTTTATTTAGTTTTTATTCCGTTTTTGTCAGTGAAAAAAGGAAATGATTTGAGTTCTCTTTGGGCGAGGACCTGGTGACCTCCAACTCTTTCCATTAAATCAGTTGAAGGGTTAGGGTTAGGGTTAGGGGGCCAAGTTAAAGGCTTTGCACACAGAAACATTAAATCAGTTGAAGGGGGCCAAGTTAAAGGCTTTGCACACAGAAAAATTAAATCAGTTGAAGGGGGCCAAGTTAAAGGCTTTGCACACAGAAACATTAAATCAGTTGAAGGGGGCCAAGTTAAAGGCTTTGCACACAGAAACATTAAATCAGTTGAAGGGGGCCAAGTTAAAGGCTTTGCACACAGAAACATTAAATCAGTTGAAGGGGGCCAAGTTAAAGGCTTTGCACACAGAAACATTAAATCAGTTGAAGGGGGGCAAGTTAAAGGATTTGCACACAGAAACATTAAATCAGTTGAAGGGGGCCAAGTTAAAGGCTTTGCACACAGAAACATTAAATCAGTTGAAGGGGGCCAAGTTAAAGGCTTTGCACACAGAAACATTAAATCAGTTGAAGGGGGGCAAGTTAAAGGCTTTGCACACAGAAACATTAAATCAGTTGAAGGGGGCCAAGTTAAAGGCTTTGCACACAGAAGATTAAATCAGTTGAAGGGGGGCAAGTTAAAGGCTTTGCACACAGAAACATTAAATCAGTTGAAGGGGGCCAAGTTAAAGGCTTTGCACACAGAAACATTAAATCAGTTTGTAACAATCGGCCTTTACTTATAAAGGTTAATTATTAACTAAAAAAGGAAAAACAACGGGATCGTAGGGTCTTGTGATATCAAGTGCTCTTTTTATATAGAACTCTGAATTATACTGAAGCCATCATTGATCAATTCATATTTCAAGGTAAACAAATTAAACAGTATCACTGCATAAACAACAGCTTCTCTCAATAATTCCCAAAATGTAAACAATAGCGTCTGTCCCTGTCTCTCTCCCTATAAAATAAAAATACAATAAAAAGGAAAACAAACAATGAAATCAACAATCAACAGTTGTTATGACAAACAGCCCTCCCAACCCAAACAATTCCCGAGTCCCTTTAACTCCCTTTAAAGTAGTCCCAAGAGCCAAAACGTAGGCTAATCAATGTTCAGTTCCGAGCGGACATACGCTTCCACGCACGGGTGGAACAATAGTTCAACAAAGTCCGCGGCTCCACGTTAACGTCCTCTTCACGGTGCGACCCGCGGCCGCGAACCGAAACGAAACGCGTCGCACAGTCTTAACGCACGTACAGTACAGTGAGTCTTAATGCACGGGCGGGGTACCCCTTCTATCTAGTAATCCACAAGGAACACTTGGTTCAATCTCACCGGCCGCTGCTCTGCTTCTCCGTCCATTCGTGCACGCCAGCCGGCGTCTCGATTAAGAGTTCACGTTCATGGTCACGGTTCTCTGTCCAACAGCAGCCATCTAACGTTCTCACGTTCCGGTGAGGTCCCGTATTCCGTGGCGTGGATGTCGGCTGCGGCCCACTTTAGTGTACAACTTTTCTGTATAACAACTAAACTGTAGACCGGCGCCGCTCGCGGAGATTCTCCGATTCCTTCTCACAACACTCAGGTAGGCTTGATTGTACCCCCCTCCCCCCCGTACCACTCCGTCTATTTGTAAACTCGGGTGGCATCAATCAGACAATCATTCCCCCCCCAATCAGACCGATTACACATTATGAATGGAAATACATCAACTTTGTCAAAGTAGTTTTTTCAAAGCTCATCACAAGTTACTCATACATTTAAATGAAATAACATGCATTTGTCAAGCGGACTTATAATATTTAATGTGCTTTTGTCACAGTATAATGTGCTTTCGTCACAGTCCCCCCCCCCCCCAAGCTGGAAGCTATTTTTTCAAGTCCTACCAAAATAGGGTTTGAGGTTGACCACATTAATCGTATCCACTTTCTCACTGTCTTTCCATTTCACTCTGTAATTCACAGGGCCTGTCTGACTCGTCACTACAGCTGGACCTGACCATTTCGGCGCTAGCTTAGACGAGAATGCTTCAGATGCTTTCGAAAGTGGATGCGCTCTCACCCAGACCAAATCACCTGGCTGGAACTGTACATTTTTCCGCCTGGCATTATAATATTTGGCTTGTCTAGCCTGAGAGACACCTACTCTTCGCTTGACTTCTGTGACCATGGACTGCTGCCTCTCTAGGAGATCATATGAGGGTTGTGTAGGCATTGGTGGGGATGCTAACATACGCTCCAAAGGACCGTACAAAGTACGACCCATAGACAGTTCAGCTGGCGTACGGCCAGTGGTCTCATGTGTTGCAGTATTGATTGCGTATCTAAACTCGGGCAACCATTGATCCCATTTATTGTGGTGGTCTCCCACAAATGATGCGATCATCGTTTTGATGGTTCTATTTGCCCTCTCTGTCAGGTTGGCCTGGGGATGATAGCTAGTGGTGAACTTGTGTTTAACACCCCAGGTTTTGCAGAGATCCTCAAAGACACTCCCGGTCAGTTGAGGCCCGCGATCTGAGATTAAGTACTTAGGGACCCCCCATCGAGTGAATATTTCATCTTTAAGGACCGCACTAAGTCTCTGGGCTTTACCATCTCTTAGCGGAAACATTTCCACCCATTTGGTGTGGTAGTCAATGGAGACCAGCAACATGGTGTTTCCCTTCTTACTCCTCGGGAACGGCCCCATCAGGTCGATCCCGAGGGCCTCTCCTGCCTGGCTAACCTGGGTGGATTGCATCATACCGGAAGGTTTTTGATTATCAGGTTTGTACTGCTGGCAAACTAGACATTTTTTAACGTACCCCCACGTGTCTCTGCGAATTGTGGGCCACCAGGCCACCTCCAGAACTCGAAGGAGAGTCTTTAACCTACCTAGATGACCACTCATGGGACGATCATGGAAGTACTCAAGGAAACATTGGACGAGGCTTTCGGGTACCACTACCTGGTATTTCAGTCCAATGTCTTTGGTTGGCTGCCTTCGATACAAGACACCCTGAATTTCCTCATAGCCTATACGATCCGTTCGTGGGTCGGACTGGTCTATGTTTTCCAGTAGATCTTTGACTTTGGGATCTGCGCTTTGCGCTTTGGCTAGTTCATCCAGGGTTATGGGGAGTTCAGAGGTTCCTGACACTGCCACTACTGCACACACCGCCAGCTGCTCCGTAGGAGTCACCGCCCGAGATAGAGCATCGGGGACGATGTTCTGGTGACCCTTCCTGTAGTATATGTTGAACTGGAACTCTTGGAGGCGTATAGTCCAGCGAGTGAGCCTGGACGAGGATTTGGGATTGCGAAATGCCCAAGTGAGAGCAGAATGGTCGGTGTACACATCGAACTCCATTCCTTCCAGGAAATGCTTCCACTTTTCGACCGCCCACACTACAGCCAGGCATTCTCTCTCGGATGTAGAGTAGTTGTTTTCAGCCCCTCGGAGTCCACGAGAGGCATAGGCAATCACTTTCTCCGCACCGTCCACTTGCTGGGTCAGTACAGCCCCCAACCCGACACTACTAGCATCAGTGTGCACCTGGAAAGGTAGCGTCAGATCGGGCTGAACCAACACTGGTGCCTCGATAAGAGCTCTCTTTAACTTCTCGAAGTTAGTCTGACATTCCTCCGTCCAATTCCACTTCACCCCCTTCCTCTTCAGGTGATTTAATGGCGCAGCCAGGTCTGCGAAGTGAGGAATGAATTTGAAATACCAGCCCGCCATTCCTAGAAATCTCTGCAGTGACTTCAAGTCATGGGGTGCTGGATAGTTCATAACGGCAACTGTTTTATCCGGGTCTGTCTCAACCCCTTGGGCTGAGACGATATGTCCCAGGAACTTCAGCTGGTCTCGGTAGAAGTGACATTTCTCCAGATTGAGCGTGAGATTGGCAGCATGAAGCTTCCTGAATACAGCATCCAGATCTTTAAGGTGTTGCTCAGGACTTGGGGAGAAGACAATGATGTCGTCAATGTAGACGAAACAGCACCTTGCCTTGAGGTCACCGAGCACCCTCTCCATCAACCTCTGGAAGGTTGCACCAGCATTTTCGGGTTAGGGTTAGGCCATGATGAACATCCGGTCATCACACTTTTTGAGCTGTTCTCCAGCTCGGGCCATCTGCTGCCAGTTACTTCTCCGCATCAGGGTGTATGAACAGCCTGTGTCCATCACTGCGTCGAACTTCACGTCTCTTGTTTCAACGGGCACGAATAACAAGGTCATTATTTCCTCTTCGTCGTGTTGCACCATTTTGACGTCTGCGTGCGTACCTGGAGCTCCTTTGCCTGACGGCTTTTTGCTTCCTTTGTCACCGCTCTGTTGGTTTATCTTCTTCCAATAGGGGCCGGAGGCTGAACAGTCCCTTTCGACCAGGGACCCAACCCTCACTAGCTGCTCCACCGTCTGCACAGTCCCGCGTAGACACCCAGCAATCTTAGGGTTGCAGTTGTTGAGGATCTTCCTCACCAGTTCACCTTCAGTGATGTCTGGCTTCCACTTCAGGCAGAGAGCACGGTAGTCATAGGCAAAATCTCGTAGACTCTGCGTAGCTTGCTGTATCGTGTCACGCAATTTCTCCTCCACCTCAGTTTGATAATCGGTGGGTAGGAAAGCAGCTAGAAACGCTTCCCTAAACTCAGCCCATGACCTGCACTTGTGCTTCTCGGCTGTCCACCAACTCCTAGCAGACCCCTCAAGGACACTCGAAAGCGTTCCCATGAGCTCAGCGTCTAACATGGGTCTAACGGTGAGGAAGTTCTCACATCGTTCCACAAAGTTCAGGATATCCGTAATCTCCTTGGATCCATCATACTTGGGGAACTCTATTCTGATGGGGGGTTTTGAGAATTGGTAGGCAGTGGCTGGATGGGCACGTGGTGCAGTAGCGGGCGGGTGAGTAATTGTACTGTGGGGTTGTCCCTGAGCTCGAGTGACGACTGGAGTGCTAGTCAGACCGGAAGTTTCGGCACTGGACTGCCCCTGAGGGACAATAGAGGGGAGACCCTGGTAAGGGGGCTCATTCTGCAGTGCGCTGGTGGGCCGATGATAGGGGGTACTGGTGGGATGTGAGGTATGTGGGGTACGTGGACCATAGTAGCTAACCTCTGGGGGAGGTGACGTATAGGGCCTGGATAAGCGTGATGCAATGTCTCGTTTTAACTTTGAAACCTCATTGTTCCACTTCTCATCTCTCCTCTGCAAACACTCAAAAACAGCCTGATCTAACTGTTTAATGTTGTCACTGATGAGAGTCTCCAGCTCCACCACCCTAAGATCTACGTACTCCCTAAGGACCCCTTCCCTGTTAATAGTACTCTCCACAGAGTTCTCGAACTCACCCTGCACCTGCAAAATACCATTTCCTAGAGTTTGCAGTTTTTCCTTAATTAAGGCCAAATCAACCTGCACTGGTACATACTGGTCATCTCCCTCCTCATCTTCACCCTCACCATCTTCATCTTCCTGATCTGAGATGTACAGAGAGCTAATGAGAGAAGTAATTTCACCCACAGGAGTACGGGGGGTTGCGAATGACCCTAATGGCTCCATAGGAATATTGACAATTCCCTCACCCTCCTGATCAACAGCTGGCATGGCTACTTCCTGTTCTGGCCTCTCCACAACCTGAGTCTCATCACCAGCTACTTCCTGTTCTGGCCTCTCCACAACCTGAGTCACATCACCATCAGCCATTTTATTGCGTTTTTATCCTTTCCTGGCTTTGTTTTTAATTTTTTTATTGTTTTTACCAAAATATGTTGTACTTTGTTCAAAAAGTTTTTTAACAGTGTACTTTCTTGCCACTTGAGTTTTTTAACAGTGTATTTTTTTAACTTTTACCTTTTTATTAGCAAATATCAAATTGGGCTTTCAGTATTCACTTTTTTTTAACCCATGATCCCCGTACGGGCCACCACCTGTAACAATCGGCCTTTACTTATAAAGGTTAATTATTAACTAAAAAAGGAAAAACAACGGGATCGTAGGGTCTTGTGATATCAAGTGCTCTTTTTATATAGAACTCTGAATTATACTGAAGCCATCATTGATCAATTCATATTTCAAGGTAAACAAATTAAACAGTATCACTGCATAAACAACAGCTTCTCTCAATAATTCCCAAAATGTAAACAATAGCGTCTGTCCCTGTCTCTCTCCCTATAAAATAAAAATACAATAAAAAGGAAAACAAACAATGAAATCAACAATCAACAGTTGTTATGACAAACAGCCCTCCCAACCCAAACAATTCCCGAGTCCCTTTAACTCCCTTTAAAGTAGTCCCAAGAGCCAAAACGTAGGCTAATCAATGTTCAGTTCCGAGCGGACATACGCTTCCACGCACGGGTGGAACAATAGTTCAACAAAGTCCGCGGCTCCACGTTAACGTCCTCTTCACGGTGCGACCCGCGGCCGCGAACCGAAACGAAACGCGTCGCACAGTCTTAACGCACGTACAGTACAGTGAGTCTTAATGCACGGGCGGGGTACCCCTTCTATCTAGTAATCCACAAGGAACACTTGGTTCAATCTCACCGGCCGCTGCTCTGCTTCTCCGTCCATTCGTGCACGCCAGCCGGCGTCTCGATTAAGAGTTCACGTTCATGGTCACGGTTCTCTGTCCAACAGCAGCCATCTAACGTTCTCACGTTCCGGTGAGGTCCCGTATTCCGTGGCGTGGATGTCGGCTGCGGCCCACTTTAGTGTACAACTTTTCTGTATAACAACTAAACTGTAGACCGGCGCCGCTCGCGGAGATTCTCCGATTCCTTCTCACAACACTCAGGTAGGCTTGATTGTACCCCCCTCCCCCCGTACCACTCCGTCTATTTGTAAACTCGGGTGGCATCAATCAGACAATCATTCCCCCCCCAATCAGACCGATTACACATTATGAATGGAAATACATCAACTTTGTCAAAGTAGTTTTTTCAAAGCTCATCACAAGTTACTCATACATTTAAATGAAATAACATGCATTTGTCAAGCGGACTTATAATATTTAATGTGCTTTTGTCACAGTATAATGTGCTTTCGTCACAAGTTGAAGGGGGCCAAGTTAAAGGCTTTGCACACAGAAACATTAAATCAGTTGAAGGGGGCCAAGTTAAAGGCTTTGCACACAGAAACATTAAATCAGTTGAAGCCCAAGTTAAAGGCTTTCCATTAAATCAGTTGAAGGGGGCCAAGTTAAAGGCTTTCCATTAAATCAGTTGAAGGGGGCCAAGTTAAAGGCTTTGCACACAGAAGCCATTTTCAACAATTGCGTTTTTTCCGTTTGCTGCATGATTAACACATATGGTGCCAACCCCGAGTTTCCCGAGTTTGTATTGGTACTACCGCTGTGCCAACCCCGAGTTTCCCGAGTTTGGGCCGTTTTTGAAAAAAAAAAAAAAAAAAAAAAACATTTTTTTTTTTTCAAAATTGTTTTTTGGACCTCCAGAAATGTATTAGGCATGATCGCGATCGCGAAATTGCATGTTTAACCCCCATACCAACTCATTCTTTCAAACATGGCAGCCATGTTTGTTTACATCTGAAGAAAACATAATGGCTGATAAATCATGAATGCCTGAACGGATTTCCAAGCGGATTTTTTTGTTTGAAAGCTGTGAACAGCATCTACACACGTGGTGCATCATCTAGGCATGGGCGTGCACTTTTTACACAATTGCACAATTACATGGAAGTCTATGGTAACCATGGCAACGCGAGACATTGAAGAGAAAAAATCATTGCAACATAAGTGTTTAAAACGCATTGGATTTGGTGTGCAATTCTGTGCGGAATCCGCGCTGCGGATCCAAAAAGGAGTCATAAAAGGCGGAGTGATGAGTTTTTACCGCATGCGACAAGACGCACAAATCAAACTGGATTCGATCGGGAAAAAACGCTACTGCCGCAGCCACCTACCGCACGCATGGCAAATTCAGAGCCGGTGTGCATGAGGTCATAGGTCATAGGTCATAGGTGTGCATGAGGTCATAGAGAATCATTGTTTTCTTTAAAAAAATAAAATCGTCCGTTTTTTTTTTCTGTGCGAGAAAAACGCGTCTGTGTGCAAAGCCCTTTAATGTTGGATGCTTGTTTAGGTCTGCGGTGTTTGCCAGAAATAAAGTCAGAGAAGTTTACTTTGGTAATTAAGTCTCCCAACAGCCGCATAATATGCAAGCAGAAACTGACTTTGCAAGAAGTGTGTGAAAAAGACCACGGGTAGGTACTAATGTAGGTACTAATGTAGGTACTAATGTAGGTACTAATGTAGGTACTAATGTAGGTACTAATGAACATGAAAGCATTTGGTTATTGAAAGCAGGGGCGTCACAAGGGGGTGGGAAAGTGGGACTGAGTTACTAGGGCCCAAGGTGGTGGAGGGGCAACCATTATTTTATACTTAGCTATTTAAAAAAAGCAGATATACAAGCTCACAGCGTGGCACCGAGTGCCGCGCTGTGAGCTTGTAGATCTGCTATTTTTGGGAGATCTACAAGCTCGCAGCGTGCTGTGAGCTTGTATATCTGCTAGTTTTCATTACTTAAAGCACAAAATAATGTGTAATAATACTCAGTCTAAATGGGTTAAACCCCCACCCCCCCTATGAAGAACATTCATGGGGGGCCCGCAGTGAATCCTTTTACCCAGGGCCCAGAATTTGGTGCGACACCCCTGATTGAAAGTTTGCACATTTGTCACATTATAAGCACAAGGCAGGCAGTGTGTGTTGCTGGAGAGACAGAGCTATAATAAGAACCTTGCACTTGGACTGAGTGTTTAGTGTGGGAGTTAATTCTGACGCTGCCAGTGAAGATCTTTCAGAGGTGTGATTGTTTTAATTTAGACAACAAGTTGACTGTGGTTCCAAACAAGAACACAGTTATTAGAGGTGTGATTGTTTTAATTTAGACAACAAGTTGACTGTGGTTCCAAACAAGAACACAGTTATTAGAGGTGTGATTGTTTTAATTTAGACAACAAGTTGACTGTGGATGTTCCAAACGAGAACACAGTTATTAGAGGTGTGATTGTTTTAATTTAGACAACAAGTTGACTGTGGATGTTCCAAACGAGAACACAGTTATTAGAGGTGAGATTGTTTTAATTTAGACAACAAGTTGACTGTGGTTCCAAACAAGAACACAGTTATTCCACACAACAGAACGAACACCGCTTATGGGACATCGAGGGGTCAGTCATTATTAGACTTTATAATGAGCTGTTGTGTACGTGCAAAGTTTGTCTTTTTTAATTAAAGCCATCACATATGCGCTGTTAATTTGAAGAAACGGCTAGCGATTATACATAACCGATAAATATGAAAAATCATTGGATGAAGCCTTGTGCTATTTCTTTCCCCAAGGGACTCTTTGATGTTTGTTATCTATAAAAAAAGAAAAAAGAATCTGGGGATTTCTTTGAAAAAGTTGGAACTTGAACTTGAGGACTACATTTACTGTTTGCGATTTCTGACATTTCTGAAGTATTGCAAAATAGTTTGTGTCGTTTGATGAATGTTCTCTCTCACGTTCATTTAGAATCCTAATATTAACTAGCCCTCCTGACTGTCCTACTGTACAGCACCTGTGAAATGACCATGCATTTGACTTTCAAGTCTCATCCTGAGGAGGAAATGATATGACTGCACACAGTATGAATAACCTTTTTGTTTACCATCACTTTATAATACCTCTACATTACATAATGATATTTGGTATAGCTTGTAAAAGCCAAACCCATTCAGAACGGGTACACATTATTGTGTATCATTATTTTATGCTTTAACTATTGAAAAATAGCACATATACAAGCTCACAGCGCGGCACCGAGTGCCGCGCTGCGAGCTTGTAGATCTGCTATTTTTTGAAAAATCGTGAAAATTAGAATTTGGACCCGATTCTATAAGTGTCTTTTGAATCCTTCTAAGATTTTTTTGAAAAACCTATGTTTCTGTGTCAGCAATCGTCAAAGAAAAGATCATTTTCACTTAACTGGAGCTCAGTTCGTCTGTTCTTGAGAGACTACAGTGGTTCTCAAACCTTTTCATGTGAAGGACCCCCAAAATGATATTTATTTGGCCACAGACTCCCATGTCAAAATATTTAGTTCCAGGGACCACCCAGAAGCAACATTTTTGTTACAAACGTTTGCTTTGAAAATACATATTTTCAAATATTTGCACACATATATAATTCTAGGCCTGTTAAAAGAAAAATGAGTACTTTATTTTTTAAGTCTCGACCTCGACTAGGCCTAATAGCTATTGTTTGTTACAGTCTATCTATCTCTATGGTTCAGTTTGTCCTTGAAGTTGGGGCAGTGGCAGTATAACTGTGATCTCTTCTCCGTGCTTCCTGGCAGAACTACCGTACCACCGACATGAGTGTTATTAGTGTGGTTGCTATAGGCAACCATACTATCATTCTAGGTTCGAGAACTTTTATGTCACCTAAAGTAAACCTGTTTTCAGTTAACTTTTCTATAATCCCAAAAGTCCATTGTAGGCGGTATTGCGTTATAAGGAAAAGTGCTTAGAAAATGAATTTCGTTCCCACGTCTGGGCACTACTCATTCAATGCATTTTTGCATAGACAATACCCCTGTGGACTTTGGGTTAAAAGTTCTCCGCACGAAACCTGCACGACTTTTGTCACCAGCCAGAATTGTACATAAAAGTGAATAACAAAAAAACGAAAATCTTGTGCTGCTGTTTTTGCTTGTAAAATGTACTATATTGATTTTGGCAACACAAAATCTTTCTCAAATGTCATACATACATCTACTTAACATCTGAAACAAGTATTGGTGCCTTTGTATTCTCATAAGTGAATTTAGATCGTGAAATATAGCAAATTTGTTGAAGAAAACGCCTCAATGTACAGTATGTGATTGGCACCCAGCAAAATGAAACATACACATAGTAAATGTAGCTAAAAGCTTATGTCTCATACATAACACATCTCACAGCCAACTGTGTAATGAAAGGTACCGTGGTCAGAAATGGATGAAAATCAATCAAACTGCTATCACACCCCCCTAAATTGGAAAAAATCCCAACATGGACAAGACTACAGTATAATAAATGCACAAAAGGTCATGTCAGGTATAAAATATGTATTTAAGTACCACAGAGTGTCCCAACATCTGTCATTTGTAGGCTGCATCAAGACACCCCCCAACTAGTCTCGCGAGGCCAGACTGTTGCCTCCGCGATTTGGGCAAATGCTCCCGGCATACAGTCTGGCAAACGGAAATAGAAACGATGAGCGTTATCTCCTTTCAATATTTCTGGGGGCGTTATTTTGTCTTTATCTGGTGTTGTTGGTGTTGCCTCCATGATGTTTTCAAACGTTTTCTTAAACTATACACCCATAACAAGAATAGGCAGCTCAAATGACTTTGTCTGAGCTATTGTGTTTCTGTTACGTTTCCAATGGGACTACCAGGGGACTACAGTTCAGTGCAGCACTGGCTACTTCCGATACTCGCCGTTCGGGAGCTGCCGTTCCAGACTCCATATACCATTCGGAGATTGTGGAATAGTTGTCTGGCTACGCGAGACTACCCCCCAACCAAAACAAAAACGCATACAAAATTTGTATGCGTTTTTGTTTTGGTTGGGGGGTAGTCTCAACATTTAATGTTGGCAGCAGTAAACGTAAGGCTGTGCTGTGACAAAATACAGCAAATGTTAAGCTTTTTCCTCCCACATGTATGTATTGCATAAGCAAATCTTGAAATAAAACAAGTATTTAGCTAATTTTACATGCTGACATGGTGTGTATATTACTCATCCCTATCACGTTCATCCAGGGGTCATCGATATATCTGTACTACGGACAAAATGTGTCAGTGGCTGATTTTATATCTTATAATGCTCTTGTTTTTTATCATTAGATCCAATTACTGAATTCGAAGTCGACAGGTTTTCTTCAGAATATCTATGACATTGTGACATTTTGGCATAGTAGGAGTCCAACCAGTACTAGTACGCCCTTACACGTTATGGTAATTCAGGGCTTGCTCTTCTATGTGTGCCATCCAGACTGCTTGCTTCCTTGGTATCAGCATTATATGTCTGTTCCAGTAGCATGTCAAAAGAAACACTACTGTTGTGGCTGCCATCTGCTCGTCAGCCAACAAATACACCTGCCATCAGTGCTTCATGTACAAGCTGTTTCCGGTAATTTCTTCATCTAAGGCAAATACAAAGGTAAAGATTGCTGCCCGTACTTGTAGTGGCCTACTAAAGTGAGGTAGGGTAGCATTCTTGCTGATTCACAGAGATGTCCTGTCCAGTCACCTTCCCGCTCGTAGTAGATAAACCTTTGGAGAATATCTGACATCTCCAGGAAGTTTGCCCAGAGGACTGCAGTTGGTTGCCCATTGAATGATTCCTGAAAAGCAGCAGCTGATCTCCTAAGACTGCCATCTCTGGATACCTCGTCATTTCTAACTTCTGCCAGTTATCTCTTTTTCAAACAGGACTTTGATGGCATGTCAAGTTTGGTAGTATTATGTATTTTCAACAAACATCTTCTTGACAGTTCCTTCTGGACAAAGACGTGCTGCAACAAGCAGATCATCTGCCCCTGCATCCCTGATAATCTTGCAAATAGCCTTCATGTTCAGTAGTTGTGAGCTTGGTGGAAGCCTCCCAGCAACAGGACTACATTGCCAAACTCATCTTGGTGCTGTCTGATCTCCAGTGATAATGGTGTACTTATGTAGTGAAGAGTCGTTTCATCTCTTTTCTGAGGACAGAAGGATCAGTTGGCGATGCTGGGATGAGTGGAAGGTAGCCAATAATGCACAGAATGCTGAAAATCCAGGTAAACCAGCTTCTGCATCTGGACGAGCATTCAGCAACTGTGATGTTGGAAGCTATTCTACCTACAGTAGGTGCCACACAAGTAAAAGGTCTTCAGCCAAGCCATCTGATGAAGTCTCTAGATTCTCCAACTTCCCAGTGCTCAGGAGACCTGGACTTCTGTCTGTCTTGCTGACAAGAAACACTTGGTTCAGCAATGTGATGAATTAAAAATGTCATCTTTAAGATACATTTAGCTGTATGTACGTTTTCTCTGATTTTTCTGCGCAATCATCCCCACAACTCTTGATAGAGGTAAAACTGACCAAATGTGTTCATATTGCTTTTGTCATAACAGCCAGCTGTCAATGTAAAAGTCATAGTAAAGCTCTAGGGTGGCGGGTGGTGTCCATCTTTGAAATATGTAAATTAAGATCCAGACACACCCAATCATGAAGATAAGTATTCCATTGAGTTTCTCTTGCTGTGAAATCCAAATAGACAAATAGACATTATAACAAAATTACAGTCACTGATAATCACTTACATTGAAGCGTTTCCTTCAACAAATTTGCTACATTACATGATCTAAATTTGCATATGAGTATACTAAGGCACCAATACTTGTTTCAGATGTTAGGTAGATTATGACATTTGAGAAAGATTTTGTGTTGCCAAAATCAATATATCAAATTTTACAAGCAAAAACAGAAGCACAAGATTTTCGTTTTTTTGTTATTCCCATTAAATACATTTCTGGCTGGTGACAAAGATTGTGCAAGTGACACGCGGAGAACTTTTTGTTTCTTACTTACTATCAATAGATCTTTCTAATGAAGCAAAGTTTATGTAGTGCCCATGGGGCGGGAACGAAACCGAACGATACCAGCCACGCAATACAGCCTATTGAGTTAACCTCTTCTGTAACCCAACCCCAACAGTCCTTTTCTGTCCCTTTTCTGATTGGACAATATCATGTCCAATCAGACAGGATTGGTCATGCTTCACTTGACCTCACAATAGCTAATATACAGTAAATGGTAAAGACGTAATTCATTTCCCAGCGGATTCCTCGCGACTCGCGCCAGTGCAACCACACTTGCAATTTCCCAGAATTGCACCTTTCTAGTTGTACTCCTCCCCGTGATATCATGTACATAAACGACCATCAGGTTGCATATGTTGTCTGCAAAAAGCAACCTTGTGGTGGCGCTAGAAGAGGGGCATGTGAGAAATCAGGGGCGGAGGTTGTGGTTTGCCAGCCAAAGAGTGTGGGTGCAAAATTTGGCATGGATAGGGGCAATGGTGCTGGAGATAAGAGTCTGCAAAAAGCAACCTCATGGTGGCGCTAGAAGAGGGGATGTAGAAGCCTACTTTGTAATTACTGTATTTTCTTCTTGCCTCCTGAGCTGCAAACGAAGCCTGCATAAACAAGAGTTTCACCTCACCATTACGTGTACGTAATTGTGTTGTGACAATAAAGTTGATTGATTGATTGACCGATTGCGTGGAGAATTAAGACAAAATAATATTATTTTATGTAATATATATATATAGCTGGAACAAACAGTTTGAAAACATATGATTGTCTCTGAAGGAGGAAAGCATTCACTAATGTCAGAGATGAACGGTCACATTCATCAGAGAACAGGTGGTTACACATTCATGTTCAGTTGCTATGGCAGCGCTTTATACAGACGGGTTGACATTCATGCCCTGGTGATGAAAGGTTTCTGTGTGCAAGGCGGACATACTGTATATATATACATAGGGGAGAACGGGGTAAGATGAACCTGTGGCTAAGATGAACCAGTGGGTAAGATGAACCAACCCCTGTATCTTTAAAACTATACACATGAGTTGTCATTTGACCTTAAAATAAGAACACAAACATAATTTCCACCTGGCTGTGGAGTTGACAGACACATGACATGGGCAAAGTGGAAAGCAATATTTCTACCCCAAAAAGTGATTTTTGCTGGTCGAGGTACATTTTTTACTTTTATGGTCTAATGATTTTTATGTTAAAGCAAATGCACCCAGGTCTAAACTTATACATCATGCATGTTGGTGATATCCCAATGTATAAAACTATGTGAGTCATTTAACTAAAGATCAGCCTTAAGCATTAAGCCAGGTTTTGTCAAAATGGTGGCCATGGGGCAAGAGAACCAAAATTGCCTTGGGGTAAATTGAACTAATATGAATCACCATTCATATTTTTTATTAGGTGTTGGGTCTTTGCTATTCAAATTATGCTGAATGAGCTTTCATTTTGATGAATACTAGTGGGGTGGGTGCCTGGACACTCAGTCATTTCAAATTTGTGTTAAAGTTTATTTTTCACTTCCAATTTCTATATTATGGTCTATAGAACAATTTTGGTTCGAGTGTCAAGACACCAGATTGAAGAAAAATATTTTTTTACCCTATTAACAAAAATAACCAAAATCGGAATTAAGATTTTTTTTACATGTCTTAATTTTCCCACAATTGCTTGTGCAATATATTTTTCTATTGCTATTTCAAGTCAATACTGTGTGAGGAATCAACTGGAGTCAAATATTTGTTTTGAATATTCTGATATTTCACACAAATTAGACAATAACATGGTTATTACACTCAACATCAACAATACAGTTACATTTGTTTTAACTGTACCACACTATAGCTTACCTGACTTTCGCCAGATGGTGGCAGCATTGCGTTGCATTGCTTTACCATCTGGGCTCGGTCCGCCAGCGTTGATAACACTCGTAAAGTCCCGGGCCGGACCAATCAGCGGCAGCTATGGGCGGGCTCTGAGCGGCTCTGAGCCAATAGAGTGACGTTGCCTGAGTGCATGACGTTGCCTGTCTGCAACGTCATGCAGACAGGCCAATATGAGTGGTTGGAGTTGGCACTCCCAGACTGTGATAGAAACGGCCACATCCAATCACCTGCTACAGAAACTCAAAAAATGGCCCGCCCCTTACATAGAGTCTGGCCGAGAGATCCCAGATGTAAGGCAGAGCGTTACGCACTGCTGCAACTATCTGGCGAAAGTCAGGTTACACTATAGCACCATTGGCTTTAACAACTACTAGAACAATATTTTAACAAAGAATAAACATTCTAATCTAATATACAGTCTGCTCTGGTCTAGCAAGTTCTCACAAGTACATTTGCACAGACGTGTGCATTTCAGTTGCCAACCATGCAACTGCGCCGAGTGCAGGTTGGCATACAAGCACGTTTACAAGTGCACTTCACACTTTAATATATCCTTGGCAAGGGGCAGAGTGGTCCAAATGGGACCACTAATCCCATAATCAGTGGGACTGTGGACGGTCATCATGGACCTGAATAAATGAATGACATTGTACTACAACACATATTCATGCAGATACATAGTTATGTGCTGTCGCCCAGGCGCTTGCTTGGAAGACGCTTCTGTTCAGATGTTGATCCAAAGCATCAGTTGGGGGGGAATCCTTTCCACGTCCCTAGTTTTATGTGAGAATTGTGTCATTCTAACATAATCAACATCATTGCCCACTTTTTTCAGCCTTGGAGATGCTTGTGTTGGAGTGTCAGCGAGGGTTACACATTCTTCCATGAGGGATGGCACTTTGCGCATCACCTTGTAGCAGGATCGCTTACCCTGCCATGGATTTGAATGACGATGTGCTGTCTGAGCCCGTGAATGCATGGATAGAGCCATGCCCTTGCATGTTGTCATGCCCAGGTTTGTGGCGATGGCATACAAGGAGATCATTCTAGTAATCTTTCCAGCTTTGAAGGAGATCCAGATTTCCGCGGCCACATTCAGAGCCTGGATGTGATTTCTGTTGAGGAGGTTTCTGTTCAGGAGGAGTTAGTTGTGCCAATTGTTTATGACTTTTGTTATCGATGGTGGAGTACTGAAATTTGTAAAGGTTTCTGGCAAACATTGACAACAAGAAGGAGCTGTACTCATTCCTTTCAAGTAAGTTGTTAACAGATTCACAGTTTCCAGATGACAAGGATGTCTACATTACTGCAGGTGATCAAGTCCACCACGTTGGAAACAGTCCACCAATGTCTGCTATTTTATCGCTCACCCTTAATATTCCAGGGTTAGGGTCTGCTCTTGTCCACTGATGGCCTTCCTGAGCGCATAATCCAGGACTATGACAAAGAGGAAGGGGGCTGGGGTGTCTCCTTGCAGTACCCCAGCCAGGATGTCAAACTCCTCACTGTTGTCATCTGGGGTCACCACCTTGGCCCGTGTTCCTGCATACACTAACCTCTATTGCCCGGTGTAGGTTGGGAGGGACACCGCCTTCAGGATCTTCATCATGGTGCCTCTGTGTATTGAGTCAAAAGCCTTTTTGAAGTCAATAAAGCACAATACAGCCGTCAGGTTGTTCTTCTTCACCTCCTCGATCAGTCTCCTCAAGGCCAAGATCTGGGCTACTGTGGTTCTCTCCTCTGGAAAGCTGTTTTGGTTTTCCCTCAGGTGAGGGTCGATGGCATGCCGAATCTGGTTTAGTGTCAGCTGTGGAGATCTGGATCTCCTTCAAAGCTGTAAAGACTGCTAGAATGATCTCCTAGAATACCATCGCCACAAACCTGGGCATGACAACATGCAAGGGCATGGCTCTCTTCCATGCATTCACTGGCTCAGACAGCACATCGTCATTCATGTCATTCACGTGATGTGCAAAGTGCCAACCCTCATGGAGGAATCTGTAACCCTCGCCGACACTCCAACATATGCATCTCCAAGGCTGAAAAAAGGGGTGACAAACTTTGTCTGTAGGGCAATGATGTTGATCGTGTTTGAATGACACAATTCTCACAGAAAACTAGGGACGTGGAAAGAATTCCACCCCCAACTGATGCTTTGGATCAACATCTGAACAGTCTTCCAAGCAAGTGCCTGGGCAACAGCACATACAGTATATGTATGTATCTGCATATGTGTAGTACTCTGTCAATCAAAACCTCCACCGGCTGTCAGTCTGTCTGTCAGTCACACGTCACACTTTTGCCCTACTCATATCTCCGCCACCGTTGCCCCGATCCATGCCAAACATTGCACACACACTCCATGGTTGCAAAACCACAACCTCCACTCCTCATTTCTCACATGGCCCTCTTCTAGCGCCACCATGAGGCAGATTCTTGCAAAACACATTTTTTGGACACTGCTCCTACAGATTCTGTCCTAAAATCACACAAAGCGGTACACAGTATCTCTATAGTCATGTCATCAACATGGATCAGTCCCATTTCCCATATCCCCTCCTGATTGGCTACCTTTGCCTTCTAAAGTTTGTGTATGCGACATGACGGTCGCTTATCTCCCGATTAGGGAGTCTTACTGGTTCATTCAGGCCCATGATGCCCGTCCACAGTCCCACTGATTATGGGATTAGTGGTCCCATTTGGACCACTCTAGGGGCGGCATAGCTCAGGGGTAGAGAAACCGTTATTAGAGCACGAAGGGTTCCCGAAGGGTTCCCAGTTCGAATCCGGAGAGCAGGTTGGTGCCTTGCATGGTTTCCTCCGCCACCGGTGTATGAATGTGTGCGTGAATGGGTGAATGTAATGCACAATCTATGTAAAGCGCTTTGGATAAAAGCGCTATATAAATGCACCATTTACCATTACTCTGCCCCTTGTCAAGGATATATTAAAGTGTGAAGTGCACTTGTAAAAGTGCTTATATGTCAACCTGCACTCGGTGCAGTTACATGAAGGAAAAGTTGAAATGCACACATCTGTGCAAATGTAGGCCTACTTGTGAGAACTAGCTAGACCAGAGCAGACTGTATATAGATGTTAGATTTATTTTGTCTTTGTTAAAATATTGTTTTAGTAGTTGTTAAAGCCAATGGCACTATATTGTTCAAAAAACACAATTCAGATTTTGGTAATTTTGGAAATAGGGCAAAAAATATATTTTTCTTCAATCTACTGTCTTGACACTCGAACCAAAATTGTTCTATAGACCATAATCTACAAATTGGAAGTGAAAAATAAACTTTAACACAAATTTGAAATGAAAACATAAAATTACATGTACAAGGAACCCCACTACACTCAGAGAAGTTTTTAATATTATATTAATATTTGCAAATAATAAAAGGTTCTGGATAGCCTAACAAACTTTATTTGTATTGGTTTTAATAGTTTTTCTTACAGTTTAAATAACTAAGAAAGGAAATAAGACTATTTGCAAAAGGGAATTGTGTTATTAAAATATTTCTGATAAGTAAATAAATTATTTGTTCAAGTTTAAACTGTTAAAGTTTAGAATATCACATGGGTCAACTTACCCCTTTACTTGGATCAACTTACCCCTGTAATTTTCAGTTTTTGCCCCCTAGTGGCGGAAAAAATTACCTCTGGGTACTCAGATTGACTTACCCCTAACCTGGGGCAAGTTGAACCACATGACCACTTTTTTTTTAATATGTCATATTTTTATGGTCCTTTGTCATAGACGCTTACTCATAATTTCAAATGATAGCAGACATCCTGAAATATGTCCAGATGTTTTGACGTTACTGCCATCTCACTTTTTTTTGCTTCCAGGGCAACTTAAGCAAAAAGTGGTTCATCTTACGCCGTTCTCCCCCTAGTGGTTCTCCCCCTACGTACAGGGAAGAAAAATATGTTCTTGACTGCCTTCACCTACGCATTAGGCCTAAAGAAAGAATGAAAGAAATCCACATTTTTGCGGTGGTTTGTGTGGCAGACTTTGAGTCAAACTATTAATATCACAGCAATGAAAAGAGGAAGAGCAGAAAAGACGAATCCTGACTATTGTCATTCTTGTCATTCTATTTTCAATTTTATTTTATACTTGTCATTCCTGGAATGCTTGTATTGAATTTCTCCCCCCACATATGGGTTCCACACAACGCAATTTTCCTTAGGTAGCCAAAAACGTTGAGCACCTCTGCACTCGACGGTCATAAAACATTCAACGCGTGTGAGATGATAGCAACGCAGGGATTGTACCTGATGCTTTGTTTCCTCACCGACAAACACCAACCACCACAAAAAGAGAAAACAGAAAATGTGTGAGCACGGTGGGGGAAGAAGCATCACATCA
The DNA here is from genome assembly GCF_963921795.1 of Nannobrachium achirus. Lineage (NCBI taxonomy): Eukaryota > Metazoa > Chordata > Actinopteri > Myctophiformes > Myctophidae > Nannobrachium > Nannobrachium achirus. Next base: position 478,998 of record NC_137829.1, read on the forward strand.
ATCTTTCATAAAGCTGAGTGTCAGCGATTTAGGCATGGGCTCGATTTTCTGCTCCCTGAAAACCTCAAGTCATAGATAGGCGGTCGTCACAGGAGGAGGGGGGGACGACGACAATGATGAGATGCAAAGGGCCATATTTCCTCCTCACCTTATTGCCAATTCTGGTCCTGGACCAATGAAAGACATCGGCGCCGCGATAGTTTTCACGGCCTTAAATCCTTTCCAGAGTCTAGACAGACAGAACCCTCTTGACTTGGTCCTATAGCAGCCAGATAGATTCAAGCAAGGTAATCATGGCGTCAGGTGATGTGTAGGTACACAGATCACAATAAATCGCCTTTACGGCTTGTGAATCTTAATGCGTTATTATTATTTGTGCAGGAGCTCAAGCGGCAGCTATATACCGGTACATGCAGGCAGCTTTGTGGTGAACATGAAATGAGATGGATCCTTGAGATGGAAATTCTAATGAAACCAGTTTCATCTATAGGTGCACCATGATGCACATGCATTGATTACAGTCTTGGTGCAATGTGGTGCAATCAGTTGTAAAATGAACGGTTTTGGACATACAAGGTTTCCACCCGACCAGGGACGTGCTGGGCCCCTGATTCAGCCCAGGAAAAAGAGTTGGAGAGGCCCTCATTGCGCGCTATAAAGAGAGATCTCTCTCTGCTGCTACTCAAAGATTTGCTATTTCAGATCATGACAAGTGACCAATTACTGTACATGAGTTATATTTCGTCGATGTCGGGTGGAAACCTTGTATGTCCAAAACCGTTTGTTTTGTATTTATCATTTTAAAAATGATTTAAACTAGTGAAAACAGCCGATCTACAAGCACACAACGCCTCGTAGATCTGCTGTTTTCACTACTTTTGTGCAACAGCCTTGTATGATGAAGCAGGGCTTTGCTTTGCAAAAAAATATATAAATTTGAAACTTGGAGATACGAGGTTTCTGCCTGACAGTGACGATTTACTTTGTTGGCCGCCCAGCCCCCAAAATGGAAGCAGGCCAACATTTTATTTTTATTTTTTTTCCTAATGGCCGGCCTGGACCGGCTGGGAATGAACCGGCCGTTCGGGAATTGTCCCGCTTTTCCCAATGGCCAGCACGTCCCTGCACCCGACAACAACGATATCCTAACTCGACGGTCCCATTCCTTAAGGACTCCCTTTATCCATTCCTATAGGTGGGTCCAAATGGACCCTTACAGGTCCATAACTCTGACATGGAACAAATGGTATGGTTCCATTTGTACACTCTCAAGAGTTGATGGTTGGTGGTCTTTGAAATGGCAAAAGTTTGAGAACCACCAGTAAAAAAAAAAAAAAAAAAGTGGAAAAAGTGTGCACCGTTGTGGATCTGCTATTATCACTATTTTAGAAATAGCGCTCAAGCGATTCATTCATAATTTATTTTTTTGTACGTTCAGGGCCTGCGAAGACGCCTGTTGAAAAACTTTGGGAAGCGCCTCAGACATACAGTATATTCCCTGAATTGTGCCTTTAATAAGAGGCTGGGAAAATTTCATTTGGAAGAACATTCTGTTCGTGCCTTATGAGAGCCTTTTTTAACGCCGTCCGTCCATCTTGGATCCGAGCGTAAAGTCTCAGCATGGCAGCTTAGCATTGTTTTATTGATTTCTCGTCCTATGGGACTTTTTCCCCTCTAAATAGTCTTTTCACCACACGGCCCGGCACCACATCCCCCTCTCTGTTTGTGCACGATGACAAACTGGTCCCATTCAGACCTGCCAGAATGCTGCTGCACGGGCCAGGCAACGAGAGCAAGGCGGCGACAACAGGAGGTGGCCAAGCATCAACAGCTGAGCTTCATAATCTAGCCCTGGTGATTCGTCACAGCCGCTGCCAAACCGAGCAGCACGGCTTCTGCTGAAGAACAACCGACTGACTGGCAACCTGTTTGCTCTCGCCCGAAAAGAATATCAAAGCACCGCCGCCGCTATCCCTGATGCACGAAAGATGTGACGCGACATCATCACACTTCCACATGTATTAAGAAGGTATAGAGAGGCTGTTCTTTTGCCCTCTCTCCGCTTTCAGATAACTCCGGATAACATTTTAATCTACGCAAAGGTTAATTAAATGACAAGCGAGAAGGAGTCGGCGGCGCGTCTGTCAAGGAAGACTTTGTTGTTGTGGCACACTCTCTCTCTCTCTCGCTCTCTCTCTCGCTCTCTCTTGGAAGTGGAGAGGATAAATGTCACCTTGCTCGTCTGCCTCCCGCCTAGTCGCTGACTTTTCACATATTCATTAACGGGAATCCTGATCTTTATTTAACCACTTTAAACCCTATATACTCTGTTGACCTCCACAGGGGTCTATATTAAATTACGACCCCTAGCGGGTCCCCAGAGTTATTGCCAGACCCATGAAATGGGTAGGCCTACATAAGCAAATGTCGGTCTGTCCGGGTTTTCTATATAAAGGGTATATATGATGATGACATGATGATGACATGCCTACAAAAGGCATGATGTCATAAATGATGATGACAGACAGGGGGTCTGGCACAACCAGGTTGACCTGGTCTAGTTATTACAGAGGAGGCCGCCAAAGCATTGCCCTGCAAGGCGTTGTGGACTTGTAGATCGGCTATTTTCAGCAAAGAGGTTTGGTGTAGAGGGAAAAAAATCACACCTGTGTGAAGTGAGCGGTGCAAACACGACACGTGGATACCGTATCTCCTTGTATGAGCCGTTCTGTCCATGAGGTCAAGTCGGTTACTTTGTGTATAAGCAACGTACTGATACATTTGGCTAATACACTCAAAGTGAAATGTAGGAGCGGTTTGCACCGCTCAAAAGAACAGACCAAGTACAGTACAAGTGTCAGGGTTATTAACTGACTTAAAATACACATTTAACATGAATCCAACACCACGCTAGGGTTAGGGTTAGGGTTAGGGTACCCTAACCCTAACCCTAACCCTAACCCACGCTATACGCAATGACAGTGCTGTCAAACGGTTCTGTGAAGCTATTATGAAATCTATGAAAAAGCTGAATCTGCAGCACAGCTCCATACAATATATGGAGGGGGTCCCTGGGGGGTCCCTGCTTTATCTCTTCCTCTCAATATATGGAGGGGGTCCCTGGGGGGTCCCTGCTTTATCTCTTCCTCTCAGCTATTGGTTCCTTGGCCTGAAAAACATTCAGGCCCCTGCTCTACACCATTGGTTCTCAAAGTAGGGTCCGGGAACCCCCAGGGGTCCTTGAGGGAGTTCCAGGGGGTCCCCAGCTAAACGATAGTTAACCAAATGGACCTTTATGGGTCTGTAACTCAGAGAGTGTACACTCTCATTGATTTTACTAAATCGGGGTCCCAGAGATAGACATGCCATTAAAATTGAGGTCTGTAGCCTAATGCATGTCAAACTGGGGGTCCCTGAAAAATGGTTGAAAATCACTGCTAGAGCTGTAAAAACAAAAAATTATCTTATATGAGGGTCCCTGGCATATCTTGTCAAACGGTGGTCCGCGGGCTAATAACTACCAGTAAGACTCCCTAATCGGGAGATAAGCGACCGTCAGGTCGCAGCGTGATTTTAGGGCAAAATGTTTAGGAGCAGTGTCCAAAAATGTGTTTTAAAAAATCGTCCAGATGGTGGCGCTATATGGGACAGATCCATGTTGATGACATGAGTGTAGACATACTGTGTACCGATTTGCGTGATTTTAGGGCAAAATCTGTAGGAGCAGTGACCAAAAATGTGTTTGGAAAAATCGGCCTGATGGTGGCGCTATATGGGACAAATCCATGTTGATGAGATGAGTGTAGACATACTGTGTAGCGATTTGCGTGATTTTAGGGCAAAATCTGTAGGAGCAGTGTCTAAAAATGTGTTTGAAAAAATCGGCCTGATGGTGGCGCTATATGGGACAGATCCATGTTGATGACATGAGTGTAGACATACTGTGTACCGATTTGCGTGATTTTAGGGCAAAATCTGTAGGAGCAGTGACCAAAAATGTGTTTGGAAAAATCGGCCTGATGGTGGCGCTATATGGGACAGATCCATGTTGATGAGATGAGTGTAGACATACTGTGTACCGATTTGCGTGATTTTAGGGCAAAATCTGTAGGAGCAGTGACCAAAAATGTGTTGGGCCTGATGGTGGCGCTATATGGGACAGATTCATGTTGATGGCTCTTTTGGCGCCGCCGAGGCGGACGCGTGGGTACCGGCCCCGGCTCTCCCGGTCGCTCCTAGCCCAAGTTACGGCATCTGGTCATTTTTGCACTTTTTGGGGGGTCCCTGGGGATCCCTGGAGCTCCGGGGGTCTCTGGAGGGGTGGAAGTTGTGGATTGGCAGGCAAGGAATGTATGTGCAAAGTTTGGCATGTCTTGCGGCAACGGTGGCGGAGATATGAGTTGGGGAAAAGTGTGACATGACGGACAGACTGACTGACAGACTGACTGACTGACTGACTGACTGACTGACTGACTGACTGACTGACTGACAGACAGACGGCAGAGGTTTTGGTAGTAAATGCGACCTGACGGTCGCAATCAATTTGGGCCTCCTTGACATGAAAAGATTAGAGAACCACAGTTCTACACCATATCTATTAGCAGGAATTAGGCAATGGTCAAACTTGCAGCATTGCAGTTGCAGTTTTTGCCCCAGAATATATAGGGATGCTAGAGGTTCTAAAAACGAAAAAGACGAAAGTTTGACACTGTCCCTTTGAAAGCTCGCTTTAATACAAAGTACAACAGGGTTCCCCAATTAGTTTTCCCCAAGGGCTGAATTATGTCTAGGGTACCATTGCAGGGGGCGACGGTGGCGTTCCCGCTACTCCAGTGACAGTTTTCATCGTTGTCGGGTGAAAATCTTCTATGTCCAAAACTGTTCGTTTCGAATTTATCATTTTAAAAATGATTTAAACTAGTGAAAACAGCCGATCTACAAGCACACAACGCCTTGCACCCGCGAGGCGTTGTGTGCTTGTAGATCTGCTGTTTTCACTACTTTTGTGCGACAGCCTTGTATGATTTGCGAAAGAACGTACAAATTTGGAGATACAAGATTTCCACCCGACAACGACGATATAATAGTGTTGTTTGCTGCTCTTATACAGTACCACCATTATTACTGGGGTTGGTGTGGGCCTGACAGTAGCCCCCCGCGGGCCGCAAATGGCCCGCGGGCCGCCTATTGGGGAACCCTGAAGTACAAAGTAGTCCAGGATTCAATATAGCTCTTATGTTCCTGGTAAATCTCTCAGAGTGTTTCTTTGCAGCAGTCCCAGGCCACTTCTTCTACAAGGCCTCGGGCCTCTCGATCCCCTCCAACTTCCAGCAGTTTATTGTTCAACATTGACAAAACAAACAGTAAAGTCCTCAGCGTTAACTTAGCCCTGGCTGAGAGTGTAAACACTGAAGCCTTGCGGGGTCTATTGGGATATATGTTCACACTCTCAGAGTTCAGAGTTCAACTATATGCTTTACAGTAGAATCTAAATAACACAGGCCTCAAGTGTTGCCCTACAAAGGCAGAGTGCAGTAACTACGTTTTCGAATTTCACCAAAAAATGGGTTTAAAAGTGTTACAGCTTATCAGCCAAATGAGATAAAGATATAAAAGTGATATTACACTGATTGTACATCTGTTCTTGAGGTAATTGTTCATCCATCATCCCCCAATATCCTGAAGGCTAATTTGACCGTTGGGCGACACAAATAAGTCGGTGTGTCCCAAAACGTAGTTACTGCACTCTGCCTTTGTAGGGGATTATTATTATTATTAGGGCTGGGACTTTAACTGATTAATTTCGATGAATGAATTATAGAAAAATAACAAAAAAGAATAATCACACATTTTAATCATGCTTAGTTTTTGCCGATCAAACCGGTGCACCAACCGACAAACAAACCATAGAGTTATAAGCAACAAAGTGCAAACCCCAGTGCACCGATTGGCCAGTGGAAACTAAGCAAGCTCACTCATTGATTATCTCGTAACCTCTACCAAAATGTGTCTTAATTGAAAAAAAATACAATGAAGTACAAAGCCTCTAATTGATTAGATTTTTTTTTCTTTTATCATCTTCCAGTCCTATTTTTCTTTTTCTTTTTTTTTCTTTTTTTTTGTAGCACAGTAGATCAGATTTGTGTGTGTGTGTGTGTGTGTGTGTGTGTGTGTGTGTGTGTGTGTGTGTGTGTGTGTGTGTCTGTGTGTGTGTGTTTGTGTGTGTGTGTGTGTGTGTGTGTGTGTGTGTGTGTGTGTGTGTGTGTGTGTGTGTGTGTGTGTGTGTGTGTGTGTGTGTGTGTGTGTGTGTGTGTGTGTGTGTGTGTGTAGTGAAAACAGGAGAGAGCCTATAGTATTCCTGGGGTCAAACTAAAATGTCTAACAACTAAAAAAATAATTTGTGAAAAACATTGAGTTTCCAGAAGTAGGGCCCCTTTTTTTGGTCTCACATCTTGAGTGCTCCCCTCTGTGCTTTTCAGCTCTCTCTAAGAGGTAACAAGATACGGCAGCGATGAAAAAGGCACATGCATGTCGATGTTCATGAGAATCATGGTGCAACAGGGGGAATATTAATGGGATCAGCTTACTTAATTATGGCGAATACTGTACGCTACCTGTCAAGAGGAGATTAAAACCCATTCAGAACAGGTACACAGTAGGCTATTGTGTATCATTATTTTATGCTTTAACTATTGAAAAATAGCAGATATACAAGCTCACAGCGCGGCACCGAGTGCCGTGCTGCGAGCTTGTAGATCTGCTATTTTTGAAAAATCGTGAAAAAAATTGGAATTTTTACCCGTTTCCATAAGTGTCTTTTGAATCCTTCAAAGGTTTTTTGAAAAACCTATGTTTCTTTGTCAGTGGTTCTCAAACTTTTTCATGTGAAGGACCCCCAAAATGATATGTATTTGGCCACGGACCCCCATCTCAAAATATTTAGTTCCAGGGACCCCTCAGAAGCTAAATTTGAGTTACAAACGTTCACTTTATAAATACATATATTCAAAGATTTGCGCACATTTTCATGACTTTTCAAAAATAGCAGATATACAAGCTCACAGCTGTGAGCTTGTATATCTGCTATTTTTCAATAGTTAAAGCAGTCAATAATCCTAGGCCTGAATGGGTTAATTCATCTTGATTGTGAGCAGATTACATAGAATTGTGTCAATTACTAATATTTTTGGAACCAACTGCTTTGTTCAGTGGCAAGTGATGGCTCCGCAATTAATCAGGCGTAAACAACAGCAGGGCTGTGTGAGGAGGCGGGGGGAGCCAGAGCCAATTATACTCCACATTCACAGCAACTAAGGAGAATATAAGACTTCCCTTGCCACAAAACTTCAGGAGAGCTGCAATCTGTGACGGATCTCACTTGGAACCCAGCGGCACTTCACTGAGGAGACAGTTGGTCCTGTTGTTGACCAACATCTATACGCATGGACGCAAGCTTTTACTTTGTGGTTAATAGTGAACCCACCTGTTCTGGGCCCCGGGTACAAGGATTCACTGTGGGGCCCCTGTGCTTTAACTATTGAAAAATAGCAGATATACAAGCTCACAGAGTGCTCACACCGAGTGCCGCGCTGCGAGCTTGTAGATCTGATATTTTTGAAAAATCATGAAAATCTTTGAATATTTCAAATCCTTCTAAGGTTTTTTGAAAAATCTATGTTTCGATGGCGGTTCTCAAACCTTTTCATGTGAAGGACCCCCAAAATGGTATGTATTTGGCCACGGACCGCATCTCAAAATATTTAGTTCCAGGGACCACCCAGAAGCAAAATTTTAGTTACAAATGTTCGCTTAAAAAATACATATATTCAAAGATTTGCACACGTTTTCAGGACTTTTCAAAAATAGCAGATCTACAAGCTCGCAGCGCGGCACTCGGTGCCGCGCTGTGAGCTTGTATATCTGCTATTTTTCAATAGCTAAAGTATAAAATAATTAAGGCCCCTCCACCACCTTGGGCCCTAGTAACTCAGTCCCACTTTCCTACCCCTTGTGACGCCCCTGCACCTGGGTGAACCAGAACCCCTGGTTGTCCCAGTAGTAAGGGAAAGTTAGCCGAGTGCTGGACCAATCTGGGAACTAAATCATTACCAATAGCTTTCTTCACTTTTTTCACATTTTATATTTTTCCCCTTTAATCCCAGGCCCTCGGGATAATACCCCCAAACTTTGATTGGCTCCCACAAAGTTTCTCAAGGGAGTTGTGATTGAAAAGGTTAGGAGGTGATAGTAAACACCATATGAACACATTTTGTGAAGAAAGCTATTGGTAACAATGATTTAGTTCCCAGATTGGTCCAGCACTCCAAGCACTAACGTTCCCTTACTACAGGTACTTAAAGAAATTAACTAATTATTAAAAGGCACATCTCAATTCAATTCAATTTCAATTCAAATGAGCTTTATTGGCATGAGAAAACAATGCAGTGCAGGTCTGTTTACATCCGCCAGCGAAACGAAATAAATAGATTGTAGCTCTTAACTCACTCTTAAGGTGTAACTTTGTCAGAATCCATGTCTTTGTTTGGATATTGTGTATTACGAGCACAACCAAAGGGTCGGGAAAAGTAGAACAGTTATTTTTTCGCCAGCGGGGAATACGCCACACTGTGAATACTGTGAAAAAAACCAATAACATCCGGTGAAATTCTCCCGGCGGAAGTAGCACCGTTCTATGCCGTATATCAGCCTATGGTCGTAACCAGGCTTCTCTCTTCGCAGATGAGTAAGCCTGGCTACGTGAGGCTACAGTTGGGTTAGGGTTAGGGTTAGGGTTAGGGTTAGGGTTAGGGTTAGCCTGGCTACGTGAGGCTACAGTTGGAGGGGGTTAGGGTTAGGGTTAGGGTTAGGGTTAGGGTTAGGGTTAGCCTGGCTACGTGAGGCTACAGTTGGGTTAGGGTTAGGGTTAGGGTTAGGGTTAGGGTTAGGGTTAGCCTGGCTACGTGAGGCTACAGTTGGAGGGGGTACATACAGGGGGTACATACAGGGGGTACATACAGGGGGTACATACAGCATTGTGTAAACAGAGCTATGTGGCTACGTGAGGCTACAGTTGGAGGGGGAACATACAGGGGGTACATACAGGGGGTACATACAGGGGGTACATACAGGGGGTACATACAGGGGGTACATACAGCATTGTGTAAACAGAGCTATGTGGCTACGTGAGGCTACAGTTGGAGGGGGTACATACAGGGGGTACATACAGGGGGTACATACAGGGGGTTCATACAGGGGGTACATACAGGGGGTACATACAGGGGGTACATACAGGGGGTACATACAGGGGGTACATACAGGGGGTACATACAGGGGGTACATACAGGGGGTACATACAGCATTGTGTAAACAGAGCTATGTGGCTACGTGAGGCTACAGTTGGAGGGGGTACATACAGGGGGTACATACAGGGGGTACATACAGGGGGTTCATACAGGGGGTACATACAGGGGGTACATACAGGGGGTACATACAGGGGGTACATACAGGGGGTACATACAGCATTGTGTAAACAGAGCTATGTGGCTACGTGAGGCTACAGTTGGAGGGGGTACATACAGGGGGTACATACAGGGGGTACATACAGGGGGTTCATACAGGGGGTACATACAGGGGGTACATACAGGGGGTACATACAGGGGGTACATACAGGGGGTACATACAGGGGGTACATACAGCATTGTCATTTTATATACATGGTATAAAGCTTTTGGAACAAATAGCAGCATTTCTTTTCTCAATACGATTTAAATAGTATAAGAAAAAGAAAAAGTCAGATTATTTAAAATGTGTTTGAAGGTACAGCAGCGCTGTTTCATACTGTATGTGCACCTCTCACTTCACACTGGGTGGGATTTTTGAGCGGTGGTAAACCGCTCCATAGAGTGGCTGTGCGTGTGTTTGTACTAGCCACTTTTCCTCAGCGTTTTGCCATAGCAATGTGTTTTTCCTCAGCGTTTTGCCATAGCAATGTGTGTGTGTGTGTAGCCTGTATTACATCACCAATTACATCCTAGTCTGTAGCCACTTTTCCTCAGTGTTTTACCATAGCAATGTGTGTGTGTGTGTGTGTGTGTGTGTGTGTGTGTGTGTGTGTGTGTGTGTGTGTGTGTGTGTGTGTGTGTGTGTGTGTGTGTGTGTGTGTGTGTGTGTGTGTGTGTGTGTGTGTGTGTAGCCTGTATTACATCACCAATTACATCCTAGACCTATATCCTAGTCTGAAGATGTTATGCAAGCACGACCACCACTCACTTCACATTGGGTGGGATTTTTTAATGGTGTCTATGGTGTGTGGAGACGCTGGTGTGTTTTCAGGCAGCCTGGATGTTTGAACGTCTTATCACAATGTTTACACTGAAAAGGTCGTTCCCTCCTTGCATGGACCCTCTGGTGTGCCTTCAGGCCGCCTGACAGACAGAAAGCCTTATCACACTGTTTACAGTCGAAAGGTCTTTCCCCCACGTGGACACGCTGGTGTGTCTTCAAGCTGTCTAACACAGGGGTCTTCAACGTCTTCGGGCCAAGGACCCCTTAGCTGAGAGAGAGATAAAGCAGGGACCCCCAGATTCCATATAGCTTCATCGTTTGACAGCACAATCATCAGTGTATTTTGGATTCATGTCAATTTGTGTTAGATCAGATATTTAACCACTTGAACCGTCAGTACTTAATAAACTTGACCTTTCACTCTGTACTTAGACTGCTCTTTTCCCCTCTATACCAAACCTTTTTGCCGATATTAATAGCCGATCTACAATGTAGATCTGCTATTTTTGGCTAAGGTTCTCAGAATATGGATGTTAGGGTTCAAGTGGTTAATATAAAAAAGGAGAAAAAAGGTTTCTATCACACAAAGATTTGAAGGACCCCCTGTGTTAACTCTGAGGACCCCCTATAGGGGTCCCGTACCCCCTGTTGAAGACCTCTGGCCTAACAGATTGAACGTCTTATCGCACTGTTACTGGAAAATGTCTTTCCCCAGTGTGGAGAAGCTGGTGTGTCCTCAGATGAACTGCCTGACTGAAGCCCTTGTCGCACTGTGTACAACGGAAAGGTTTCTCCTCCGTGTGGACCCTCAGGTGTGTCGTCATGCAGGGTGTACAACGGAAAGGTTTCTCCTCCGTGTGGACCCTCAGGTGTGTCGTCATGCAGGGTGCCTGACTGATTGAAGCCCTTGTCGCACTGTGTACAACGGAAAGGTTTCTCCTCCGTGTGGACCCTTGGGTGTGTCGTAATGCAGGGTGCCTGACTGATTGAAGGCCTTGCCGCACTGGGTACATAGGAAGGATGTACACAGCTCCTCATCCAGACATCTGTCATATCAAAACTTGACTATTGTAACTCTCTCCTCACTGGTCTCCCTGCATGTGCACTTAAACCTCTCCAACTGATCCAAAATGCCACGGCACGTCTGGTCTTCAACCAGCCTAAGTTCTCACATGTCTCCCCCCTTCTCCGCAGCCTCCACTGGCTCCCGGTTGCGGCCCGCACTGAATACAAAACACTGATGCTGACCTTCAAAGCAGCCAAAGGTATGGCTCCTCCATACCTCCAAAACCTGATCAACCCCTACACCCCCACCGTTCACTTAGATCAGCCAACACAGGGATGCTGACAGAACCCTCGCTAAAAGCCCCAGGACAAAAATCCACTCGTCCCAGATAGTTTGCCCTCCTGGCCCCCAAGCTGTGGAATAAACTCCCTGTCACACTTAGAACAACGGACTCACTCGCTAGCTTTCGCCGTGGACTGAAGACTCACCTTTTCAGACTCCACCTAAATCCTTAGCACTACTGAAACACTCAATGACCATTCATGAAGCTAGTTATTTGTTTTTAGGTTTTTTAGAACCTTTTTTCTTGACTGATTATTTTTGTTTTCTAGATAGATATTCATTCGCATTTGTTATATTGCTGTTGATGTACTGACATATTATCTTGTTTATTATTCAGATGTTTTATCTGCTTATTGTAAGTCGCTTTGGATTAAAAGCATCTGCTAAATGCCTAAACTGTAAGGATCTTTCTCCCGCGTGGAGACGTAGGTGAACTATCGCGATGGCAGGTGAAGGCGATAGTGGAAAAGTGGACGAAAATATAAAATCTTTGGACGACGTCGTCTGGCAATAGCCTGTCAAATTCATGTGGTGCTTTGTTTACCCAGTGGAGGACATACGGTAATGAAGGCAGGAACGCTCACTAGGAGAGACTGAGATTTTTATCAGGGTTTCCCAAACTTTTTTGTCTCAGGGCTCCCCATAAATATTTTTTTAATCCGAGGCACCCCTACATTATAATTTTCACTCCCCGCACCTTATATTTATAGCATATCGTCGTTGTCAAGTGGAAACCTTGTATGTCCAAAACCGTTTTGTATTTATCATCTAAAAAATGTACTAAACTAGTGAAAACAGCAGATCTACAAGCACACAATGCATCGCACCGCGAGGCGTTGTGTGCTTAGATCGGCTGTTTTCACTAGTTTTGTGAGACGGTCTTGTATGATGAAGCAGGGCTTTGCTTTACCAAAAGACGTACACATTTGAAACTTGGAGATACAAGGTTTCTGCCCTACAGTGATGATATTTTAGTGATTATGTTGCGAGGAAAACGTTGAGATAAAAGCCATTTTGGTTAGAACTGACTGAAAATAACTTTGTACTTCAAGTTTAAAATTATACTAAATATTTTTGTCCAAATAACTCCCAAATATTATCAAATTATCTCGCGGCACCCCTGGACTGCCGTCGCGGCACCCCAGGGTGCCCCGTCACCCACTTTGAAAACCCCTGGTCTACATAGTATGTAGACTTTTTCTGTATCTGTCAATCCTTGTGTGGCCATATAGACGGGTTTCTTGTTTACAAACATTGAGACTAAATCCACAGCTGACTGTATCATGTAATCAATTCCGTCCAATCCCCAAACCTGTTGTTTTGGGGAGCGCTGGTTTCATTGGCTAATTTTGGTACGGACCCTGCGCACGCATCTAGTTTTATCAGTGTAACGTGGACCAGAAACCCGTCTATATGGAGATCCCTGATGTCATTGGTATTAGGCCCAATACCATGTGTATTGGCATACCCATATATGGGCATAGCTGTCTGATCCATCTGTGGCTCTGGACAACCGTGAGACAAAATAGGGGAAACTAGGTTTCAAGTGGTCAAACATCCATCCATCCATCCATCCATCCATCTTCAACCGCTTATCCGGAATCGGACTTCCAGATTTCCTTATCCCGAGCAACTTCCTCCACTCCCTCACGGAGTATACTGAGGCGTTCCCAAGCCAGTTTGGAGATATAATCCTTCCATCTGGTCTTTGGTCTGCCACGGGGTCTCCTCCCAGTGGGACGTGCATCGAGGACCTTCCTAGGAAGGTGCTCGGGAGGCATCCGTACTAGATGCCCGAACAACCTAAGCTGACTCCTTTCCAAGTGAAGGAGCAGCGGTTCTACTCCAAGTCTCTCTCGGGTGACTGAACTTCTCACCCTATCTCTAAGGGAGATACCAGCCCGTCTAAGGGCACCTGTCCGCTTGCACCTGTGACCTTATACTTTCGGTCATGACCCACACTTCATGACCATAGGTCAGGTGACAGTAGGAACGAAGATTTGGCCTCTTTTTTAAGGTCTTACTAATTTAAGCGTGAGCTCAGTCCGTTGCTCTCCCCAGGTTGGCAGAGGTGGGTGTGTAGAGCCCAGGATTACATTAGATAATATAATAATATAATAATATAATAATATAATAATATATAATGTAGCGCCCAGGATTACATTAGATAATTGGCACTGGGTGAAAAATGGGTTACAAAATTGTGGGATAAAAATTATGAAGAAAAAAAAAGGTCTTACTTAATTCGCAGTGTGGAAAGGCTCCCTTTTCTAAGTCTGGAAGGAGTAAAGGTATTGCAGTTTTGAGTTTTCCTGCATATGATTGTGAACTTGTGTTAGATCAGTGAGCTGTCAATCAAAAAAAAAAAGTTCAACTCAAGTCAGAAGTCGTCAAGGCGAGCATGACAGCATGTTCTCAGCTCTGATCTTAAATACGTGGCTGTTTTTTAAAAATAGAACGTGTTCTCAAACACCTCAGCCGCCCCTGCACACCCACCAGATTGCATTCTGACACCTTCTGTGAAAAGTGAAAGATTTCTTCATTATCACTTCTTCTTCTTCAGCGCCACAATTAACCCATTTAGGCCTAGAATTATTGACTGCTTTAACTATTGAAAAATAGCAGATATACAAGCTCACAGCGCGGCACCAAGTGCCGCGCTGCGAGCTTGTAGAAAAAGCGAACATTTGTAACTCAAATTTTTGCTTCCCTCTGGTCCCTGGAACAACATCTTTTGAGATGGGGGCCCGTGGCCAAATAAATATCATTTTGGGGGTCCTTGACATGAAAAAGTTTGAGAACAACATGATTTAGAAGAAGGATTTAGAAGTCGGGTCAAAGATCGGGTCAAAGATATTCAAAGACTTGCACACATTTTCACGATTTTTCAAAAATAGCAGATCTACAAGCTCGCAGCGCGGCACTCGGTGCCGTGCAGTGAGCTTGTATATCTGCTATTTTTCAATAGTTAAAGCATAAAATAATGGTTAAAGTGGTTCAAATCTAACGCGACTCGGGTGCGTTCCAGGTATTTGAGAGTTAAAACCACTCTGAGATCTGCGTCAGTTATTGAACCCCAGCATCACTCGTCATCAAAGTCTTAAAGGTATATTCAGTGATTGTATTTCATTCAAATACAAATATAATTGCAGTGATGTCATTACGTGCGCATCCCGCATCAAAAACTCATTCAAGTCGCCCAGGGACTCATTCATGTCATGGCCCTGGGGTCCCGGGGATGCGCCTCCATTGGAGTCCATGTTAAAATAATTTACCGGGTCGCGGTAAAAGAAAAACATTTTAAAATTCCACAGACATCACCATTGGTCATGGGTGAAAGCATCCTACTTTACCCTACGTTAACACAAATAAAATCCACGTAGAAAGTCTTAAACAGGCGATAGAAACGTCAATGTTTTGATTCCACCGACGTCCGACGCCATTTTGCGTGCCCGAATTCATTAGGGGCACATGTTTTAGTAGTTTTAGTAGTTCTAAGTTCAAACATTAACCAAATTGTAAAATAAATATAAGAAATAGGCAAACATTTTGAAAATAGCCGATCTACAAGCTCACAGCGCTCGAAAACATTGTATTGAGGACTCATAAAACTTTTCTGGGACCCATTTGAATGACCACCTGTGGGTCCCGGGACCCATTACATTGAAAACCTAGTAACATCACTGTAATTGGTCCATTTTCCATTCATTCTCCTCACTAGAATGTGTGCTGACCATATAAGGACTTCCACCGTGGCCCGTGTTACGAGCATATAGCTAGATTCGGTTTTCAGGGGTGGCCAGCCAGTCCTCGACCAATCAGGGTAGAGTATGGCCGTTAACTTTTGGCCTATTTGTGGAGATAAGCGACCAACGGTCGCTTATCTCCCGATTAGGGAGTCTTACTGGTGTTATATGTATCAAAACCTCCACCGGCCGTCCGTCACGTCCGTCACGCCACACGTCACACCTTTGCCCTGCTCATATCTGGGCTCGTTTGTGTATTGTATGACATCACGCCACATCATCGGCTGAGGACTGTGTGATGTCATCATATCTCCATATATGGAGACATAAGTTGCTCATGCCCAAATATGGGCTGGTGAGGTCAGACTTAGTGTGATGCGTAGGTTATCTCCATATATGGAGATTCAACTTCAATGAGTAACCATGGCAAATCACACCGTACACAAATGACCCTTATATAAGACCGGCATTATCTACCGACAGCTGCTATAAGCCAACCCTGGCGATAAGGTCTGAGTCGAAGAAATGCTTCTTTCCTGGCAAGAATTGCCCCTTTATACTGTAGGGCTCGTTTGTGTATTGTATGACATCACGCCACATCATCGGCTGAGGACTGTGTGATGTCATCATATCTCCATATATGGAGACATAAGTTGCTCATGCCCAAATATGGGCTGGTGAGGTCAGACTTAGTGTGATGCGTAGGTTATCTCCATATATGGAGATTCAACTTCAATGAGTAACCATGGCAAATCACACCGTACACAAATGACCCTTATATAAGACCGGCATTATCTACCGACAGCTGCTATAAGCCAACCCTGGCGATAAGGTCTGAGTCGAAGAAATGCTTCTTTCCTGGCAAGAATTGCCCCTTTATACTGTAGGGCTCGTTTGTGTATTGTATGACATCACGCCACATCATCGGCTGAGGACTGTGTGATGTCATCATATCTCCATATATGGAGACATAAGTTGCTCATGCCCAAATATGGGCTGGTGAGGTCAGACTTAGTGTGATGCGTAGGTTATCTCCATATATGGAGATTCAACTTCAATGAGTAACCATGGCAAACTGTCAACTGCCCGTATGTCTTGATAATTGGTAAAACAAACTTTTGGCCTATTTGTGGAGATAAGCGACCAACGGTCGCTTATCTCCCGATTAGGGAGTCTTACTGGTGATGTTTAGTTATGATGGTCAAAATAAAAGTTTTGAGAACCGGCAGTCGCTCTGAATTAAGAATGTCTGCTAAATTCCAAGATTGTAAACTACTGAACTCATAAAATGCCACAGTCTCGTAGTAAATCAGTATCATACATATCCTGAAGCTGGAGACGTAGGCCTACCGATATTCAGTGATTGGGTCTAATGATCAAAACGAGAACATTATAATGGTGTAAAGAATCTATAAAAAACTAAACATTTACACGATGTAAGGCCAGTAAGGGACAAGATGACCCCCGGCCACTTTCATTATCACTGAATACACCTTTAAATGCGGTGTGGCTGCACAGCAAAAAGCGTATCAAATGAAGTCCAATGCTTAAACATGTGCTATTCATTCACAAAAAATCAAACCTCGGTTCGACGTGAAGCGGTGAACTTTTATTCTATGTGTTCTAGAGTTATGAACTCTGTGATCTATACATTCTTTATATTCTGAATGAATTAATGATTTCATCTGGAGGGCCGAATTGTCATGTGAAGCTTGACCAATCCTCAAAGTATCCAATCATCAGACCGGGACGGACACTACACACATACGGACGGACGGACGGACGGACGGACGGACGGACAGACAGATAAAACCTGTTCATTCTGGACTGATATGACCATATATGGACATGGGACACACATTTTGTTTTTGAAAAACCCTATTCATTCTGGACTGATATTCTGGACGTACGGGACAGATACAACCTGTTCATTCTGGGTAGGGATGGCCATGAAACACACATTTTGTTTTTGAAAAACCCTGTTCATTCTGGACTGAAATGACCATATATGGGCGTGGGACACCCAAAGCCACTCATTGGAAGCGACTTTCACCGCTTAAAAAAAAACTCTCAGCAAAGAGTAGATTAAGGCTTCTGACGTTATTTGCTTCCACCTATTGTTTTCCCTCCTTTCACTGCTCTGCAATCATCTGTTGGCGGGGGATCTGCGGATGAAAGCTGATGTTTTTACCTTCACTTTGTTGTTGCTTCATTGCCTGCCCATGCACAGCTCTCATTATACTTCCCTCATCTCATCCGCATTCCTTTCTTTCAATAAAAGCAAAAAACACATTATAAACCGAGTATTTGCCGAACCATTATGAGACTGGGTCAGAATAAATTAGCCCACCTCTGTCGGTTGTCTTTGTAGGTAATGCCATATCTTTGCCAGCGCGGTCCCCCCCCCCCTTTTTTAATTGCATAGTTGTGTCCCAGTTGGATGGCGATCTAACAATGGGCAAGGCTCAGTCAGGTGCCTGCTGCTTCCCTGGGCATTAATCATCTCTGTCTTCTCGGGATGTGCGTGCCGCCCTCGCCTCGTGCCGCCCTTGCCTCGTGCCGCCCTTGCCTCGCGCCCCCAAACAGCAGGCATCCCGGGTCCTCCTGGTTGCCTGACAACCGCATGCCCAACTTCTAAATGTTATCTCGCAAAGACACGAGGGCAGGGGGATTCAACAGAAAGACACGAGGGCCGGGGGATTCAACAGAAGACACGAGGGCCGGGGGATTCAACAGAAGACACGAGGGCCGGGGGATTCAACAGAAGACACCGTGTGCAGCAGCAGCACCGTCCCATCTGGTGACAACCGCTCATTGAACCCTACAAGATAATCACAGGGTTAGGGTTAGGTTAACCCTAACCCTAACCCTAACCCTAACCCAACCGCTCATTGAACCCTACAAGATAATCACACCCTATCTATATCTATCTCTATCTATCTAATCACACCCCCTGTTAAAATAAGATTCATTAAAAAAAAAGCATAGCCCTATGAGGCTATAATTCATCTGTTGTGGTGGTGGCCTGGATATGATACTGTATATGATACTGTATATGATACTGTATATGACACTGTATATGATACTGTATATGATACTGTATATGACACTGTATATGACACTGTATATGATACTGTATATGATACTGTATATGACACTGTATATGATACTGTATATGATACTGTATATGATACTGTATATGACACTGTATATGATACTGTATATGATACTGTATATGATACTGTATATGATACTGTATATGATACTGTATATGACACTGTATATGATACTGTATATGATACTGTATATGACACTGTATATGATACTGTATATGATACTGTATATGATACTGTATATGACACTGTATATGATACTGTATATGATACTGTATATGACACTGTATATGACACTGTATATGATACTGTATATGACACTGTATATGATACTGTATATGATACTGTATATGACACTGTATATGATACTGTATATGACACTGTATATGATACTGTATATGATACTGTATATGATACTGTATATGATACTGTATATGATACTGTATATGACACTGTATATGATACTGTATATGATACTGTATATGATACTGTATATGATACTGTATATGATACTGTATATGACACTGTATATGACACTGTATATGATACTGTATATGATACTGTATATGACACTGTATATGATACTGTATATGATACTGTATATGACACTGTATATGATACTGTATATGATACTGTATATGACACTGTATATGATACTGTATATGATACTGTATATGATACTGTATATGATACTGTATATGACACTGTATATGATACTGTATATGATACTGTATATGACACTGTATATGATACTGTATATGATACTGTATATGATACACTGTATATGATACTGTATATGATACTGTATATGATACTGTATATGATACACTGTATATGATACTGTATATGATACTGTATATGATACACTGTATATGATACTGTATATGATACTGTATATGATACTGTATATGATACACTGTATATGATACTGTATATGATACTGTATATGATACTGTATATGATACTGTATATGTATATGATACTGTATATGATACTGTATATGATACTGTATATGATACTGTATATGATAATGTATATGATACTGTATATGATACTGTATATGATACTGTATATGATACACTGTATATGATACACTGTATATGATACTGTATATGATACTGTATATGATACTGTATATGATACTGTATATGATACTGTATATGTATATGATACTGTATATGATACTGTATATGATACTGTATATGATAATGTATATGATACTGTATATGATACTGTATATGGTACTGTATATGATACCTGTATATGATACTGTATATGATACTGTATATGATACTGTATATGATACACTGTATATGATACTGTATATGATACTGTATATGATACTGTATATGATATGATATGATACTGTATATGATACTGTATATGATACTGTATATGACACTGTATATGACACTGTATATGACACTGTATATGATACTGTATATGACACTGTATATGACACTGTATATGACACTGTATATGATACTGTATATGATACTGTATATGATACACTTTAAGTTCTGTTGTGGTGGTGGCCTGTATATGATACACTTTAAGTTCTGTTGTGGTGGTGGCCTGTATATGATACACTTTAAGTTCTGTTGTGGTGGTGGCCTGTATATGATACACTTTAAGTTCTGTTGTGGTGGTGGCCTGTATATGATACACTTTAAGTTCTGTTGTGGTGGTGGCCTGTATATGATACACTTTAAGTTCTGTTGTGGTGGTGGCCTGTATATGATACACTTTAAGTTCTGTATATGATATGATATGATATGATATGATATGATATGATATGATATGATATGATACACTTTATATGATACACTTTAAGTTCTGTTGTGGTGGTGGCCTGTATATGATATGATATGATATGATATGATATGATATGATATGATATGATACACTTTATATGATACACTTTAAGTTCTGTTGTGGTGGTGGCCTGTATATGATACACTTTAAGTTCTGTTGTGGTGGTGGCCTGTATATGATACACTTTAAGTTCTGTTGTGGTGGTGGCCTGTATATGATACACTTTAAGTTCTGTTGTGGTGGTGGCCTGTATATGATACACTTTAAGTTCTGTATATGATACACTTTAAGTTCTGTTGTGGTGGTGGCCTGTATATGATACACTTTAAGTTCTGTTGTGGTGGTGGCCTGTATATGATACACTTTAAGTTCTGTTGTGGTGGTGGCCTGTATATGATACACTTTAAGTTCTGTTGTGGTGGTGGCCTGTATATGATACACTTTAAGTTCTGTTGTGGTGGTGGCCTGTATATGATACACTTTAAGTTCTGTATATGATACACTTTAAGTTCTGTTGTGGTGGTGGCCTGTATATGATACACTTTAAGTTCTGTTGTGGTGGTGGCCTGTATATGATACACTTTAAGTTCTGTTGTGGTGGTGGCCTGTATATGATACACTTTAAGTTCTGTTGTGGTGGTGGCCTGTATATGATACACTTTAAGTTCTGTTGTGGTGGTGGCCTGTATATGATACACTTTAAGTTCTGTTGTGGTGGTGGCCTGTATATGATACACTTTAAGTTCTGTTGTGGTGGTGGCCTGTATATGATACACTTTAAGTTCTGCCACGGCGCGCTCTGGGTCCAACATGACAGATCAATTGTCGAACAGGGCGCTCCGTACTGTTTGTGTACTTTGTGATTTATTTCTCCCACCAGGAGGAGAAATGATAAATGAAACACGGTGGAGTGTGTGTGCAGCACTAAACTCATTTCTAATACAGGGGGGGGGGGGGCTCAGCTCAGCCCTGAGAGTGCTTGAGCTTGGCAGCAGAGTAATGGCGCTAAATGAAATCTGGCAGCGGCATCAACGCAAGCAGGGGCGTCACAAGGGGTAGGAAAGTGGGACTGAGTTACTAGGGCCCAAGGTGGAGGGGCCCTAGTAACTGTAGCTATTGAAAAGCAGATATACAAGCTCACAGCGCGGCACCGAGTGCCGCGCTGCGAGCTTGTAGATCTGCTATTTTTGAAAAGTCGTGAAAATATGTGCAAAAATGTATTTTTTAAGCAAACATTTGTAACTCAAATATTGCTTCTTGGGGGGTCCCTGGAACTAATATTTTGAGATGTGGGTCCGTGGACAAATTCATATCATTTTGGGGGTCCTTCACATGAAACAGTTTGAGCATCACTGACATAGAAACATGGGTTTCTTGCACACATTTTCACAATTTCACAAAAATAGCAGATCTAGCTTGCAGCGCGGCACTCGGTGCCGCGCTGTGAGCTTGTATATCTGCTATTTTTCAATAGTTAACATTCCTGGGGGGCCCGCAGTGAATCCTTGTACCCAGGGCCCAGAATTTGGTGTGACGCCCCTGAACGCAAGGCCTGCCCCCCTCCCCGCTGCCACTCTCAGCTTCTTTATTAGTCCTTTACATGGGGATCAGGTGTGGCACGTACACTGACACCTTTGACAGGCAGAGAGAGGGCCCGGGAAATAAGATAAACACGCCCGCAAATCTCCTGTCCTCTGCATTATGAGCCTGTCTAGTGATATCTTAACATGAAGTGCTACAATCCATTAGCTCGCCAGTGCAGAGATAACCATCAGTGACACGGCAACTCAGGCTTATGACTGGGGGGTAATTATTTCCCTTAATTGTTGCTGACCCCCCCCTCCCTCCCCCGGTAAACAATCCGTGGGCAGTACAGTACTGCTCTAAGGCAGACGGTAATGCCACATGCTGCGAATTGCATTCTGTGCCTATTCTATCACCTCTTTCTATCACCGGGATGTGCCCGTGTTTGCGTGTTGCTCGGTAATTGCTATGTGTGTTAGTTCCATTTCCACTCGGTTTGGCCCTCTGCAAAAAATGCAATCTTATCTATTCCTCTGAGCGCGTGCAGCTGTGTTGCCTTGCCTCCCCTTCAATACAGTTCACTCTTTATAGGGTTCAGCGGTGTTCATGTCACGCTCATTACAGCCGTCGCGTCCCCTGCTTTTTTTCCCCTGTCGGTTCATTTCGTCGGTGGGGGTGGGGCGGGGCAGGGCGGGGCAGGGCAGGGCGGGGCAGGGCAGGGCGGGGCAGGGCGGGCGGCGCGTGTCACCAAACTAATAAAGGTATCTATCTAAACCAGGGGTTCCCAAACTTTTTTTCTCTCAGGGCACCCCATGAATATCTTTTTAATCCGAGGCACCCCTACATTATAATTTTCACTCCCAGCACCTTATATTTATAGCATATCGTCGTTGTCGGGTGGAAACCTTGTATGTCCAAAACCGTTCGTTTTGTATTTATCATCTATAAAATGTACTAAACTAGTGAAAACAGCTGATCTACAAGCACACAACGCCTCGCATCGCCACACAGACACCAGAATAGAGTGTTATGGGGACTCTCTCCATTCTGTTATCCCCCCGGGATAGTTACAGTATATCTCTCAGATATATCTAAAAAATAAAAATCAATGCCTCATGAAAGAGGCTGAGCACTTGTTTTCCTCATACGTTGCCGTTTAATCCCTATGTACTTTGTCGTACGACGAATTGTTAAAATAGCTGATCTACAACTTCACAACACAAGCTTGTAGTGAGCTTCTCACTCATTTAATGGCATTTTTTGGCTTATATAGCTCAAAATAGGAATGCTAGGCTGAAAGTGGTTAAAAAGAAGCGTGGAGTAGGAGTGCTGAAGCTGTAATATCCAATCCCTGGCACAACCGATCCCCAGCAGGTCCTGCAGCATCAGATGAATCGCATTCAAATAGACTGAGGTTATTTTTTTATCCATGGCTCGGTGTGAACGCGCGCGTGCGTGCGTGCAGACAACTAGGATGTTTCAAGGCACATAGAGATTGCTGTATGGCATACAGTCTGCAGCTGTCCGGATGCAGTAAAAACTAAATCAGCAAGCGTTCTCTATTTTATACCTGTGGGTTTCAACCTTTTTCATGTCGAGGTCCATTATTTATTCAGCATTTGATGAGCCTCTCAGACCCATAACTTAGAAGATTTTGTTGTAATGGAATAAGATTTGTACACATATATTATATATATATATATTATATATTTGTACACATATACGTGCTGAATTTACCATTAGGAGAGATGACAGGCAAACATTGATCAAATTAACAATTCTTCTACATTTTCTAATTGTTTAGACTTCTGGTAATTTAAGTAATGCAGATGTTTAACAATAATTTAACTCTTGACGGTCTAAAATGAAACCAAATGGACCAGTGCCCGTACTGCCTCTCTTGAGCACCTTTCAAGGAAGGTGGCATTTCTCTTGGCAATCACCACCACAAATAGGGTTGGTGAGCTCCAAGCGCTCTCGGTGAGCGAGGAGTGTCTTCAGATGGGACCCGACAAGTTGAGTGTCACTTTGCGACCCATTTCCTCCTTTCTGGATCACTCCAATCTAGTCGCAGAGTTCTATTGAAACCATGCTAAATCTGCGCAAACCGTGCTTGCGTTGTAAATGGACTGAAGTGCACCTAAATGTGGGAACATAAAAATCATCATAGAATTTGCCACCAGAATCTATTGCTTTTCTTAAAGTTCTGGGCTCTGGCCCATGGACTATCAGTCTGAACGCAGTAACTTGATCTAACCACCCAAGTCGCATCATGTCAAACTGTCCAAAACGTCACTTGCAGTGTGACCTGAGCACCACTGACATCATTAACTCTTATACTGCTTTGGACGTTCCTGTTCGCCCCAATTCTAGAGAGTGAGCCGCGCCAATACGGCCGTTCGTTCGTTTACCTTGTTGATGTCCTTAAGCTGATGAGGGGTCGCGCCGCCGTGTACTGTAATCACATGGCGAGCAGTGATGGTCTTAAAAATCCATTATGCGTTAACATCAACGGAGACCAATTCTCTTCCGTGTTGATTTTCTCTGGCCCTGGGGCTTTGTGGCCAATGTTTGTTCCCAATCTATGGCAAGACGGAACGGCCAAATTCACATTAATGGCATTACGCCGCCCTCTGCTGCCTGGTCTGTGAAAGTGCAGACCAGGCAGGCATGAAAGGCAAAAAAAAAAAAAAAAAAAAAAAAAAAAGTCTATCAAAGGTAAGCCGCTTTTTGATGGCACCAGACCCAATAAATAAATAAATAATCTGGCAGTATAAGAGTTAAAGAGCGCAAGAATTGCATTTTGTTATACGAGAGTGCAAGGGGTGTAATGAAAATAAAACGATAGTCCAGCATGAGTTTTACTCTACAGAAGAAATGGGGAGAATCAAATGATATGGATGCTGGGATCTACATGGGAACGGCACCAGAGATCCACGTTGGAGCCATGCATGCCGTTCCCATGTGGATCCCAGGATCCATATCATTTGATTCTTTTCTCACAAGTGATCTCCACGAGATATCCTTCCATGACCGACCCATTCAAAGACTGTTCCATCTGATCATTTAATAATACTTTGTTCACAAAATATGTGAGTTCTTTTTCCACCACTGCACAGAAGAAAGCATTGATGACCCGTGGACACAGGAAAGGAATAGCCTTGTAAAAACGGAGATCTCTTTTGTTCACTGTTCTTCCCACACTTTGAATGTGCACCGTGGTGTAAAGTAACTTATTACATTTACTTAAGTACTGTACTTAAGTACAATTATGAGGTATTTGTACTTTACTTGAGTGGCCTATATGTTTACTTCTACTCCACTAATCTCAGAGGCAAATCTTATACTTTTACTCCTACAATTATTAGAAAACATTAGTTACTAGTTACTTTGTAGATTTACATTTTTATTACTAAACATACTTTAACCACTTCAGGCCTATACTGTATATGTTTCGGCCATTTGAAAATAGCCGATCTACAAGCTCACACTGTGATGCGATATACAACGCATTGTGAGCTCGTAGATCGGCTGTTTTCAGAGAATCTTTACACATTTTATGAATTTAAAAACGTGTGAAATGAGTCATTCTGCATAATGAGTAGCCTATTTTCTGCTTTTAGTACATAAAATACATTTTGATAGCAATACTTTTCTACTTTTACTCAAGTACATTTTGAATTCTGGAGGTTTACTAAACGGAGTATTTTATTGCAGTATTGATACTTTTACTTAAGTAAGAAGTGTGAGTACTTTTTTTCCCCACTACCACTGCTCCTCAGAGGCGTCAATTGGGTATGGCAAGGTACCTTGGCTACAGGGGAAGAAAATAAAATGTACTTCTTAAAATAAATTCATCATGCCTGTTGCTAAGGTATGGCAACATGACTGGTTGCGCGCGTGCAAGACACCAGTCATCAGGGACGTGCTGGCCATTGGGAAAAGCGAACGGCCCGAACGGCCGGTTCATTCCCGGCTGGTCCAGGCCGGCCATTAGGAAAAAATGTAAAATAAAATGTCGGCCTTCCATGTTGGGGGCTGGGCGGCCAACAAAGTAAATCGTCACTGTCGGGCAGAAACCTTGTATCTCCAAGTTTCAAATTTGTAATTATTTTCGCAAAGCAAAGCCCTGCTTCATCATACAAGGCCGTCGCACAAAAGTAGTGAAAACAGCAGATCTACAAGCACACAGCGCCTCGCACCGCAACAAACGGTTTTGGACATACAAGGTTTCCACCCGACAACAACGAAATATAACTCATGTAATTGGCCCACTGGCTTGTCACATGTCATGATCTGAAATGGCAAATCTTTGAGTAGCAGCAACGCTATAGAGAGAGATCTCTCTCTATAGCGCGCAATGAGGGCCTCTCCAACTCTTTTTCCCGGGCTGAATCAGGGGCCCAGCATGTCCCTGCTTGTGACCAGTCATGTTGCCATACCTTAGCTTTTAGCTGTACTGACGCCACTGCTGCTCCTGCCTGAGGGCCAGTGGATGCTGCAGCTCTGGGGAGAGTGGGCTGAGGGTGTGGGTGTCCTGATGTTGTCCTGGCCCTCACCCACCAGGGTGAGGTGATGTTGTCCTGGCCCTCACCCACCAGGGTGAAGCATCCTCACCCACCAGGGTGAAGCATCCTCATCACACAGAGGCTTGATGTTGAGCCCACACCGCTACTGCACTCCCACTCAGCAAAAAAAAGGAAAAAAAGTCCAAATACAGCCACCTTCCAACCACAATCTCATCCTGCAGAGGAACTTCCGAAAAACGAGGATAAAACCTTCAGATGCCTTCTTTTTTTTGGAACGTAATTACCCCATTCAGAACGGGTACACATTATTGTGTATCATTATTTTATGCTTTAACTATTGAAAAATAGCAGATATACAAGCTCACAGCGCGGCACCGAGTGCCACGCTGCGAGCTTGTAGATCTGCTATTTTTTTTTTAATCGTGAACATTTGAATTTTTACAATTAAAATCCATTTAGGCCTAGAATTATTGACTGCTTCTTTTGAATCCTTCTAAGGTTTTTTGAAAAACCCATGTTTCTATGTCAGCAATCTGGCTATAGCCATCATCAAAGAAAAGGTCCTTAAGCTTTTCACTTAACTGGAGTTCAATTAGTCTGTTCTTGAGAGACTACTTTTTTTGATTGATTGAAGAATTTGTTAGAACTTTGCAATAGAAAAAAGGACAGTTTAATGACAGTACAAATCACTGGTACAAGGTCAACTAAAAGGAGATCCTAGAAAGCCGAGGCTTATTTCCACAGGAACCACACTTTAAGTATCTCATATAACATTGAAAGACAGATGGAAACTGTATGTCAGTGGTTCTCAAACCTTTTCATGTGAAGGACCCCTGTAAAAAAATATTCATATCTCAAAATATTATAGTTCCAAGGACCACCCAGAAGCAAAATTAGAGTTACAAACGTTCGCTTTAAAAATACATATATGTTCAAATATTTGCACACGACTTTCACGACACATTTTCACGAAAATAGCAGATCTACAAGCTCGCAGCGCGGCACTCAGTGCCGCGCTGTGAGCTTGTATATCTGCTATTTTTCAACAGTTAAAGCAGTCAATAATTCTAGGCCTAAATGGGTTTTAATTTTATTTCCTATTGCCGCTGCTGCTGCTGCTCGGCCCCCGTTTTATGAAATGACACACGCATTGTTCAGATCACACTTTTTGCCAAAGGGCCGCTCAGTCACCACAGCTTCGCTTCGGCAAACGTCGAATTGATGTGTTCTCTCGTAAAATCCTCCTTCCACGGTCTGTCATCAGTTCCCACTGTGTGTTCTCAGATAGCTACGCGTCGTCATGCGACTATAGTTCCAATAATGATGATTAAATGTGCAGCAGAGATGATGATTAGCACGCGGGCCACAAACCTACTCAAGCCTACACGTATTTAAGACTTAATTCAAGACTAAATGGATCATCGAGCTGCATAAACACAATCTTCGGTCTTCAATGAAACACCTTTCTCTCTGAATATTAGAGTTCATGTCATACTTAGGGCCCTATTTAGACCATCTATGGCGCACTTAGCAGCACAGTGTGAGGCACATGGTGCAAATGGGTTGGATTAAAAAGTCATGGGCGTGTTCATTTGGATATAACATAAATTAGACCAATCCGACTGTAGCCTCCCTTTCAGAGCGTGTTGTTGTTCATCATAGCACATTGTTTAATTAAAGGACGGATTTAGCAAGTTGGAGAAAAGTGCATTCAACCGTCTATGGGAGCAGCATTAATATGATATAATGATATACGATAGGGACATGCATAGACAGTGTATCAAATACGTATTTCCCCCAATTTACATGGGGGGGGGGGGGGGGGGGGGGTTACCATTACACTGTCCAATCAGAAAAGGATCATACACCTCCCCCTGGCCAGCTGGGGGGAGGGGAAAATAGCTGGTTGGAACAACACGTTCCTTCCACCTGCTACGTCCAACCGGGGAAGCTCCCCCCTGTCAGGTGACAAGAAGCGGCCTGTTCGCTCCTCATGTACAGTAGGAAGCATGAGCTCAGTTCGGGGGGCTCTACCCAGGTCGGCAGAGGGAGAGTAGCACCCAAGGATTACAGCTTACTAGGTAAAAACCTTT
The DNA here is from genome assembly GCF_963921795.1 of Nannobrachium achirus. Lineage (NCBI taxonomy): Eukaryota > Metazoa > Chordata > Actinopteri > Myctophiformes > Myctophidae > Nannobrachium > Nannobrachium achirus. The sequence continues at coordinate 507,450 of NC_137829.1, forward strand.
ACAAATAAAAAAATACATAAAAAAATAAAAGGAACATACCTAGTAAATGGTCTTCGTTCCATTTTGGGGGCTGGGCGGCCAACAAAGGAAATCATCACCGTTGCACAAAAGTAGTGAAAACAGCCGATCTACACCTCGAGGCGTTGTGTGCTTGTAGATCGGCTGTTTTCAATAGTTTAAAACATTTTTAAAATGATAAATACAAAACAAACGGTTTTGGACATACAAGGTTTCCACCCGACAACGACGAAATATAACTCATGTAATTGGCCCACTGGCTTGTCACTTGTCATGATCTGAAACGGCAAATCTTTGAGTAGCAGCAGCGCTATAGAGAGAGATCTCTCTCTATAGCGCGCAATGAGGGCCTCTCCAACTATTTTTCCCGGGCTGAATCAGGGGCCCAGCATACACTGATGATGGAGGAAACCATGTAAGGCACCAAGCTGCTCATCAGGAGCAACTAGGGGTTCAATGTCTTGCTCAAGGACACCTCAACACTAACTTTGGGAGAGCCCAGGATCAAACTGGGAACCTTCCGGTTGCTAAGCGGCCACTCTACCCCTGAGCCACTGCCGACATACACACTAAGTCACATATTGGAGCGGCTAGCACCGCTCAAAAAATATGACTGTCTTTTTCCACCACCGGAGTGTGGAACTGGCCTGTATGGTCATTAGGAACTGATTGTCCCTGTCACTGGTGCACTTGGTGCACTTGGTGCACTTGGTCACTTGGTGCACTTGCTTAACTGAATCTAAAAACAAACTAAAACTTAATAACTCTTCCTTGGTAGTGTTGTTCTGTTTTAGACAGTATCTGGCCCAAGCTATGGCTAGTTTTTCCTCATTGGCCCACTGCCCTCACCCTCTCATGATCCCCAGCCCTGAGGGCATCTCTCTTCCTCTTAAGGAGGCCAATGATTTAATGGTTCATCCAGGGTGTGCTGAGGGGATTTAGAGCCTGATGTAATCTGTGATAGCCTGGCATAAGCTGTCCATGTCATCAACGTGTGCCCTGAGGAACTTCTCCTATTAGCCAGTCTGTCACCTCCAGCTCAGACCTGTCCTGGACAACTCTTGGTGATAGCAGGCTGTCTTCTAAGAAACAACAGCTACTGTAGCTATAGGTTGGAGCCAGCCTAACCATAAAGTGGTCAGAGTTGTTCTTCGGGGATGGGGAGTGATTTGTATCAAATTACAATAACATTCTTACATTAGGCCCTTTACAGTCTTTGATTAGGCCTACACAACGAGAGAAAGATATATATCGTGAGACTCGGCATTGAGGTATATAGCCTATATATATATTAATATATACCTCAATGCTGAGTCTCACAGATACAGTCATCTGCCATGTCGAATATAAGTGTTGTATTAAATTCGGAAAGATTTGTCTTGCAATCAGTGTGCTCGAATTGTGAACCCACCTGTATACATCTTAATCCCAATAATACTTTCTCTCAGTAGTGAATAGTAGGACTGTGCTATCACTGCAGTGGATTTAAAACCAGTATAGAGCTGGTCTAAATCACTGCAGTGGATTTAAAACCAGTATAGAGCTGGTCTAAACCAGTATAGAGCTGGTCTAAATCACATTCTCTTTTTGTATGCCTTAAAGATGCAGTGCCATGATTTTTTTTTCTCCCCTAAAACATGATGATCAGGTATTATGATTACACTAGGAGGAAGATTTTTTCCAAAAAAAGTGTACAGAAAGAATTAAAATTAGGTTTTTATGTGGCCACACCCACCAGTTCAAACCCTGCAAGGCCCAGCGTTGCTTTTTGTCAACATTTTTTAAATCATTTTTTAAAAAATGTTATAATTAGTTTTCCTGTTCTTTTTTTCACATTAACATCACCATTAAATCCTATTATTTAGTATTACAATGCCATTGGCCACGATATTTGCATATAAATACCCCCTACAGAGGCTGACATTCACACAACTTAAAGATCTCTGGAATCCAGAGTCTGGACGAACAACATCTCGCTTTTTCACTGAAGCTATTCCTCACAAAAACATAAGTAAAATGCCTGTAATTTTTTTCATGATCATTAGAATGTCTAGAACATGTACATACATTTATGATGTATGGCTATAAAACCTTACAAAAACATTATTCATATTTAAACATCACATTTTCCTGTGATTAGGACTCCTAAAACACCATCTGATTAAAAAAAAATAATAATAAAATTGGCAAGTAGAAATTAATTTGGGTCTTGCACCACCCACCATGCCTGGTTGTCATGGTGGGTGGTGACCAGGGGCATAGTTCCGCCGATTTAAAATGACTCCAATACGAAACTAAAACTTCCTATGATTGGCCGCTAGTTGCGCTGTCCCCCCCCCCCCCCCCCCCCCCCCCCCCCTTAATTAACATTTTCATAAATACTTTATGGTTCCTATCGCTAGTTAAAAATTGCCTTTCAATCACGATTATATGTGTTTTGTGAAAATAAGGTCCCATTTATGTCAAAATTTATGATAAAGTTGCGGGGGGCGAGGCCAACTAAACTAATACCAGCCGGCTGTGTTCTTCTTCGTGTACTGTATTTCGGGAGGCTCCGACCACATTCTCCCATGTATCTCTGCAGTTGCATGTGACCGTTGGCAGCCAATAGCATCCTCTGGTGCCTTTACAATCTATGATGGCAACACCCATGCCAAGGACCCATATTGTGTCATTTGTGCTGCATAGAAACCAATGGCTTCGCTTTGTCAATATCTTTTATACAGTCTATGGTGGTGACCCAGCTGAAGTTAGCCACACCCACAGTGTTGGGTGAATGGTAAAAGGGGAGGGGATGAGTATATGATGTAATTTAATCTGTGTTTTTCGACTGGGGCTTTTGCCTAAGGGGCTTTCAGCTTTCAGGAAGTAAACACAAATACACAGGGAAGACACATCTGCCCATAATAACCCCACCCTGTGGTCTATTAGAATAATGTTAACTTAGTACAAAACTATGGCAACACCTCTTTAAGATAGCACTGCACCAGACCACACCACATTTTAGACCAAAACAGCGGCACAGATGAGCCCAAGGTATACGTTTGGTAATCATTATTATAGGCTACAATGCGGGAGCTGAGCGTAAATCAATGAGGATTGTGTTGGTTGTTAAAATAGCAATAATAACTGAGCTGTTCTGTTCCTAGCGCCGTCTAGCGCCGGGCTTAAGATACGGGAGCCCTTGGAGGGAAATCAAACTCCCCCAGGCTAGTAATGGATGATATAGGAGGCTGTCAAGGCTGAGATGAATATGAATGAGCTGGGTCAACTGCCCAGCACAGAGAAAGCAATAGGCTGGGACATTCTTTTTGCAATGAAAATCACAGCGAGAGCCATGTGGGGATGCATGAGCACTCAGAGGGGAGGAGATTGCTCCATTATGTGAGGCTAAAGCAGGAGCCAAATAAGAGCAGTCTGAAGCCTAACCTCCCAATTTAAGAGGGACCGGCGGGCAGACGGACACACACACACACACACACACACACACACACACACACACACACACACACACACACACACACACACACACACACACACACACACACACACCTCCCAGGGAAAGGGAGAGGTGTTGGCCATCAATTTACAGATAAATAACCCTTCCTGCCGTGTGTGTGTGTGTGTGTGTGTGTGTGTGTGTGTGTGTGTGTGTGTGTGTGTGTGTGTGTGTGTGTGTGTGTGTGTGTGTGTGTGTGTGTGTGTGTGTGTGTGTGTGCGCGCGCGTGCGTGTGTGTGAGGTTTACAGTCGGTTCACCGTTAAGAAAAAGGGAGAAATGTGACACACCACCAAAACCCCTGAGGGAGGAGATGCCATATATTTAAGGAGCTCGGCGCATCAGAAATCCACGCTGTCTGGTTCTTGTTGTGCAAATGCAAACCCAATGAGGTGACAGAACAGACCTGGATTTGCACTGTCAGAGCACCCTAACCCTAACCCTAACCCTAACCCTAACCCTAACCCTAACCCTAACCCTAACCCTCAGAGCAGGATCAGGGGAAATAACTGTATCTGCTGGTATGTGGGCAGGGACATGCTGGGCCCCTGATTCAGCCCGGGAAAAAGAGTTGGAGAGGCCTGGCCCTCATTGCGCGCTATAGAGAGAGATCTCTCTCTGCGCTATAGAGAGAGATCTCTCTCTGCGCTATAGAGAGAGATCTCTCTCTATAGCGCTGCTGCTACTCAAAGATTTGCCATTTCAGATCATGACAAGTGACAAGCCAGTGGGCCAATTACTGTACATGAGTTATATTTCGTCATTGTCGGGTGGAAACCTTGTACATGTATGTCCTAAACCGTTTGTTTTGTATTTATCATTTTAAAAATGATTTAAACTAGTGATAACAGACGATCTACAAGCACACAACGCCTCGCACCGCGAGGCGTTGTGTGCTTGTAGATCTGCTGTTTTCACTACTTTTGTGCGACGGCCTTGTATGATGAAGCAGGGCTTTGCTTTGCGAAAAAAAATTACATATTTGAAACTTGGAGATACGAGGTTTCTGCCCGACAGTGACGATTTACGCCCCCAAAATGGAACGAAGGCCGACATTTTATTTTTAATTTTTTCCTAATGGCCGGGAATGAACCGGCCGTTCGGGAGTTGTCCCGCTTTTCCCAAAGGCCAGCATGTCCCTGTATACGGGGTCAGTGTGTGGTGGAAGAAGTAGGCTACTAAAATGTTTTACTTAAAGTAGGACTGTCATCTAAAGGGGTAGGGGAGAGTGGGATAAACTGAGACACTTTTTACATTTGCTCCCCTCTAGGCGAACTAAAAGATATATCAGTAAAAATGTACACATTTCCCAGTAATTTGGGATGTTTCCTAACAATGGAAGATATCAGAACATATTCAAGACAAAAGGCAGAGAAAATATGATTGTTTTAAAAAAAGTGGTCTTGTGTCAAGACCGGGGTAAACTGAGACAGACCAGAGAAATCAACGGGGTAAAGTGATTCACTCACTTTTTTCACTTTAAAACTACCATAAAAACACAAAAACCCGGTTAACCGGGTTAAATATGCGCAATACAAAAATGTACATAGCAGACATTCTTTTAATAGGCTTTGTCCTGTCATTTCCACCCATGTGTCAAATAATGTGACACATGGGCAGAAGGAAAAAACTAAAAACCCTATAAAGAATTGATAGAAGGGTTTACCAAACTTTCCTCAGTTGATCCTTATGTCATTTGTCCTGTAGAATCTATTTCTGCAAAGTATATTGTTGTATTGTGCATAACTAATGAAATAATATGCATATCTAGTCAAATCTAGTCAAATATGCTAATTATCTCATTAATTATGCACAATACAAAGAAATATATATCAGAAATGGATTCTACAGGGGAAAATACATAAGAATCAACTGAGACTAGTTTGTTACAGCCTTTAACCAGGTTTTTACAGCTTTCTCCCTGTCTATCATGTTGGGATAATGTGAGATGGTGTCTCACTTTACCCCGAAGCAATTGTCTCACTTTACCCCACAGCCACATTTTGGGAAAAGGGATGTTTTTATCAATTCAGGGTAATCTTCAGCTAGCATCTATCACATGGATTTATAAGTTGGTAGTTCATCAACATGTATGATATAAAATGTTCTCCCTGCATCAATTTGCTTTGACACAACAGCTGATTATGTTGACAGCAAGAAAATTTACTTTTACCTGCAGAAAACACATTTTTGTGAAAAAATCATGTTTTCTACAGCACTATCAGGTCTCTCTTTTCATGGCAAGTGGGAAATTCAAGGGGCTTGAAAATATAATGGTCACATGACCACAAATGTGTTCCATTGCCAAGATAAATGGAGTGTCTCAGTTTACCCGGTGTCTCAGTTTACCCCGCTCTCCCCTACTGTCACTTTAAAAAGTAATCTTAAAATATGAGTTAATATGTTGATGTTTTTGTGAGAATGCGCAATTATAAGCCAAATAGCCAATCAAATTAATTGGCTGTACTTACACTACTTACTGTACTGGTCAGCTGTTGTTGGGGGGCGAGGGGCAGATTACACTGTGACATGAGTGTCAGACTGTTTCAGACCGTTTTCAGATTTCAGAGAGACCACGTGACCTACTGTATCATACTATTATAATTCCGGGGAATGTCAGTATTGATAAAAGTATCAATACTGCAAACATTCTGTTACATGTAAACGTCCGGGATTCAAAATGTACTTGAGTAAAAGTACGCAAGTGTTGACATCAAAATGTACTTAAAGTACCAAAAGTAAAAGTACTCATCATGCAGGATGTCCCATTTCAAGTTTTCAAATGTATAACAATCTTTTTGAAAATAGCTGATCTACAAGCTCACAATGCTTCGCATCAGATTCAGAAATTCTCAACAATAGTTTAGGCTAAATAGCAGATCTACAAGCCTGTACTGTAGATCATATTGTTTGTTAAGTTTCGGTCTCAAGAGTCCCTTGACACCTTCCTAGAAATGTTTTGGAGTCAAAAGTACAATATTTCTGATTTAAATGTAGCAGAGTGAAAGTCATGTACTGTATTTGCAAAACACAAAAGACTCAAAGATTGTACTTTCCGATAATTACTTGCGGCAGCAGAGCGCGCAAGTACTGCGTTCGGCTGCTTATGTAGATACGTATGTACTGAGTGTATGTAGGTAGGTAGGTAGGTAGGTAGGTAGGTAGGTAGGTAGGTACGTACGTACGTACGTAGGTAGGTAGGTAGGTGGGTAGATGTATGTTTGGCCGCATAATCGCATATTTTCTGCCCGCATATTTCGGAACTAAAAGGGGTTACAAAATTGTGGGATAAAACTTTTACGAAAAAGACCTGGAACCACTTTAACCTTTATTTTGAGCTTTAACTATTAAAACATAGCAGATATCCATGCTTACAGCTTGGATACAGCTTACATCGAAAGTAGCAGATGGAAAGTAGCAGATCCACTCTGAGCGTGGGGATCCTGATTTTGAATTTGAATCCTGAAAAAGTAACAGTTTTGATGGACATATTCCAACCGACAGAGACAAGACACTCTATTCATGGCCTAACTCCCCCTCTACAGCTAAATCTCTTTTGTAGCTTATCGACAGTACAAGCGCACAACGGTGTGAGCTTGTCGATCTGCTATTTACGTACAGTATATGGCACTGACCTATTATTATGACATGACCAGAATAGGGATGCTATATAGGGTTCAAGTAAATATAGCTACAGTCCCTACAGTAAATATAGCTACAGTCCCTACAGTAAATATAGCTACAGTCCCTACAGTAAATATAGCTACAGTCCCTACAGTAAATATAGCTACAGTCCCTACAGTAAATATAGCTACAGTCCCTATTTCACAAGTTTATCTTATGATAAATATTAAGTAAGATATATCAAAAATACACCAGCCAGAGGCTTCTGCAGCAGCCTTTTGGAAATACAGTTTAAGGTTATTGCATAATTAACTTCCCCCGAACATTTTCTGAAATATTGCATTATTTTTTCCCCTCTCTCAACATAATAAAGGGCAGAGACACATTCCGCTTACGAATGTGGGGGATTCAAAATGCATAAACACATTCATGCATATTCTATTTAAATGCAAACCCTCATTTTAATCCAAACCCTCTTTATTTTTTCTATTTTTTTTAAAGACTTTTGAATCCCCCAAAATATTTCCAGTTTGACATTGGGGCGTTTTATCTCAGTTTTACGCATAATTTTTTATTTTGTGACTTGGTCCTTTCACATGCTGCCGTGCTGCTGAGCCAGATTCAGTTTGGTGGGAGGAAGACTGAACTGCCTACACATCATCGCCACATCTCTGTAGCTGTATGGGTTACGGCTCTCATCATCAACAGCAGCAGCCTCCCACACAGTCGTTATGTAAAAATAACAGGATACTGGATTGCCTTTCCTCTCTTCACGGGAGTGAATGCATTAGAAGCCGTCGGTCTGGTTACGTTTATCCCATTTATGACAGGTACACATTATTGTGTATCATTATCTTATGCTTTAACTCGATGCCGCGCTGTGAGCTTGTATATCTGCTATTTTTTGAAAAATCGTGAAAATTAGAATTTTGACCCGATTCTATAAGTGTCTTTTGAATCCTTCCAAGATTTTTTGAAAAACCGATGTTTCTATGTCAGCAATCTGGCTAGCCATCGTCAAAGAAAAGGTCCTTTTCACTTAAATGGAGCTCAGTTGGTCTTGAGAGACTACTATGTCAGTGGTTCTCAAACCTTTTCATGTGAAGGACCCCCAAAATGATATGTATTTGGCCACGGACCCCCATCTCAAAATATCTAGTTCCAGGGACCACCCAGAAGCAAATTTGAGTTACAAACGTTCGCTTTGAAAATACATATATTCAAAGATTTGCACACATTTTCGTGACTTTTTCAAAATTAGCAGATCTACAAATGTGAGCTTGTATAAATGCTATTTTTCACTGGTTAAAGCATTCAATAATTCTTGGCCTGAATGGGTTAAATCTGTTCGAATGCACAAGGGGATGTAGGCTATGCATTTATGTACGTACTGTATGTAGGTTCTATTTATGTATGTACGTACTGTATGTAGGCTTTATCCAGAGCTTGACTATGTTGTTTTGCTGTACTGACCTGACACCAGGAGAAATGGGCAGTATAGCTACATAGTTGGGTGTTTTATTATACAGTATACAGTATGTGTGTAGCCTATATACAGTATATAAAATGCCTGTGTGCATTAGGTACAGTATTTGTGAGATAGAGTGCACCTGCAGAAGGTGGTGTATATAATATGTATCTATATATATAATATGTATCTATATATATAATATGTATCTAATATGTATCTATATATATAATATGTATCTATATATATAATATGTATCTATATATATAATATGTATCTATATATATAATATGTATCTAATATGTATCTATATATATAACATGCTTGCGGTGCAATAGGTATTGTGAGAAAGAGGCACCTGCCGTGGTGGGAAAAGAACACACATTAATTACTTAAGTAAATGTATCAATACAGAACATAGAAATACTCTGTTACAACAAATAAAAGTCTGGAATCTACTCAAAAAGTACAAAGGTATTGCTATCAAAATGTACTTAAGGACAACTTCGTTTTTTTGCAACAAGGGTTCATATTTTAGATTGTAATTAGGGAAAAGAAAAGATGAGTGTTAAACTCTGAGAGTGTACAAATGGACTCTCAGAGTTAAGGGGGTCCTTGAAATGGAAATAAACGTTTGAGAAGCACTGTGCAAGGAGATTGATCCGTCTTTGCCACTGGTGTGTTAGTGTGGTATGCTATGTCCAAAATACAGCTCCCGTAGGATTTTTGTGCCAAAATTGACTTTTCTGCAGATTTTGTTTCTATAGGGTCCAAACTATCAGAAAATGACGGGGGTCAAATTTTACGACCCCTCCCTCATTTCCTGGGGGCGGGTCACTTCAGTTTTGGCCCTATTCGGCTATGTATTCCCAATTTCCCATAGTATTTTTTGCTAATATTGATTTGTTTGCTGTTTAGGCTTCTATGGGGACCAAACTATCAGAAAATGACAGGTTCAAATTTGCATACCCCTCCCCCATTTCCTGAGGCGGCGAGGGGGGGGGTTTCAGTTTTAGCCCTATTCGGCTCTATATTCCCATAGATCTTTTTTTTCTTCTTTTCTGTTTTGGCTTCTTTAGGGACCAAACTGTCAGAAAATGAGGGGGTTCAGATTTTGCATGCAATTGAAGATGCCAGGGCAGAGCCCCTGTAGGAAGATCTTCCATGTGTCCCATAGCATGATCTGACGGAGGACGATTATTCTGTCAAAGTTCTTATTGTTGATGCCATGGGTTTGCTTCAGAACATGAAAAAGACAAAAAGCTGTCACATCTTCAGGATGCATTCAACAAACGCATCATAACGATGATGGCTGGTTATGTTGAGGGTCAAGTTGTCTTTGATAGGTAATATTAGGTATATGGATCAGTCGAAAAACATGAAGTCTTCATCCAGAGATGAAGCTCACTATGTCCATCAAGGAACTCCTGACTGTGTGATCAACCAAGGAGAAGTTGACATGTGTTAGGCCAGGGACTGCTTGAGTATTTCTCAAGGGACAGTTCTTTCAAGCTCGTTGTCATATATGATACCTTCATCAAGGGACATGATTTTGAGGAGGTGCACACATCGAAGAGGCTGCTGACACCGATCTCCAATTGCCCTGAGCCCTGAGCTTCCACCAATTGAAGAGAATTGGTGGAATTCAGAGAGTGGAGGGTATGTTCCAGTCAGGTGTCTTGCCCTCCCTGCTCCAAAGAAAATACTTGAGCTCATCACATGTGGGTGTAAAGCAGGTTGCAAGGGACAGTCAGTCTCTGCAAGTGCTATGGCACTGGACTGGACACTTTGTCAACAGTATAAAGGCCCATTCTCACTGGGCCAGATTAACAGATAAAGAAATATCTTTCTCCATTCAAGTGGATGGTAAGACACAGATAAAAAAATATATGTGACAGATATTTTCTTTTATCTGTATCTTACCATCCACTTGAATGGAGAAATATATTTTTGTATCTGTTTATCTGGCCCAGTGGGAATGAGCCTGTATTTGACTAGAATAATAACAGGTCAGAAGTATATGCTACCCCTTCCTCCTCACTTGAACTGTTCCTACCTAAACTATTGAATAGCCTCAGAATATACTGTGAAGTTGTGTATAAAGTACTGTAAAGTACTCCCCCCAGGATATGAGGGAGGGGTCTGAAAATTGGAACCCTGTCATTTTGTGATAGTTTGGTCCCTATAGAGAAACGAAGCCATGTCGTCATTTGTGCGTAATGACGCCCTCTAGGGGGTTCATGCTGGTATTGTTTTGTATTCAAATCGCCATTGGGAAATTTGCGATTGCCGCATATAAGGACTGTGTTAAAAAAATAAACACACCATGTGCGCGTTTCTGTCAGCGGGGGGGTTCTGCATAGTTTATGATATTCATTCATATCTGATATAGCCTGTTGTCAGAGAAAATGTAATCAACGCTGTCCTAAATGTTGGAAACTACAGAGAGACACTCGTGTCTGGGACAGACTGTCGCTGAGAGCATGTCCGCGCACATGGTGTGTTTATATTTTTAACACAGTTCTTATATGCGGTGATCGCAAATTCCTCAATGGCGATTTGAATACAAAACAATACCAGCATGAACCCCGTAGAGGGCGACATTTCACGCCATTTCACGGAAGTGACATCACATTTCGCTGCTGAATAGAAGCCAAAACAGCGAAGAAATCAATTTTAGCAAAATACTCCTATGGGAATACATAGGTGAATAGGGCCAAAACTGAAGTGACCCCCCCCCCCCCCCCCCCCCCCAGGAAATGAGGGAGGGGTCTGAAAATGTGTACCCCCATCATTTTCTGATAGTTTGGTCCCTACAGAAGCCAAAACAGCAAACAAATCGTTTTTTTGCAGAAAACTCCTCTGGGAAATTGGGAAAACATCGCTGAATAGGGCCAAAACTGAAGTGACCCGCCTCCAGGAAATGAGGGAGGGGTCTGAAAATTTAACCCCCATCATTTTCTGATAGTTTGGTCTCTACAGAAGACAAAACAGCAAAAAAAAAACAATTTTGGCAAAACATTCCTACGGGAATACATAGCATACCGCACTATGTCCAAATAATGATCATTTAGACTGGCACTAAAGCAGGTGTTATTTCAGCTGCGATGATCATGGGAGAGAGGGCGAGATCATTTAGCGACCTACAACCGGGTCGCGACGTGGTCGGTAGTTTTCAGCGACCGGGTCGCAAAATCGAGCAACCGGGTCGCTAAATGGAGCGACCGGGTCGCTAAATCACCGACCGCGGCACTAAAGCGAGCGACCGGGTCGCTAAATGGAGCGACCGGGTCGCTAAATCACCGACCGCGGCACTAAAGCGAGCGACCGGGTCGCTAAATCGACCGACTGGGACGCTAATTCCATCGACCGGGACGCTAATTCCACCGACTGGGACGCTAATCCAGCGACCGGGTAGGTAAATCCACCGACCGGTGGTCGCTTCCACCGACCTACTAACCCTAACCCTAACCCTAACCCTAAACCTAACCTCAGTAACCTTACCTCAGTTAGGCTAACCTGCCACGCAACCTCCCGACCGTTACCTCAGTTAGGCTAACCTGCCACGCAACCTCCCGACCGGGTCGCTAAATCACCGACCGCGTCGCTAAATCACCGACCGCGTCGCTAAAGCGAGCGACCGGGTCGCTAAATCGACCGACTGGGGCGCAAAATCTTCCGACCGGGTCGCTAAATCTACCGACCTAAAACTGCAGGCAGGTCGGTAGATTTAGCGACCGGGTCGGTCGATTTAGCGGCGCGGTCGGTGATTTAGCGACCCGGTCGCTCGATTTAGCGACCCGGTCGCTGAAAACTACCGACCACGTCGCGACCCGGTTGTAGGTCGCTAAATGATCTCGCTCCTACTGGATCATGGTTTGCCCTTGGAAGAGTTTAGGTTAAACTAATCATTATGAATGGATTAAGCTAATGCCTGATACTAATGTTTGATTGATAGATGCAAAGAGAGTAAACCCCCCCCCCCCCCCCCCCCCCACACCCAGGTTTGGTCACACTTCCTACTTTATATACAGTAAGAGATAGGCAGCAGGATTGATTGATTGATTGATTGATTGATTGATTGATTGGTTGGTTGGTTGGTTGGTTTTTCTGAGCCTTATTATTCAAAAAACTACAGATACAGATTACAGAAAAACCACTGAATGTTGAATGTTCATTTCCCAGCAACATAAAAAAAAAAGCCACAAAACATTTGTTATTCTTTTTTTGATGTCATGACCCCTTTAGGTTAAAAGGAAAACACAAAATAGTTCTTGGGGACTTGGTTTCCATTGTGTTCCTAGAAGAAGATTAACCACTAAATAAACCCCATAATGTCCGGACGTCCCTCAGGGCTCTATACTAGTGACCTTTCTGTTTTCCCTCTACATTAAATATCTTTGCTGAAAATAGCAGCGTAATAACAGTCAGTATACAAACTACACGTTGTGAGCTTGTCTGTGCAGAATACAGATGCCAGGGTTTAAGTGGTTAAGTTGAGTGAACCTTGTTGCTTTACACGTCGTTTTTGGATGAAAAAACATTTTGAAAGCTGGATCACAGATAATTATAACCCTTGAATTAAAATGTGGATATTTAGCAAACACTCTGATCAAAAGCAACTTACAAAGTAAGCGCAACGTCAAAGTATTGCCATAAACCCATCAGTGGTCAAGAAATTAGGAGGAAGAGTGTGCATATGTGTGTGTGTGTGTGTGTGTGTGTGTGTGTGTGTGTGTGTGTGTGTGTGTGCGTGCGTGCGTGCGTGCGTGCGTGCGTGCGTGCGTGTGTGTGTGTGTGCGTGTGCGTGCATATGTGTGTGTGTGTGTGCAAAATAATTGCAATTAACAATATTGTCGCGATATATAGATATCGTATTAAAACTTGAACCCCCAGCATCACTATTCGGGGGAACTTTCGCCAAAAATAGTCGATCTACAAGCTCAGAGCTCCGCAAATGTGCTCTTTACAGGTCTGTTTTATCACGTATAGAGGGTCTAAGACAAGTGGTACTGAGTTTGCAGCTCAACAAAAGCGAATTCATCCCAGTGTATGACAGAGGATACATTAAAATCTCTGTACGATTATTGTGAGTGTTTTTTAATCACAATAAACTATAATAATGATTATCGTCCCATAATAGACAGATAGATAGATAGATACACACACACACACACACACACACACACACACACACACACACACACACACACACACACACACACACACACACACACACACACACACACACACATATACAGTATATACATACAGTACCTGTAGATACAGACAGAAGTGTCAAACAACAGTGAACATATGACTGAATATAATATGCACCATATCTAACACACTCTATCATCTATCATCTTACTGCCTGTCAGAGGTGCTGGTGGTGAACAGCACGACCCGGTGCTCCCCACGGAGCCACCGTGGCGCTGACACCTTCCCTGCTCACCCTCACACACACCTCTGCCTTCCACTTCATCTCCTACGCCCACACAAGTCCTCTGATGAGGCCTCCCAATGTCAGCCGCACCACCACCACCACCACGGATGACAATGAGGAGGAGGGGAGAGAGAGAGAGAGAGAGTACACAGCCCTGATGGAGAGAGAGCTGGGGGGGGGGGGTGATGTGACAACCTCCCCCTCAGTGGTGGAAGGTAACTTTGGTACATTTTTGGCCGATGCGACACATTGTGAGCTTGTAGATCCGCTATTTTTCAAAAGATTTGTATACATTTATACATTTGAAAATGTGTGCATAATGATTACTTTCCACTTTTGTTACTTTAAGTGCTGTACATTTTTATGCCAATATTTTAGTACTTTTACTTTGTAAGTTTAGAATTTCAGATTTCTACTTGTTAGGGCACCGTGGGCACGGTCACACCAAAGTGTGCTTGTTAGGGCACCGTGGGCACGGTCACACCAAAGTGTGCTTGTTAGGGCACCGTGGGCACGGTCACACCAAAGTGTGCTTGTTAGGGCACCGTGGGCACGGTCACACCAAAGTGTGCTTGTTAGGGCACCGTGGGCACGGTCACACCAAAGTGTGCTTGTTAGGGCACCGTGGGCACGGTCACACCAAAGTGTGCTTGTTAGGGCACCGTGGGCACGGTCACACCAAAGTATGCTTGCCAGGAGATAAACTCTTCTTTGTGCGCGGCTGACTAAAAACGCAGAGAGCACATTTTGTCCCCAAAGTCATTGACGCACCCGTCACTCACTTCCAGGACCCTCCCTGTATCCAGCACCGCCTCACCCGATTGGACAGAGGGGGAAGACCAGGAATCTGTGTGGAGAATTTATCTGTTCCAGATTAAACGCACGGTCTGCGCGGCACGCAGAAATCCTCTACTGGCATAAACCGCTCCATTCCAATTGAAATACATTGGCGGAATTGGGAATCCACTCTCATAGGTACTTTGGTGTGACTGTGCCCTCACACCGCACTTTTATTCTACCTATGAGGGCAGATTCTGCCAATGCATTTCAATGGGAATGTGAGTGTTTTTTTTTTCTTTTTTCGTAGAAATCCACAAATGGCAGCAAACCGCTCCATTCCCATTGAAATGCATTGGCAGAATCCGCTCTCATATAAGTAGAATGAAAGTGCAGTGTGACCGCGTGCCCTTACTGTATATTTTTTTATGGCACTATTGATTCTTTCCATATAAATAACTGAGTTATTTTTGATACATGGCCTACACATGATAGTATATATACATAGCCTTCATATATAGCCTATACAGTACATGCATACATACTGTAGATAGCATTGGTTTGTAAACAACAAAGAACTCCACACATCCCACCCACCCATGCACACATGCATACATAATGTATGTATATTGTATACATACACACACACATGCATACATTATGGATTATGATTGGATTACTTCCAAATC
Source organism: Nannobrachium achirus (assembly GCF_963921795.1). NCBI lineage: Eukaryota > Metazoa > Chordata > Actinopteri > Myctophiformes > Myctophidae > Nannobrachium > Nannobrachium achirus. The sequence continues at coordinate 522,969 of NC_137829.1, forward strand.
TAACATTGAAAAGATTCCACCTCATAATAATCAGCATTTATATAACCTTTTATTTAACAAAAATCTCCTTTTGTATATTTTTGCATGTGTATACACACACTCTACTCTACTGACCAAGAGAGAAATGTATCAGTTTTACCGGGTGTTCAAATCAAATAATTACCCATGCAAACACATTCAGGCAAAAACTGACTTCATCAGCAACACCGCCTTTCTTCATTGGAGTTTCCGGGTCCAACACACCGAAGCAGGCCTCCTGTGACAGTGTAGAATCCATGCTGTTATCAAGCATAATCAACCAGGGACGTGCTGGCCATTGGGAAAAGCGGGACAACTCCCGAACGGCCGGTTCATTCCCGGCTGGTCCAGGCAGGCCATTAGGAACAAAATTAAAAATTAAATGTCGGCCTTTCATGTTAGGGGCTGGGCGGCCAACAAAGTAAATCGTCACTGTCGGGCAGAAACCTTGTATCTCCAAGTTTCAAATGTGTATTTTTTTTTTCGCAAAGCAAAGCCCTGCTTCATCATACGAGGCCGTCGCACAAAAGTAGTGAAAACAGCAGATCGGCTGTTTTCACTAGTTTAAATCATTTTTTAAATGATAAATACAAAACAAACGGTTTTGGACATACAAGGTTTCCACCCGACAACAACGAAATATAACTCATGTAATTGGCCCACTGGCTTGTCACTTGTCATGATCTGAAATGGCAAATATTTGAGTGGCAGCAGCGCTATAGAGAGAGATCTCTCTCTATAACGCGCAATGAGGGCCTCTCCAACTCTTTTTCCCGGGCTGAATCAGGGGCCCAGCACGTCCCTGTAATCAACTGGGCCCAGGCCGCTTGCCTGGCTCTGACACCAGCATTGCATCATCATGCATTTCCTCTTTCTGTTTTGTTTTTTTCAGCTTCTTTCCAGCTACCACACAACAGAGCTGTGGGATAGGGTTAGGGTTGTGGGATAGTTACTGCTGCTGACATTTCTTTTTGCATCTCGACTGTTGACCAACTATGCAAATAATGCTGTCTATTGCTGCCAGCCAGGAGCCAATAACAGAAGGAAAAAAAAGAATGTGTGTTTGCTTGCAGCTTCGTTCTCACCTAGTTTCTTCTTCTTCAGAGTAATTTGTGTGGGGAACCAGTGGCGTCAGTTCAGAAAAAGGTAAGGTATGGCAACATGACTGGTGTCTTGCACGCGCGCAAAGGCGCACGTGCAAGACACCAGTCATGTTGCCATACCTTAGCAACAGGCATGATACTGTACATTTATTTTAAGAAGTACATTCTATTTTTTCCCCAAAAAATGTTGGTTATTGGGCTGCAATGGCAGTCTGGAACAGTTGTTCAAGTGCCGCTAAACTTGGCATAATATAGTAAACGTGCCACAATTAACAATAATAAATTGCACCTGTGCAGCTGACCTGCGGAACCTGGGAATATAGGCTACTATTCTGTCAAGATGGGGAGAATAAAAGTGTGGAGAATATAATTATAATACCTTGTTAAATTTTGCGTTTCTAGTTATTTTAATGTAATTTAACAATAACCAGCACAGACAGACAAAGAGACATTCATGGATTTATATTTTAAAGTAACTTGTCTTGTATTCTCCCCCCTGGACCCAGGGTATGGCAGCTGCATACCCCTGCCATACCCAATTGACGCCCCTGTGGGGAACAGTATTCCAAAGAAGCAGCTATATTCTCTCCTGGCAGAGGGCCAATAGCTATGGTGAGTGACCTCTATGACCTCTGCAAATCACTGCCGCAGAGGTGGAAAAAGTCGAACTCAAGTCAAAGTATCAATACTGCAATACAGTAATAATCTGTTAGAAGTAAAAGTCCGGAAATTAAAGATTTACTTGAGTAAAAGTACGAAAGTATTGGCATTAAAACATACTTAACTCATACCCTGCCAAAAAAGACGTTTTCTATAATAAAAACGTCTTTTTAACTATGGCCCTCCCTGCCAGATGTCTTCTGGACGTCTTTTTTTTTTTAATAATAAAAAATATTAAAAATTTTGAAAAAAAGTTTTTTGGACCTCCAACAGTGTACTAGGCATGATCGCGATCGCGAAATTGCATGTTTAACCCCCATACCAACCCCATCTTTCAAACATGGCAGCCATGTTTGTTTACATTTGAAGAAAACACGGCTGCCTTCTCCTGAATGCCTGAACGGATTTCCAAGCGGATTTTTTTGTTTGAAAGCTGTGAAAAGCATGCACATGCATAGTGCATGATCTGTGCACGAATGTGTGCACCAGCGTGCACACTATTTTTTTAACCCTTTGTTGGCGAAACGGCAATATAAGAGATCCCACTTTAAATATGGCACCGACTGAGTTTTTAAAGTACCAAAAGTAAAAGTACAAATGTTTGAAAATAGCAGATCTATAGATCGTCTATTTTCAATTAGCCTAGGTATAAAATAGATTAAAGTATGTTTTATAATATAAACATTTATATCTTCCAGCGTTTTTGGAACATTTCACATTTTCATATATTGTCTGCTCCAGCTAAAGGCTAAAAAGAAAGTTGTACACAGACATCAATAGTGAACATAGCTGATCTACCACCTCACAATTCATCCCATCGCAAAACACATCAGCTTATCTGCTATTTGATCTATTTTGACAAAAATGGAGTCTGGCCTGGGCTGCTGCTGTAGCGATCTGGGCACCTAGGCTCCAATGCAGGCTCACAGCACATCGCGGGTTCGAATCCCGATCCAGACAACCTAGGTTACGAGGTTTCTGACCGCGAACCGACAATGATGACTTTCTTTCTAGATTCATTGTGTTTTGCAGATCTCTTCAGCAAGAATTTACCATGGTCATGGTCCACTTTTGGTTTGAAACTCTTTGGAAGCTTTTACAAAATTGCTACCATTATCTGTGAGAGTAGTTTGGACTTTATTTTCAATGTTGATGTCAATCTTAGCAGCAGCAATGTCATAATAATGTGCATCTGCCTTATGTCCATCCATTCACAGTCTAGATTAGAAAAGCCCTGAACCCTGTATATCAGACCATAGTTCTTCAGTGGCAACCCCATTTGAGTCTCAATTTTGTGTTTGTCATTTTTGTTCAATCTTGGCTGACAAGTGGAATATTGTGTAACCACAAATGGATATGGGTTCTATAACAGTCGAATATTTTGAGAGTCGAATTGGGAAACATGGTGTTCCTTTTTAAAGACCAAAACAAAAACAAAAAACATGTTCTTATTTGTATTTGTTATCATTATATAACCTTCATTTACCCTGGGAGACCCATCTCTATTCTGAGACTGTTCGACTTTGTGACTGTCTGAGAGTTAGCTTCACAACACAGGGTTGGGTTGAGGGAGCCTGGCTGTTATGCAGGTTGAGGCGATTCATGAGCAGAGGTGTAAAGTTACCTGTTACCTATCCACTTTGTGCCTTGTCCTTGTGGCACTTTTAGGCCTAGAATTATTGAATGCTTTAACCAGTGAAAAATATCAGATATACAAGCTTGCAGCGCGGCACCGAGTGCCGCGCTGCGAGCTTGTAGATCTGCTATTTTTGAAAAAGTCGTGAAAATGTGTGCAAATCTTTGAATATACGTATGTATTTTCAAAGCGAACGTTTGTAACTCAAATTTTGCTTCTGGGTGGTCCCTGGAATTAAATATTTTGAGATGGGGGTCCGTGGCCAAATACATATCATTTTGGGGGTCCTTCACATGAAAAGGTTTGAGAACCACTGACATAGTAGTCTCTCAAGAACAGACTAACTGAGCTCCAGTTGAGTTAAAAGGACCTTTTCTTTGACGATGGCTGGCCAGATTGCTGACATAGAAACATAGGGTTTTTCAAAAAATCTTAGAAGGATTCAAAAGACATAGAATCGGGTCAAAATTCTAATTGATTTTTCAAAAAAAGATCTACAAGCTCGGCAGCGCAGCACTGGGTGAGCTTGTATATCTGCTGTTTTTCAATAGTTAAAGCATAAAATAATGATACACAATAATGTGTACCCGTTCTACAGAGCGCTTCCACTTCTCACGGTCAGTCCTCACTTCAGACCATGATGTCCGTCCTGCTTCTTTTCTTTCTTTCTATCTCGACAGTGCACCTCCAGGTGGTTGTGGTGTAAAGTAACTAAGTACATTTACTCAAGTAGGCTACTTTACTCAATTTTGAGGCATATTTATTTTTACTTTACTGGAGTATTTCCAGTTTTTAGTACTTTTACTTATAGCTACTCCACTACATCTCAGATGCAAATATTGTACTTTTTACTCCACTACACTTATTTGAAAACATTAGTTACTAGTTACTTCGTAGATTTTGATTATTATTACAAAATATACATTAACCACTTCAGCCCTATAAATACTTCGGCCATTTGAAAATAGCTGATCTACAAGCTCACAATGCGTCGCATCACGGCACATTGTGAGCCTGTAGATCTGTTTCAGTTTTCGCCACCTAGTGGCGGAAAAAATTACCTCTGGGAACTCAGATTGGTAGATCTGCTATTTTCAAAAGATTTTGAATACATTTTATACATTTTGAAAAGTTGTGAAATGGAACATTCTGCATAATGATCACACGATGCTCCTTTGTCTGTCATTACATGATTCATGAATGGAGTACACAGTCCCCAATGGAAACAAGCCATATAGGCTTATTTGGAAAAATCCTTTTAGGAGATCTTGTATTGTACAGACCTTGTATTGTGTTTCCCTGTACCTGTCTCTACAAACTGTTAATGTTAAGTATCCAATCAATCAATCAATCAATCAATCAATCAATCAATCAATCAATCAATCAACCAAACAAACGTGACAGTCATGTTTTACCCAAGTCAAATATTGAATACAGGACTTATTGTTGCTGCCGTCAGGTCGCAAGTTAGGCCTACTATGAAAAGCTCCACCGGCTGTCTGTCCGTCTGTCCATCTGTCACGTCACGTCACACTTTTGCCCCTACTCTATCTCTGGCAATGTTGGCCCTATCGATGCCAAACTTTGCACTCACACCCCTTGGATGGCAAATCACAACCTCCAGCCCTGATTTCTCACATGGCCCTCTTCTGGCGCCACCATCAGGCCGACGTTTGCAAAACACATTTTTGGACACTGCTCCTACAGATTTTGGCCTAAAATCAGGCAAAGCGGTACACATCCCACAACCTAATTAGAATCGCCCCAAAAAATAGTGTGTATGCTGGTATGTTGGTTGGTCCGACCGTCCATCTGTAACTCCACGTTCAGCAGTTGCTCAATTGTCTAAAAAACACAATACAAAAATCAATAACGCATGTACCTTGCCCAACATCAACTTTATCACCTTCAGATGTGTCTCTACTTCTCATAATCCCCAAATGTTTAAAATATTTTCCCAAATTTTGGCCTGTAGGCGGCTGTCCTGTGATGCGATTTACATCACAAATGGGCGTCAACAAGCGTCTGACTGTCTGCTTCACACCAAGGGGCTGTAGGCTAGTTATCTCTAAAGTCATGTCATCAACTTGGATCTGTCCCATTTCCCATATTCCCTCCTGATTGGCTACGATTGCCTTCTAAAGTTTGTGTACGCGATGTGACAGTCGCTTATCTCCCGATTAGGGAGTCTTACTGGTGAGTATTGATACTTTTTGCTTAAAGTTGATTAAATTTATTTTTACAGCACAAATTGGGGTCTCAGAAATAGAAATGCCATTACATGAGGGTCTGTAGCCTAATACATGTCAAACTGGGGGTCCTTGACATGAAAAGGTTTAAAGCACATGTGAGTCTACTTCTTCCACACCCCCACCCAGAGCCACCCATCATTCAGTCACCCTAACCCTAACCCTAACCCTAACCCTAACCCATGCTATAGCCTAGCACACTGTTCTGTTCTGTTTCTGGCTGCCTGCCTGTCCTTCTCCTCAATGCTGTAAGACAGTGGTTCTCAAACGTTCTCATGTCAAGGAATTAAGGACTCCCAACCTGTAACCTATTAGCCCGTGCACCCTCAATAAACATTGATTTTGGAATATAAATTGGAGTCCCAGAGATAGATGGGGGTCCTTAGCCCCAATGCATGTCATACAGGGGGGTCCTTGACATTATAATGGTTCAGAGCTGTAAAAAAGTTGCTGTTATGGAGGGTCCAATCTATAAGGGTCAATTTGGTTCCATTTGTACACAGACCCATAAGGGTCCATTTGGTTCCATGACTCTCAGAGTTAAATACCCAATGAGGGTCCATTTGGTTCCTGACTATCATTTGGGTGGGGACCCCCTGGAACTCCCTCAAGGAACCCTGGGGGTCCCCGGACCCCACTTTGAGAACCAATGGTGTAAGAAGTGAACCAACACTCAGTGCTGCCCAGTGCCCCATTCACCCTGGTGCAAACACACAGAAGAACATCAAGCTTTCTTCATCTCCCCCTGCACTACAGCAGCAGCACCAACATCAACAACAACACACCACCACAACACAGAGGAAGACATATAAGAAGGGGTAAGGACTGCTTACATGGAGGCTTTGGTCTGGTGCTTTTAGAAGATCTTAAAACGAGTAATAAGCATCTGTAACAAGTGATTATGTTGTGTGAGTGAGGCTAATCTTTAGCCGCTAACTACTACCTGCCTGCCTGCCGGTCTGTCTGTCTGTCTGTCTGGGGGTTAGCAGCTAGCCTTGGATCAAGACTGTCATAGATTGTACTTTTATTTTATATAGATTGACATTTTTATATTCAAAATTGCCAATATTTAAAAATGTCAAAATCGATAAAAAAAAAAAAGTACAATCTATGAAGTCTTGATGCAAGGCTAGCTGCTAACTAGTACCTGTCTGGCTATAGGGGGTTAGCTAGCTAGCCTTGGATCAAGACTATCGACATGGATTGTACTTTTTTTTAAATCGATTGACATTTTAATATCTATATCAAGATGTAAAAATCGATCAAATGCATCTATGATAGTCTTGATCCCGGCTGGCTGGGGGGGGGGTAAAGCGTAGAGAAAGCATTGTTTCTGCTGCTTATTGCTGTTAGCTTTGCTAGCTTCAGTTATTAGCACACAGAGATGGTGCATCTTTGGCTAACTAAAGCTATAGCAAAGCTAAACAAGAAAATACACTGATCACTTCAGCCCTGTATACATTTCAGCCATTTGAAAATAGCCGATCCACAAGCTCACATTGTGAGCTTGTAGATCGGTCATTTCCAAAAGATTTTTATACGATGTATACATTTGAAAAGTTGTGTGAAATGGGGGATTCATTCTGCATAATGATTGAGTAGCTCTGGTCCATAGCGGAGTTCTCCTTCTAACGCTATGTCACCGACGAGCCCTTGCGCCCGCAGGAGAGGCTGCGCACCCTCGTCTGTAATGAAAATAAAAAGTACACTTTTGCTACTCGCCAAAACAAAGACGGCTTTATGGAGTTGAAAGCCTACTTTCCTTAGTGGGGACACTCTGAGCCCCCCCCCCCCACGTCTAAAATACACTTTTTGGCCAGAAAGGAAAATGTTTCACCGGAATGCAAAATCTGCAAAATCTGGAAATGTCTATTGACAAATCTGTAGAGGGCGCTGTGGAGTAGCTAAAAAGTTCCGGTGAAATATTTTCTTTTCTGGTCAAAAGGTGTATTTTAGACGTGAGGTGGGGGGCTCCGAGTGTTCCCACTGTGGAAAGTAGGCTTTCAACATCTTAGAAATGTCTTTGTTTTGGTGAGTAGCGAAAGAGTATTGTTTATGTTTTACTACAGACGAGAGGCTGAGCAGCCTGGGCTACCGCGGCTGTGAGCGCAAGGACTCATCGGTGACATAGCGTTAACAATTAAGGAGAATCCTTCTAACGACCAGAGCTACTTTTGCTGCTAGCCCTTTATTTTAGGTCTTATTATGACATAAGCAACACGTTTCATACTGAAATGAGTCACGTAGACGCAATTGTTCCCCAGTTTGTGGATTTGTATTTTGTCTCACGACCTCTTTGACGCATTATAGCTTTATTATAACTTCATGTGGAGTCTTAACGTTATAGTGCGGGTGTGCATATACTCATATAGCTTTTTATTTCCCTTACTACTACAGCTGGGCTTAAATAAATCCCCAAATTGTTAAACCATAGCATACATAACAACAGAACATCATTGTCCAGGGATTATTTACCCTATATATATATATATTCCCTTGCCACAGTTGCCACTGCAGCAATACACAGAAGAAAGGGTGTTAATTCAGTGTGTTCGGGGCCTGTGTGTTGTTGCTTATGGGGGGGCTAATATTGGCTAAACTGACTGGGCCACTGGGATGAAAACAAAGCCAGCTGTCAAATCCCAAAACGTGTTGGAAATGTGTGGGAAGGAACAATAGCAGGGACTTCCATCTCCCCACATCTTGTTTAGTAGCATCTGGGTTCTCGTATTGGATGTTGTTAACACGGCATCAAGGTTTTGTATGTATTTATCTGGCCTCCTCCTAGTATTTAGGCAGCTAGCTTTCAGAGCTAACTGTGTGTGTGTGTGTGTGTGTGTGTGTGTGTGTGTGTGTGTGTGTGTGTGCTGCTGGACCATGTGAGGCCTGTCCTGTCATTTAGTTCCCCTTAACTGTGTGGTGGGGCTCAGACTAGGCTCTGGAACAATAGTTCTCAAACTTTTTCATGTCAAGGACCCCCAAATTGACACTTAGCCAGAGGACCCCTCATTTGAAAAAACAACAACAAAAGATTTTTACAACTCTAGCAGTGATTCCCACCTAGACATTTTAATGTCAAGGATCCCCAGTTAATGTTTTTATTTTTTTAAATCTCTGAGACCCTTATTTATATTGAAAAATCAATGTTAATTTAACACAGAGAGTGTACGTTCCATTTGGTTCCATGTGTACACCCTTGAGTTACATAGTATACCCATAAGGGGCCATTTGGTTCCTAACTATCATTTAGCTGGGGACCCCTCGAACCCCCTCAAGGACCCCTGGGGACCCCACTTTGAGAACCAATGCTCTGGAAGGAACAGACTCTGTTTGGTTCCCTCTCATCTCCCCATGTTTTGTGTAGGTTAGTGGTTCTCAACCTTTTCAGGCTTTGACCACCCCCAGCCCAGAATAACCATATTTGAACTGGGGACCCCCCCCCCCCCCTCCCTGACAAGCACTTGGAATTGTAGGAGTTGAGACGTTTACATTTAGTTTGACTCTGTTCCACAGATAAATATTGTGGAAATGTGAGCTTGTAGATCGGCTATTTTCACAATATTTAATAAATATTTATTGTAGATAAAGTATTTTAAAAATGTTCACCTCTTTCTTATATTATCTGGCCAATTTTTGACCACTGTTTTATAGTATAGTTTTGTGATTATACCTTTGATTCCATAATGGTCATTTTTCATTCCATTTATTTTATTTTCCAATTCACAGACCCTCAAATGGACAGGCAGGCATTTGGGCAGGAGGAAATGACCTGATATCATGAGTTGGTCATAAGAACCATACATATATCTTTGACGATAGTTTTATTAAACTTTACTAGTTTAATTTACTTTACTAATGGTTTGCATAAAGGTACAGAGGTTACAGTTATACAATGCTAAAAGGATAACACAGAATGCCCTGAGGGCTTGTTTCCATTGTGATCCTATGTATTCAATTCATCATGACATATAAAGGACATACAATACATGTAAAGCCCCTATCAGAGTCGGTACCGCGGTGAAGAGCTATCCACCGCGGTGTAGTCTTTTTGAGTCATAAAACTACAACGTTACGTCATTCCTCGCGGTGAAGAGCTTTCCACCGTGAGTCCTGACCCATCTCTCTGTTTTTACTATCAGACAGATAGGCTCTTCACCCCGTTCACTGATTGGTCGACCTGGACCAGTCAGTCACGGTGAATAGGAATTCACCGTGACTGACTATGATGGCCTTCACTTATTTTCTGACTTGAGGTGGAAAGCTTTCCACCTAAAATTTGCGGTTGATAGCTCTTCACCTTGGACTCTGATAGGGGCTTAAGAAATCAAAATTCTACAATTTTGGAATTTTGTGCCCGCCACCGGGTGCAGAACCCACACACAAGCACCTCCCGCCCCCCTTTCCCCCCCTCGCATCGCAAAAAAGTTTTTTTTTCCCTGGCTGGGGGCTGGCCATTATGGCCGGGTGCTTCAGCGTCACGCCACCCACAGTAACTGTGCCTGCCTAGCTAGGAGCAGTAAAAGTATATGTATACTGTCTATATTTTTACACCTTAGACACCTTATGGGAGCAGTAATACTGGTGTGTGGATTCTTATTCTTGTCTACTGTCTAATTGGACAACATTTTGAGAACCACTAGTGGATATCATTGAAGATTGAATCACAGAACTTGGTGCTACCTACGCTACACACCAGCCATGTAACTGGAGTTTGACAACTTTTATGATAAAATAGCACAATTTCTTTCTACTCAGTCTGGGTCTCATAGGAGAGCTGTCAAATCCTTCCACCGGTGACATCATCGTTTGACAGATTTTTTTTTAAACAATATTTTTGAAAAAAATATATATATATTTCGATTTTTATTATCACAAGAACAATGGCTTCCACTTTAACATTGCAACTTTTCAGGAATAGAAAGCCTGCAGTTTCTATTAGCTTGCATTTCCCATTGATGATGTCACCGGTGGAAGGATTTGACCCACCCACATGCAGCTCTCCTATGAGTCCCAAACTGAGTAGAAAAAAATTGTGATATTTTATCATGTCAACATTAGCAAGGACCTATTATATGAAGATAGGTTGAAAAGTGGTGAAGTCCTCCTTTAACTGCCCTTCAGTTTTGTGTTTTTTTTAGGCATCATGGAACCATTTCAATAGTTAAGGGGTAAGAACAGGATTGTCAGATTTAGATGGAGCGCTTCTCTTTGGTAATGTGATGAATACACAAGATCAATGAAACATGCTTTAGATCTGTTCTGGTCAGCAAGCGTTACATGTAATGTAAATCAGGCATAGGGGATAATCAATCAAAGTTGGGTCTGATTACTTTGAAATGTAGTCGGTTACTGAATTAAGCCCACCCTCCCCTCATCTCCTATTAGAGTTCTCAGCCCTAACCCTAACCCTAACCCTAACCCTAACCCTAACCCTAACCCTAACCCTGAAATGTAGTCGGTTACTGAATTAAGCCCACCCTCCCCTCATCTCCTATTAGAGTTCTCAGCCCTAACCCTAACCCTAACCCTAACCCTAACCCTAACCCTAACCCTGAAATGTAGTCGGTTACTGAATTAAGCCCACCCTCCCCTCATCTCCTATTAGAGTTCTCAGCCCTAACCCTAACCCTAACCCTAACCCTAACCCTAACCCTAACCCTAACCCTGAAATGTAGTCGGTTACTGAATTAAGCCCACCCTCCCCTCATCTCCTATTAGAGTTCTCAGCCCTAACCCTAACCCTAACCCTAACCCTAACCCTAACCCTAACCCTAACCCTGAAATGTAGTCGGTTACTGAATTAAGCCCACCCTCCCCTCATCTCCTATTAGAGTTCTCAGCCCTAACCCTAACCCTAACCCTAACCCTAACCCTAACCCTGAAATGTAGTCGGTTACTGAATTAAGCCCACCCTCCCCTCATCTCCTATTAGAGTTCTCAGCCCTAACCCTAACCCTAACCCTAACCCTAACCCTAACCCTAACCCTGAAATGTAGTCGGTTACTGAATTAAGCCCACCCTCCCCTCATCTCCTATTAGAGTTCTCAGGTTACTGAATTAAGCCCACCCTCCCCTCATCTCCTATTAGAGTTCTCAGGTTACTGAATTAAGCCCACCCTCCCCTCATCTCCTATTAGAGTTCTCAGCGGGTCTGAAAATTAAGGCCCGGCATGACTAATTATCATACATTTTAGGCCCTACCCGGCCCTATCACCAGCCCTATCACCGGCCCTATCACCGGCCCTACCCGGCCCTATCACCAGCCCTATCACCGGCCCTACCCGGCCCTATCACCGGCCCTATCATAAACTCATCATAAACTCATCATCGCCCTTTCCCCATAATCAATGACCCCTCAACACTTACTTATGTTTCTCACCTTGGCCCAGATGGAGTGAGGCTTAAGTCACAGAAGCCCCTTTTCCACCAACAGAACTTTGGTTCTAGAACAAGTTCCACTCTAGGTTCTTGGAACCTCGCTGCTGTCACGGAACCGGACGCAAACCGGCTTGTGTGTCCTACTTAAAGCTCTGATGGCTGAATGGTTACTAAGACCACGGCTATACGAATATGGATCTTTTTCTAGTCGCAATTGTTGCAGCCACAAAACGGGCGCTAAACGGGATCTTTTTGTAAACGGATAAATAAGTGAAGATTTACCAAATATCCACTTCAGTGGAACTGTGTGGACTGGAAAAAAATAGCCGCTGTGTAAACGATGACGTTGAGTGAGTGCATAGCTCCATGCATGTGAGAGAGAGAGTCACAACACACACACACACACACACACATGCACGCTCACACACTGACACACACACATGCTCAACCTTCTATGGTATTACAAATCGCTTACCGCCACGGCAAACCTACTGGCCTGGCATGCTTGTTGGAGCGGATTGTGTGGAGCTACTGTAGATATTTTTGTTGGATATTTTTCTATATGGATATACGAAAATATGCGTTTAGAAAAAAGTGTAGCCAGGGCATTAAGAGAGCTCGCAGTTGCCCCAGGTTGGATTCCAGGCCTGGCCAGCAATGTGTTCCCCCACTTTGACGAGCACTAAGAGCTGAGGCATTACATTTTGTATATCATGGTTCTATTGTGAAAATAGCAGATCTACATGTTGCGAGGCGTTGTGAGCATGTAGATCGGCTATTTTCCCAATTTTCTGCCTCTAATATTTGACAATTTGGCAAATGTTTAATTTGACATTTTAGAGAAATGTGCAGATACCCTCTATACACTTAAACATTATGTTGGTGTGTTAACTGTTGAGAGAGAAAACAATGTTGCACATTAAGCTAATCATGATCTGGGGACCCACCAACATAATTTGGGGACCCCCCCTGGGGGTCCCGACCCACAGGTTGAGAACCACTGGTCTATGGGACAAGTGGTGGAAACGGGATGGACGCAGAAACATATCTTTTGAATGGATTGTCACGAGTGGACAGGGATTATTTTCCAACTCCAGGGCACCTGTGCACATCTTTTGAGCCCTCCCACGTCCCAGAGCAACGTGGAATATTCTATGATTTTTCAAAGGTTAGTGAAAATCCCTGAAAGCGTAGCAGGGAAGGATTGGGTCAACCCTGATTCTATTCCTCTTTGGAATGCTAGTTATTTGCTATATTAATGCTAGTTGCAACAAAAACCAAACAACTAAACAAAACCACAACAATCAGAAAATATGGGGATAACATCTGTTTTAATGTGATCACATCACTTGTGTGACACTTGTGGTTCTGTTTTTAATTACACCCTGCTTATTAATTTGATCTCGTGGCTATTTGGCTTGCATTAATCAACATGTTGTACCCTCTCATCGTCCAATGTATCACTTCTGGATAGATTGCTTTTTTATTCAAGCGAACTGTCACAACGTGCGTTCTGATATCCGTCTAATGAGGTCTTCTTACATTTCACTCCAATTATCTCTGCTATTTTGTTGTAGCTGCATCTTTTACTGGTGCCGACAGCTGATGACAAATTACTTCTAATACCAAGATGCCAAGAGTGTACGTTATCTCTGAATTTGCACGATATATGAGGAAATTTTCTGCTGTGTCGCATAATTGATCCATCAGTTGTAGCCTTGCTTTTGAGAGATGTCCTGTGCTGGCAATTAACCTTTTTCATTATTTTAACAGCTATTTACATTAGTAAGGTAGAATATCTCTCAGTGGTATTTTTTTTTGTATTACTTGTACAGGTATTGGAAATAGTACCACTACCCACGGGTATCACTATGAGTTTTGCTCTCATTCACATGCATCAGAAAGGAAAAGTTTTGCAACCATAAGAAAAAAAGTTTCAGCAATGTTCCAGTTGATAAGCCTTTATAACTCGAGCTATTTTTTCAATGTCCTTGACATCCCTGCAGTGTGGAGGAGAGGGGAAAAAAAAAAAATCAACAAGTGCTGTCCACTGGCAACTCTGGGATTCTTATTGGCACTGCACTGTCTAATATGATGGATAACAGTGGCACATACTCTGAAAGCAATAAATAGTTCATCAGCTGGGTTTCCTTCAGTCGGTGACAGCCAGTGCTCCGCGCTGCAACCACAGCCCAGCCATCAAATAGACTTCCTGTCTGATTGCAGTGATTGATGATGCGAGGCTACATGTGAGATTTCCAGGTCCGCTAGAGTAGAGAGGGAGAACGGTCAAAAGGGCTTTGGGAGTCCATTCTCCTCCCTCCCAGGGTCAGGTGTCAGACACTAATCTATAAGGGCAGCGGCTTCTACTCCAGGGAATTAAGCCAATTTGCAAAAGCACTCCATGAGGCAAGGTGTTGACGGCAAGCTCTTGTTGTCTCCGGTCTCCTGTAATAACAGTAAGGTGGTCTGAGCCCAGCGCAGTGGCGTCTTTGGATGCTGCGTTTTGTCTCTCAGAGAGAGAGTGTGATTATCTTAACCAGTAAGACTCCCTAATCGGGAGATAAGCGACCGTTGGTCGCTTATCTCCTGTCACACTGCTGACATCAGTATGACATCACACCGTACACAAATGACCCTTATATAAGACCGGCATTATCTACCGACAGATTAGTAACAAGATGTCAAAATCGTTGAAGGTTGAATCTCCAGATATGGAGATAACCAACACAACCCTCCATATATGGAGATAACCGACGAATCTCACTAAAGCCCCGTTTTCACTGAGCAAAACTTCTGGGAGTTTTTTCAAAAATGACGGCAATTTTGAAATTCACGCCATGTGAAAACGGCCACTTATTTTGTGTCCCGGCAGTATTGGGGGCCGAAATTTGACGGGAAAATACCTTGTAATTTTTGATGAAAGTACCGTGTGAAAACGCATGCCGTGAATTTGCCGTTTTTTTGACAACCAGGTGCATGAAAGGAGCCAGTTAACAGTTTAAAACATTGTATCTGGGATTGAAAACAACCTGAATGTAAAGGAATATATAGAAATAAAGTAGGTCTACAAGCTTCACCTTGAATAGGGGATTAATTATTTGGGCTAGAATCGCATTGACAAACACAGCAGAAGTCTATTTCTTTCTTTCTCTGGTCATCCATCGTTTATGGTGTCGCGTGAAGAAGAAAAAAAAAAACACAGCTAATAATCTACAAGCCCACAAGTGCAACACGTTGCATCATGCAGCGATCCTTTCTGAACCTTCTGAGCTTGCTCATGGTTCAAACTTATTTGTATTCTATAGCCTATTTTTAATTAAACTGTGTGGGTTTTGATACAAGTCCGGTCTGGAGAACGGGATGCAATGCGCTCGTAATGTTGTGATGAAAGCTGGAATCTTTACCAACTCAAAGAGCTGCATCATTAGTTAATAGTTTCTCCTCGTTGCATGATTAAAAGTGTTTTACAGAGCAGCGAGCATCGAGTCTGCATGGTCATCCATCGTTTACAGTGACGCGTGAAAAAAAAGCTAAATCTACAAGCCAACAAGCCACAAGTGCATGGGGGGAGCGTTTCGCTGTTAAGCGCGAGATTTCCCCCAACAGGTTGCATAACGCATGAGCGATCCTTTCTGAACCTTATGTGTTGTTGCATGAAGAATATTTTGTTAAATCCATTTGTAGCGTTCAGGGTGAGAGAGAGAAGAGACGCACCAAACCGAACTGGGGAGACTGTTTTTTGCAGGTCTTTCAGCCCGCGTGTGTTTTTTGCAGGTCTTTCAGTCCGTGTGTTGCCATGTCTGCTAATTATAAGCGACTCTGTGCTTGATTTCCGTAAAGTTGCTTGTATTGATAGTGGCTGGTTGCGGTTTATTTGTTGTGAGCTTGTAGATTGGCAATTTTCAAGTAGCTGATGCGGCGATGCGTATAGTTTTAAAGTGCTCGTGTGGCTAGATAATATCACCTTTTGGGGCTTATTTTTGTACACCTGGTTGCTTATTTCTCTCGCAAAATCTGGCAACCCTGGTTTTCATGCCGTCACAATGGCAGTGAAAACGAGCGATACCAGTATTTTTGCTGCCGATGAGGGCATGTGAAAACACCCAAAAAACTAAACTCCCGGCAAGTTATGCTAATTATAATTCTTTATTTTGCCGGGAAAATTCCGGAACTGCAATGAAAACATGCCTTAAGTCTGACCTCACAAGCCCCATATTTGGACACGAACAACATATAACTCCATATATAGAGACATAGCTGCTGACATCAGTATGACATCACACTGCTGACATCAGTATGACATCACACCGTACACAAATGACCCTTATATAAGACCGGCATTATCTACCGACAGATTAGATGCAAGCAGGATCTCGACTCTGACACAACTCATCGGCTCATAAGCTGGTTCTCCCTCCATATATGGAGATAACCGACGAATCTCACTAAGTCTGACCTCACAAGCCCCATATTTGGACACGAACAACATATAACTCCATATATAGAGACATAGCTGCTGACATCAGTATGACATCACACTGCTGACATCAGTATGACATCACACCGTACACAAATGACCCTGACGGCACACACCAAGCAGTGTGATGTCATACTGATGCGGAGATATGAGCAGAGCAACAACAATAAGCAGCATCAAACTGCGGTGGTGTTGTGTCCAGATACTGTCCTGTAATGTTCTCCTGCCTAGGGTTTTGCCGGCTGTCTAATCGCATTAGGAGAATTTAGGACTAATCTGGGCCTCAGTATTGTTTGCCAATGGTGTCCTTTCTCCCTGGTCTGTATCAGCCAGAGGGATATTATTATTAATGGTGCTGAGCTTGTTGTGTGGGTGTGAGGTGTTCTAATGTCCGTCTCTCTCCACCGCCCCACAGGAAGTACTCAGCCGGTCGCCACAGCAATCCACATAGGGCTGTCACTATTACAACATTTAAGTTGACGCTTAATTGTCAGACGAATAATTGTGATTAACGATTTGGTGTCTTTGCCGTTGAACATTGGAACACATTAATAAAAATACATTTCTGTTTGCCTTTTTAGGGGCAGATATGACAAATAACTAAAATATATAAATGACTTTTCATATTGTTATACATACAATGTTTTTTTTGCTTGGCTTTTTTATTATCAGAAAATGTATTTCCTTGTTTTGAGAAATGTTTGAAGCAGCGCTGCGCAGTGGTGCAAGCCTGCGACCAAACTGACCATCTGATGATGAAAAGCAAACTGTACCTGAGACCAGGCATCAAAGGGGGCTTGAGCCCCTGCCCTTTTATCTGTCTGTAAAAAGTGCCTTCTCAAGACAATGAATACAGCTTTTACTATGGTGAAAGAAACGCCCTCTTTCCATGCCATACCTGAAGGCAGCATTGCCTTGTCCAAATGCAGCATCTTATGTTGAAAGAATTGCCATCTCTGTGTAGAAGTCGCGTTGTGAGCTTGGAGGTCTGCTATTTTCAATATTTTCACCAAAAGGCCTTTTAGAAATGTCAGCCCCTGCCTCTCTAACGGTCTCTGCACGTCCCTGCCTGAGACTAGGGGTGTGGGACATGGGAGCGTTTCGCTTTTTCTATGTCATCTTTTCGACACCCAAGCCTAACCCATACCCTAACCCTAACCTCCGTGGGGTGAGTCGCTAACCCTCTCGACGCTCCGTTGTCGAAATGATGGTCGTTTCGAAAGAGCGAGATTTCCCCGTGGGACATGACCATACTAGATGAGATCGTTACTATCGTTATATATGGCGCACAATTGTAGTTCTAAACCTGAATTTATACTCCGGATAAATTAAAGCTATACTGTGTAAGTTGCTCAACTAGTGGTCTGTAGCAGTATAGCAAACCGCGGTCCCGTCTGCTTTTTTCGTCCGTTTTTCGCCGCGGACCGGGCCTTCAGACCACCGCGTCCGCCTCGCCTTGCCGAGACGCATCCATCGAGGTCTCTCGTGTGCCTCTACGAGCAGCGGTTGGGGATGTTACATGCTAGACTTCTAGACCAGCGTAAACAAAGCTGTTGAAGCAAGCTATTTCCTGAAAAGACGCACGATGCACTGTAATTGGCCGGTAGTGTATCATGTGTGTATGATCTGCGATGTGATTGGCCAACGTATACACAACGTATACAGATGATGCAGATTACGTCATTTTGCCGCGAAATCCCGCCCCTGTCAAGGCTAAGTAGAAAACATATAAAGAAAAGGCTTTTGGGGCTGAAATTAACGGAGTGGGGGTTCTAAAACTTTAGCGATTTAATAGTTAGGACAATTTTAAGATATGTTTTATAAAAAAAGTTACATAGTATAACTTTAAGTGTACCTGTTCTTTTTGTTCATTCATGTATCCAAACTTCCCTCCTCCTCTTCAGTGTTGTCTGGCAGCAGTAACCGATGACTTCTGGGACGAGACACGAGTTGGTCCCTAAAAGCAATTTGACGTCAGTAATATGACATTTGAGAGTGGTATACTTCGTTGTGTGCCGAAAATAGCCAAAAGATTGTCTATTTTCTGCATGCAACTCCGTCAGCATCTTAGCATTATATGCAACCTTAAGGTTTGTATGTTGGATGGTGGATGGCACCGCAGCAGACCTTTTTAACAACCCAAAGAAAGCACACACACAGTTTACAGTTTACAGTTTAGGCATTTAGCAGACGCTTTTAATCCAAAGCGACTTACAATAAGCAAAACACATCACAATAATAAACAAGATAATATGTCAGTACATTAACAGCAATATAACAATGTAAATGGATAATATCTATCTAGAGAAAACACAATATAATCAATGTTCTAAAAAAACCTAAAAAAAACAAATGCTAACTAGCTTCATGTATGGTCATTGATTTTACTGTAGTGCTAAGGGTTTAGGTGGAGTCTGAAAAGGTGAGTCTTCAGTCCACGGCGAAAGCTAGCGAGTGAGTCCGTTGTTCTAAGTGCGACAGGGAGTTTATTCCACAACTTGGGAGCCAGGAGGGCAAACTGTCTCGGACGAGTGGATTTTTGCCCTGGAGTTTTTAGCGAGGGTTCTGTCAGCATCCCTGTGTTGGCTGATCTTAAGTGAACGGGTGGGGGTGTAGGGGTTGATCAGGTTTTGGAGGTATGGAGGAGCCATACCTTTGGCTGCTTTGAAGGTCAGCATCAGTGTTTTGTATTCGGTGCGGGCCGCAACCGGGAGCCAGTGGAGGCTGCGGAGAAGGGGAGAGACATGTGAGAACTTAGGCTGGTTGACAACCAGTCGTGCCGCGGCATTTTGGATCAGTAAGTGCACATGCCGGGAGACCAGTGAGGAGAGAGTTACAATAGTCAAGTTTTGATATGACAGATGTCTGAATGAGGAGCTGCGCTGCCTCCTGGTTGAGGACGGGTCTGATTTTACGGATGTTATAGAGTGTGAACCTACAGGACCGGGTGACTGATGCAATGTGTGCCTTGAATGATAGCTAGCTGTCCAGGACCACACCAAGGTTTCTAGCAGTAGGAACTGAAGTCACCAATGCATTATCTATGGAAATAGTGAGATCTTGCATGGGGCAAGACTTAGCTGGGAAGAAGAGTAGCTCCGTCTTGTCCGGGTTCAGCTTGAGGTGGTGGGCTGACATCCACTGTGAGATGTCGACCAGACATGCAGCAATGCGCTCTTCCACCTGGGTGGCAGAAGGGGGGAAGGACAAAAACAGTTGAGTGTCATCAGCATAGCAGTGATAGGATAGATTGTGAGCAGAGATTACAGCACCATGGGATTTGGTGTACAGGGAGAAAAGCAGAGGGCCAAGTACGGATCCCTGGGGGACTCCCGTTTGGAGGGTTCGGGGGGATGAAAGCACACAGTTGAGTGAGGGGTTCCCCGCACACGAGTGCATCAGCTGCAACTACCCATCCAGCTGCTACATGAGCCAAAACAAACTCTAGTCTAAGACATTACAGCAGCGATTATCAACTAGGGATGTGCATGGCTGACCAAAATCATTGACTAAGTTCTCAGAGGCACTTGTCCATCTGGCAAGTTTAGGTCATGTTCTACTTGCCCAAAGGTCATGCCCACTTGCCTGAAAAGTAAATCGTCCATTATAAAATGATAGGTAAAATTTGAATTACTGTTCAATTTAACACTTATTTAATATTTTTTCTCTGTGCGATAAAACAATTTTATACCTAATTTTCTTTATGCCAAATACCTACATACTGTAGCTATGAATATAACTATGGGTTGGGTTCACACTTGTTATTTTAAATATTTTAGTGTAGCAAGAGTGAAAACATCCCGTTATAGGTGTTAAACAGTGTTATTATTTTACATTACACAGACCAGAAGACAGAGCACTCTGGCCACGTTCAGGTGTTTAGACGGATGTCTTGTGTTGTGTTTATAGATGGTTGTTGCGTTCCTTCTCAAACGAGCAGTGGCCCGGTCGGGCAACCGGCAAACTCCACCTGCCCCAAAGTTTTATTTACTGTACCTGCCAGGGGCAGGTGGTCTGCGGGGGGTCCGCATCAGTGTGCCGACGGGCCGGTATTCCGACACTAAAACTAACCCTAACTCTACCCCTAACCCTAAACTAGAGTGCATCTCTCCACTCCGACATGTCTCCTTTCCGACATGTCTCCATTCCGACACTAACCCTATCTCTAACCCTAACCCGAACCCCCATGGGAGTGTCGCCACTCCGACAATAAGAAGTCAATTTCGGAGTGGCGACATGTCGGAATGGAGAGAGCCTCCCCCTAAACTTAACCTCAGTAACCGTACCCCAGTAACTAACCTAACGATGCTAGTCGGAACAGCGGCCCGTCGGGATAGTGAGCGGACCCCGGCTGGAGGCAGCCTGCAATAATTGTTATTCTACAGTTATAAAGAACGATTGATCGACCACCCACTTCATTCATAACGTGGTCGTTAAAATTGAAGGCTTTTGCCAATTATATATGTTCTTCAGATAATCCTTAAGAATGTTGAGCCGCTTAGCTGATTGACAATTAATAAGTATGACACCGTTAACCAATCCTAACCAATCCTCCAATACACACAAACAGCATTAATAAGTATGACACCGTTAACCAATCCTAACCAATCCTCCAATACACACAAACAGCATTAATAAGTATGACACCGCTAACCAATCCTCCAATACACACAAACAGCATTAATAAGTATGACACCGTTAACCAATCCTAACCAATCCTCCAATACACACAAACAGCATTAATAAGTATGACACCGTTAACCAATCCTAACCAATCCTCCAATACACACAAACAGCATTAATAAGTATGACACCGTTAACCAATCCTAACCAATCCTCCAATACACACAAACGGCATTAATAAGTATGACACCGTTAACCAATCCTAACCAATCCTCCAATACACACAAACAGCATTAATAAGTATGACACCGTTAACCAATCCTAACCAATCCTCCAATACACACAAACAGCATTAATAAGTATGACACCGTTAACCAATCCTAACCAATCCTCCGATACACACAAACAGCATTAATAAGTATGACACCGTTAACCAATCCTAACCAATCCTCCAATACACACTGGGTTAGGGTTAGGGTTAGCTAACCCTAACCCTAACCCTAACCCCACACAAACAGCAATGCAATCGACTATCAACTGGTTTTCATAAATAAACAAAAACGATGCCATGCACATCTTTAAATCAATAAGAAAACAAAAGCTTCGGCGGTGAAAAAGTTGTCATTTATTCTGTTATCGTCGTGAATTTGTTCTTACATAGTAGCCTTGTACAACATAATGCTAATGCAGAAGAGCAAAAATAATAAGACCCATACTAGGCGTACCCTAACACGTTGTTACTGTGTGGTCAGCCATCGCATCGTCATAATAATAATTGATAATTGTTATTATTAGATTAGTTACTTGGCTAGATATAGGTTTTTTATGGGAAAATGTGTTTGGTTGTACAGTAGGGCTGCACAATAAATCATTTTTAAACCGAACTCGCAATTTGGAACCACTCAATTAGCAAATCGCAAAGGTGCATAATAATCGCAAAAGTGATTTCTGTGTGATGGTGGCTCCCCTCCTCCGTCCCCTGCACACATGTGAAACTTATGGTGTGTCTTAGGGTGCATTTTTTTGCCTTGATGAAAGCAAGGCAGCAACATACGGTACTTTCTTCCTTGAAAATAATGAGGCAGACAATACCATTAGACCTACTGAAATCTTTCTGAATATAAAACAACTTTTTATATTGCTAATATGCAAAATAAAAGGGAATCTTTTGAAAATATAACTGAACTGAATCAAACCATTTGCAGGATTGCCAATTTGCCTAGTTATTACTAATCAATTTCTTTTTAAATGTATTACACAATAAATATTCAACGCAATATTAGTCCGAAAAATCGCAAATAGATATTTTCCCAAAATCGTGCAGCCCTATTGTACAGTTCAGTAACTTGCAAAATAGCCTTGAAGACAAACGATCGTGAACATAGTGCCTAAAAAGATTTGCCTCCCAGACCCTACCTGACACACACTTCCACTAGTCAAGAGCTACATGTTGGGTATTTGCCTGTTGGGTCCACTAGTGAAGATCAATGTGGTGGGTATGTGCCGTTGGTTATGTGCCCACTGGGTGTACAAAAATGTATAGCGTTCCATTTGTACACTCTCAGAGTTACAGACCTGTAAGGGTCCACTTGAATTGGAACCCCCTACACCAGTGGTTCCCAAACCTTTTTAGCCTGTAACCCAAAAGAGAAATTAGACATTTGCCCGGGACCCAAACTAGTGAAAATAGCAGATCTACAAGCGCACAACGCGTCGCTTCGTGCCATGTTGTGATCTTGTAGATTGGCTATTTTCACTACTTCTTAAAACATTGTTTTCTAATTTATTTTTTTTAATCCATGAAAAATGCAGCTTTTTGGGGAATGTTTTTGGAAAATGTGTTAATTAAATAATAATTCAAAACAAAATGTGGGAAACAAAAAATAAAGGGACCAATAAAAATGTGTCTGCGACCCACTGTTTGGGAAACAGTGCCCTCTAGGAATTTTTAAGTGGAACTGTTAAAAAATCCTAACCTCGTCCACCAGGCTTTCTGAGAGAAAGCCTGGTGTTCGTTCACAACAGGCCATTTGGTTTCCGCCTAGAGCGCGGAAACCACTTGAAGAAGCGGCGTCGCTTTGATTTGGTTCCCGTTTGTTTCCCCAATCCCTATTAAAATGCTCGAGTAGCCTAGTGTAGTCTTGCCAGTTGCTAAAAGTTGGACTAAAAGATGCACATACCAAAAGATTTTTCCAAAAGCAAAACTACTTTACGCATCAAGGAGTTTATTAGGTAGGCCCTAAAAGTGTGTCCTTGAGTGCAGGGGAATATTTTGGGTTAAAACCGAATCCGGTTTGATCTTTCCGGCAAATTGTAGTCCTTTGAGTACTACAACATGACGTTTTGTGGTTTCCGCTCCAGACCGGTTACAAACCCAAAAAGTTAAGTGATCCCAGACTAAAAAAATCCTAATCCCACCAGCCCTAGACCGGATGGTTCCCGATCACTGAGCGCCACCATCATCGTGACGGGGAGAGTTTAGACAGGAATCATATTTATTTCCTCTTTTTCTGCTTCTACATTAATCACAAAGATGGCACTTAGCTTACAGAGCATTTGCTTGTTTATATAGGCACGCTAGTTTGTGAAATTGCTACGGCGGCAATGTATGTTTTTTCCTTTTCTGGGTCAGTTAAAGTTGGCATGTTCACTAGTGAAACTTTTTTATCCCAGTGGGTGCTGATGTATTGCAGTGTGGCTGTAGGCCTATAAGGAAAGACGGTACCGGTTATTACATTGCCTCTGTCATCTGGCTCGCCTCCGTTCCTTTTCTCCTCATATCTCCATAACCGACGGAGAGTTGGATACTTTTACATAAAATGTTATTTATTTGAGCCACTTGCGGTTTGCTAGCCCGCTGATTTGACTGTGACCTTTTTCGACACTCAGTCAGCTCTACATCTGATTTCTCTCGCAGACAGGGAATCTTCTTCCCATCTTCTCATTCCGGATGCGGTGCAAGCCAAGGCCATGGTCTTGGTACAACCCCCATCCCTCCTTTTTTATGTGATCTTCATCAAAGGAAGTTTTTTTTTTCTTTTTTGCCTTTTACCTTTCTCCGTTTGCAGCGTAAGAAACAGACAGGGGAGATGGCTGAGCCTCCCCTCTGAGACGGGCAGCTCTTCCATTCACGCCCCCCTGCAGTGACCCGACTGCAGGCTGTAAAACCATTACGCACATCCCTCCATCCTGCAGTGACCCGACTGCAGGCTGTAAAACCATTACGCACATCCCTCCATCCGTCTTCTCACAGCGTGTGTGAGTCCGGTCCATCCGTCATCAGAAAAAAGGTCACACTGCCAATTAAATTACAACAATATTAAAGGAATGACTGGCAGCGGCTGTTTGGTAGACGGCACTTGCGTCGGCACGGTATTGGTGGCCTGAAAGAAACATTACCAGATTGGCACGTAGGGCTGGGTATTGCCAGCAATCTCACGATAGATATGTATCACGATACAGAGGCCACGATACGATATATATCAATATAATACGTTGATGTGTTAAAAACACAAATGTATATATATATATATATATATATATATATATATATATATATATATATATATATATATATATATATAATTTTTTTTTTACAATTGCAAAATAACCTTTGGTTTACTTAGTTAAAGGTGATACACCATGCATTTAAAAAGTATTTGTCATATTGTTTGTCCCAAAAACGTTTTTCAAAAGGTTTGAGGCTAAATTACCACTCCTGAATAGAGAGCCTCTCTCATTTTTGAATGGCTCTCAGAGCATTTTCAGCTGCAGTACCACCTTTGGCCTGAACTGTGTTCGACTTCTGTGATGATGAGCCGTGCTCCTTCACGAGGATCTATCCATAGAGCAACCTCTGTATATCGATTCACATATTTGTCGGGAGTTTATATATCGATATATTGCCATATGGATTAATCGAACCCAACCCCAACGGCACGGTGGGAAAAAAAGGATGTTGAAAGCTATGATGGATGGAATTGATCATTTTATTGAATCCTTGGCAGTCTACCTCCACCTCATGTTGCGTGTTTGTTTTACGGTCTGTCCTCTTATGCCCCCCCCCCCCCCCCCTTCAGTAAGCAAGCATCCCCCTCCTCTCCACAGTCTGCCAAACAGGTAGGGGGTCCACCAGGTTCTAGAGGTCGACCACTAGGACGAGGCCTGACCTGATTAGAATATATACACTGGTGAAACCTCACCCTCCCGGGGGCTTCCTGCACCCCCCCCCCCCCCCCCCCCCCCCTCTCCCCTCCAAGTGGCGTCAGTTCAGAAAAAGCTAAGGTATGGCAACATGACTGGTGTCTTAAAACACACGCCTTCGCGCGCATGCAAGACACCAGTCATGTTGCCATACCTTAGCAACGGGCATGATACTTTTATTTTAAGAAGTACATATTATTTTTTACCCCGTTTCTATGGTTTCTTGGGCTGGATATATATACGATTTTGTCAAGATGGGGAGAATATAATTATAATTCCTTGTTAAAGTGATAACTTTTGCATTTGTAGTTATTTTACTGTAATTTAACAACATAATAACCAGCACAGATGGACAAAGAGACATTCATGGATTTATATTTAAAAGTAACTTCTAGGGTATGGCAGCTGCATAACCCTGCCATACCCAATTGACGCCCCTGTCCCCTCCCCTCCCCAACCCCAACACAGAGAAACACCGTAGCTCTGCCTCTGCATATTCTTTTCCTTTCGGGATGAGAGTATGGGGGTTTGGGGGGTTTGGGGTGGTTGGGGGCGGGGGTAGCAGTCATGCCAAGGACTCGCCTTGTCGTGTGCCGCCACGCGCCACGGAGCCATGGAGGCACGTAGAGGTTCACAGCTGACGCGCCTCCCCTCTAATTGCTACGGATCTCTCCCATGTGTTTCTAATTAGTTTCTTTTCCCCTAGCAATTGCTCTCGCAGATTGGGAAGCTCTGCGGAGAGATGTCGGAATGCCGGCGTGTCTTCATAGGGCTCATAATGGCTCTCTCTCTCTAGTACAAACACTGCTGCCCTTTTCCCGGGGGGAGCGGATGCTCTGTACCTGTTCACAGAAAGGTCATCGTCCCGTGGGAGTGTTGCACGCTGGATATTGCTGTGAAGCCACCGTGGATTGAAAGCCTTGGTACTTCAGAGCTGTCCTCTGTGTTGTACGATGCCGATCCTGGGTGCGTGCACTGCCGTGCGGCACAGTGGGCACACCGGGAATCAATAGGCTGTTTAAGCTTTGTACTGCTACGGCAGATGACAACGGCAACCGGAAATGATCAGCGCTCGATGGGCTTCTTAACTCATTTAGTGCCTTTCCCGAGATGTCTCGCGAAATTCCCTTTGATGTCCGCAGTGCCGATCGCGAGATGTCTCGCGAAAAGTAATATATTACTGTAACGGCGGTTATCCTACCGGGTACATGCGCGGAAGGTCCCGAGACGATCTCCCTCGCTGATTTATCATCATCACAGATCCACAAGCACAAAATAGTAATCCCATAACATTGAGGCAGACGGGGAATCTCATCTTTAATGTCCATTATCTCCAAACAACACTTTCAAAGCGAGGATGGCAGTAGATGCTCGCTTATACAACACATGTTGAAAAGCTCCGTTCCGCCATTACACA
Source organism: Nannobrachium achirus (assembly GCF_963921795.1). Taxonomy (NCBI): domain Eukaryota; kingdom Metazoa; phylum Chordata; class Actinopteri; order Myctophiformes; family Myctophidae; genus Nannobrachium; species Nannobrachium achirus. Next base: position 549,736 of record NC_137829.1, read on the forward strand.
ACACCATGTGGACGATGACCGTTTCCTGTGAATGACGCGATGACGTCAAACCGGAAGTGTTTAAGCTATGGACTTCTGGCCTTCAAAATAAGAGACTGGCCGTTTATGGAGCCAGCGAGAGGCACACTGGACATTTTAATCTGTTAATTTCTGGGGCACAAAATGAGTTAAGCTGTGACATAATTTTGTAGTCGGACCCCCCCGCTGGTGCCAAGCAGATTTATTGTCAATATGGGCAGTGCTCTCTGTGTCTCTCGCAGAGACACAGACAGCTGCTGACACAGATCTGAGACAAAAATAACGACTAAAGTATAATTCTACCACTTTACCGTCAACAAGAAAGGGAAGAAAAATTTGCTTATAGTAGTAAAAAGATTCACGGGCGCTGGTGCCTTGTTGGCATCAGAAGTTCTCCTCCGCCTACAAAATGATGTCAGACTTAAGGAGCCCATAGATAAACCTGCAGCCGTCTCTGCTACGGTCCACGCAGCGTCTACAACGCCTGCTGCGTAGACGCGTCGCCATGGGAACCAAAGAGTTCAGCGAAAGGGGTGGGACCCCATCGCCGACGGCTGTTTGCTTGGTAGTAGAAATGGGCTCCTTAAATTCACCAGTAAATGTGTCTTCCTCCGATGTTAATTTAGCGTTGTTTCTTTTAAGGGTATGGAGTTGGGACTAGGGACACGGTCTGCAGTTGCATATTCATTTTAAGCCTTGGCCGTCAAGGGTTGTGGGGAATTGGGGTGTTGGAGGGGTATGGGGTGTGGTGGTGGTGGTTGGGGTGGGGGCAGATCTAACGGTTGCTAGGGAACACAGTGTCCTATGGAAAGCATTGGAAAGACCGTGATCTTTAGATCAATAGATGTAGTGTCCCTGAGATTGATATTTCATGGGCAGAGTTCACACCCAGACCTACCGTATGTATCAGCACGCACGCATTCCTTATTTTTCTTCTTCCACAACAGCATTAAGGGCTTTTCAGACAGAGAGCGACCGACGCGCCCAGTCATTGATTTTCACTGAGAGGCGAGCGCCGGGCAGGCGCTGGCATCCTGACAGGCGGCGTGATGAGCGGACGCACAGTCGCACACTCCCGTGGAACTACCACGTTCGTACTCATGTCACGCACACGCCCGCCCGCCAACAAGGGCCGGATCATGGTTGAGTATTTTTCCACGCGACGCGCAGGACAGTGATTTGACAGAGATGAAGCAAGCGAGATGAAGCAAGCGGCACGAACGTCTGTCAGCGCGTTCACACGAGAAGCGATCGTCCGTCTGCACGTTCACACGAGAAGCAATCGTCTGTCTGCGCGTTCACACGAGAAGCGATCGTCTGTCTGCGCGTTCACACGAGAAGCGAACGTCTGTCTGCGCGTTCACACCAGAAGCGATCGTCCGTCTGCGCGTTCACACGAGAAGCGATCGTCCGTCTGCGCGTTCACACGAGAAGCGATCGTCTGTCTGCGCGTTCACACGAGAAGCGAACGTCTGTCTGCGCGTTCACACGAGAAGCGATCGTCCGTCTGCGCGTTCACACGAGAAGCGATCGTCTGTCTGCGCGTTCACACGCAGTGCGACCCCGCCGATCCAAGTGAGAGCGCAGGCGCTGTCTGTCGCTGCCCGCCTGAAAAGCCCTTCACTGTGCCGTGTTCTTTTTCCATTGTTGGTAGGGCTGTCACAATTATTACATAATCGTCTAATCACAATTATTTGACATAATCGCAATTATTTGACATTATTACAATGACAATTATTTTGTGATAAACATCATAATCGTTTACATGTTGAAAAATGTTTATATATGTTCAAAAATTTTAAAAAAATGTCGAAATAGCAGATCTACAAGCTCACAACTCGTCGCAATGTGACGCGTTGTGAGCTTGTAGATCGGCTATTTACTATCGATGTTCTTCGAGTGTAAAGTCAAATATGTCCTTCATTTCTTTGTATATTTAAGTTATGTGTCCTATTTGCCATGTGCAACTTCAAAGCCTACAAGCCAAACAGAAATGTAATTGACAATGAAAAAAACACAATTAAATCGTTAATCGCAAATTATTTGAGTGACAATTAATCGTCACGTAAAATGTCATAATCGTGACAGCCCTATTTGTTGGCAAATATTCTTCTTGCTCCGATTGTAACGCGTCAAGGGGTTTTCGACCCAAATTTATGCTCTGGCTCAAAAGTGGAGCAGAAATCGAATGCAAGCTAAATATTTGGGCTGTCGGAATGCATTACGTGCTCCTGCGGGTTGCCTTCCTTCTCGCTTCCCCCCCCCCTTCCTCCTTGCCTCCCTCTTACCTTAGCTGTTCCCGCTCCCACCCACCTGTCCTCTGTGTCTCAGCAACGCGTGTCACAGCCGGGAGAAGCGGTGTCGCCGCTCAGTGACACATGGCAGGGGCGTCACAAGGGGGGTAAAAGTGGGACTGGGTTACTAGGGCCCAAGGTCGAGGGGGCCGTAATGTGAGCTTGTATATCTGCTATTTTTGAAAAGTCGTGAAAATGTGTGCAAATCTTCTTCTTTTTTTAAGCGAACATATGTAAGTCACATTTTGCTTCTGCGGGGGTCCCTGGAATTAAATATTTTGAGAAGAGATGGGAGTCCGTGGCCAAATACTGAAACCAATTTTCAAGATAAAAAAAAATAGCAGATCTACAAACTCGCAGCGTGGCACTCGGTGCCGCGCTGTGAGCTTGTATATCTGCTATTTTTCAATAGTTTAAAGCACAAAATAACGTTCCCAGTCTAAATGGGTTAAAACCCCCTCCTCCCCCCTATGAAGAACATTCATGGGTGGGGGGCCCCAGGCCCTGCAGTGAATCGTTGCACCCGGGGCCCCGAGTTTGGTGCGACGCCCCTGGACGACACATGCTAGAAAACCCAAAAAGTGTCTGAGCAAGCAAGCAGCCCGGGATCCTCTGCCTCCTCTCCTCTCTCCTCTCCTCTGCCTCCTCTCCTCCTCTCCTCTCCTCTCCTCCTCTCCTCCTCTCCTCTCTCCCCTAATGAGGATGGAACAATGTCCACAGGACGTTCTGTCACGTTCTCTCCCACCAAACGGAGGAGCCTCTCCTCCTCGCACCCCAAGGGACCTCATTAGGCGTTTCTTTCCCCCTCCCTCTCCTCTCTCCCCACCTTCGCTCGGAGTGAGTGCAGGAATCGGTACGTCCTTGGGGAGAAATGTAAATAAACGCATTTGTCACTTTCCCTCTCTCTTCTCTCTCTCTCTCTCTCTCGCTCTCTGTCCCCGCTTGATTTTTTTTCTCGCTTTTTTTTTTCTCTTTCTTCTTCTTTCCTTTCCTGTGAGCAAATTGCAATTCGAGGCTTAATTAGTAAACGCTGCCATTACGCTTTCTTTTATTATGCAAATGAACTGGTCGGAGCGCGCTTTTGGAAGTGTTGTCTCACAAGCCCCCCTTCCCCTCCCCTCCGCACACACACACACACACACACACACACACACACACACACACACACACACACACACACACACACACACACACACCCTCCGCCAGGTGTTTGCAATCTGAATGCAGAGTATGTTTTTTTCCCCATCCTATTTTTGTAGTTTTTTTGCATGTGAAAGAGACAACTGCACTGTGAAATTGTAGGACAAGCTATAATTATTATTTGACTGCTTTTTCCCCCTCCTCCTTTTTACGTGTTCCTCTTAGTAGTGTTAAAGACGTGAGTGACAGGGAACACTTTGACTATTTCTTTTCGTCAGGCCAGCCAGAGAGGAAAAGTTTAAGATATGAACAGAAATGTAGGAACAGCTTGGCTGAAATAACAAATCACACAATGTTGCAACTATTCAAATTATAGGTGAGAGAAGGCCTCTAGGGATGGGACCATAAGAAAATTTCATATCACGATTATTGTGACAAAAGAAATTGCGATTTACGTTATTATCGCGATAATCAAAATCCATTATCCTGGGGCGGAACATTTGCCAAAAAATGGCAGATCTACAAGCTCACAAGGCGTCACGTTGTGACACATTGTGACGAGTTGTGAGCTTGTAGAGCTGCTATTTGTTTTTGCTTGTAGACTAGATTGTCTATTTATTGGCAAAGACATTTCATATCAGGACTAGAGAGTGGAGCATGGTGGATTCGAACCCACAACCTCTGTGGTGGTGGGAAGGGACTTTACCACTGCGCCACCCGAGCCCCTAACTGGGCTTCTTTACCTAAGGCAGTGGCTTTTTTCAACCAGTGGTCCTTGAGGGGGTTTCAGGTGGTCCCCAGCTAAATGATGGAGAGTTGGTAACCAAATGGACCCTTATAGATCTTACACTCTTGAGAGTTCAATTATTGTTAAACATCAGCATTACTCAATTTACAACAAGAAGTCTAGTCTACACAATATTAGAGAATGTAGATTTTTATTATTTTGATCAACGTTTGCCTATATCTTTCCTATCCCACATCAGGACAGCTAGGGCTGTCACAATTATTACATAATCGTCTAATCACAATTATTCGAGTTAATCGCAATTATTTTGCATAATCGTTTCCATGTTGAGAAATGTTACAAACACTTTCAAAAAGTAGTGGAATCGCAACGCGTTGTGAGCTTGTAGATCGGCTATTTACACAATCAAGGTTCTTTTTTTAAGTATGATATTTTCGAATATGTCAGTAGTTTCTTTGTATATTTAGTTATGTGTCATGATTGGCATGTGCAATTTCAAAAGCCTACAAGCCAAACAGAAATGTAATTGTCAACGACAAATACACAATTAAATCGTTAATCGCAATTATTTGGGTGACAATAAATCGTCATGTAAAATGTCACGATCGTGACAGCCCCAAGTACAGCATTTAATTGTGGACAAAATCTTCACCAACGATCACCAGATATTTTGGGTCTGGTCCGTGGCTCAAATGCCAGATAAATAAATGGACCTTGATATGAAAAAAGGTTGAAAACCACTGCCCTAAGGAACTGTCTTTGTTGCTGCCATGTCCACCAAGTTTCCCCACGGGGAATCTGATCCTATCTGATACCTTCTTCTCGTCTTCTACCGTCCGTAGCCCGTTTCTGGGCGTTTCTTGCAACGCCCAGCCATTATGGCATCTGATGGAAGCATCCATTGTAGAGGAGGGATGGAGGAAGCACAGCGTGCTGGCATGGCCAGAAGGCAGGAGGAATGGGAAAAACATTGGCTGCTGGCCTCGGTTCTCATTAAATGTTTTGGATGGAGTCAAACGGCTGCCGTTTAATTTCATATCTTTTTCTTGTCTTTTTTTTGTGAGACTACCATCTGTCAACGGCTCAATCTTTCCAAATCTACGTGGCGTAAAAGAGAGACGGCGAAAAGAAGAACTGGGTATATGACAACAACATGACTGGTGTAAGCTAGCTCTGCCTCCCTCAGATTCTCTTCTCCCAAGCTGAGCCAGCACGTTCTCGGCTGCCAAGTCACTGAATGTGCGTTCATAGTTCGAGTGCAGCCTGTTCCAGAAAGCTGTACCCGGCAATGTTTGATGCTCGAGACCTACTTCTCCGTTCCCTGATGTCGATAGTCATTCTGATGTTCTCTCTCTCCTGGTAAATGGACCATTCTCTCTTCCCCAGTGGTGTAAAGTAACTAAGTAGATTTACTTAAGTACTCTACTTAACTCAGTCGGTGCCATATTTAAAGTGGGATGACCTCTTATATTGCCGGTTCGCCAACAAAGGGTTAAAAAAATAGTGTGCACGCTGGTGCACACATTCGTGCACAGATCATGCACTATGCATGTGCATGCTTTTCACAGCTTTCAAACAAAAAAATCCGCTTGGAAATCCGTTCAGGCATTCAGGAGAAAGGAGCCCTTATGTTTTCTTCAAATGTAAACAAACATGGCTGCAATGTTTGAAAGATGGGGTTGTTATGGGGGTTAAACATGCAATTTCGCGATCGCGATCATGCCTAGTACACTGTTGGAGGTCAAACATTTTTTTTTTCAAAAACATTTTTTTCCATTTTTTTTTTTTTTTTTTTTTATTATTTAAAAAAAAAAGACGTTCAGAAGACGTCTGGCAGGGAGGTCCATAGTGAAAAAGACGTTTTAAAGACGTTTTTATCATAGAAACGTTTTTTTTGGCAGGGTATGAGTTAACACAGCGGGTGCCCAGAATTATTCAACTTTTAATTTGCTGGTGCCCATGGCATCCGCCATTTTACCAACCTTTGAAGTACTGGCGAGAAAAGTAATCCGAGTAAATGTAATCCAAGCATGTCCTGTTTATTTCGCGAAAATCTTTTCTTTCAGTCAGGACCGTTTTTTAAATTCTAACTAAGCCACAGCGTTTGTGTTACGGCCGGTAGAAGAGGCCGCCGTTTTGAGAAAAAAATAAAAAAGGAAGAGAATCTGGAGAAAACAGCATTTTTGTGCAGCCGCTAAACAGGAAGTCAACGAGACAGACAGCACGTCCGGGTGACGTAATTCCGCGCTGCATTTTGGGAAATGGAGTTTGTTTCATCACCGCGGTAGCCAAGTACAGTAGCTACAGTACAGTATAGTTTACTGTACAACACGTCAACGCGTCGTTGGGCACTCGACATCAAAGAGATTGGCGCGTGGGCACCACGTGGGCGTTTAATGTGTTAAGTACAGTATTGAGGTATTAATATTATATAACTTGAGTATTTCCAATTTCCAGTACTTTTACTTCTATCCACTATAGGCGTGGGACGATAATCGTTATTATTATCGTTTATCGTGATAAAAAACACTCAAAATAATCCTATTGTGGAGATTTAAATTTATCCTCCGTCGTGCACTGGGATGAATTCACCTTTTATTTGCAGAGCTGCATATCCGATACCACAAAACTGACCCTTTTTTTCACTCAACCAAATCCCTTTGCCAAAAAATAGCCGATCTACAAGTTGCGATGTGTTGTGAGATCTGCTGCTTTTTGTTCAGCAGGATAATGGATGTTGGGGATAATAACATTTCTTGGATCACAATTAGGGCTGTCACAATTATTACATAATCGTCTAATCGCAATTATTTTACATAATCGCGATTATTTTTCATAATCGTCATAATCGTGAATGTTGAAAATGTTTCGTATATTCTTTTTAAAGTAAAAAGTAGTGGAAATAGCAGATCTACAAGTGTAGATCGGCTATTTCCACCATCAATGTTCTTTTTTAAGTATAAAGTTGTCAAACATGTCAGTAATGTATTTGTATATTTAGGTTATGTGTCATATCTACCATGTGTAACTTCAAAGCCTAAAAGCCAAACAGAAATGTAATTATCAACGACAAAAACACAATTAAATCGTTAATCGCAATTATTTGAGAGAAAATGTATCGTCATGTAAAATGTCATAATCGTGACAGCCCTATCTAAGATGCAAATATTGTACTTTTACTCTACGCTACAATTATTTGAAAACTTAAGTTACTTGTTACTTCGTAGGTATAAATTATAATATTATAAAACACATGTTAACACATATGGTGCCAACCCCGAGTTTCCCGAGTTTGTATTGGTACTAGTGCTGTGCCAACCCCGAGTTTCCCGAGTTTGGGCCGTTTTTGAAAAAAAAAAAAAAAGAAATTTCAATTTTTTTTTTTTCAAAACATTTTTTTGGACCTCCAGAAATGTATTAGGCATGATCGCGATCGCGAAATTGCATGTTTAACCCCCATACCAACCCATTCTTTCAAAGATGGCAGCCATGTTTGTTTACATCTGAAGAAAACATAATGGCTGATAAATCATGAATGCCTGCACGGATTTCCAAGCGGATTTTTTTGTTTGAAAGCTGTGAACAGCATCTACACACGTGGTACATCATCTAGGCATGGGGGTGCACTTTTTACACACCTGCACAATTACAAGTCTATGGTAACCATGGCAACGCGGGACATTGGCCGGAAAAAATCATTGCAACATAAGTGTTAACCACTTTAGCCCTATTTTATACCTTGGCTATTTGAAAATAGCCGATCTACAAGCTCACAACTCGTGAGATCTGCTCTTTTCAAACATTTTGTACTTTTACTTTTGGTAATTTAAGTACTTTTTCATACTTCTGTTAAATTACATTTAGAATTCTGTACTTTTACTTGTAACAGAGTATTTCTACATTGCAGTTTTGATACTTTTACTTAAGTAAAACGTGAGTACTTTTTCCACCACTGCTCCTCCCTGACCTGGTTTCTAATCGGAGATGCACAGCGATCGTAGCCTTGTAGTTTGTCAAGCTTTTTTTTTCTTTTTCTTTTTTCACTACTGTACCTCATATTGTCCCATTTAGTTTTCACCTCTTTTGCTGATCATGAAACTATGCTTTTTTAAGCGTTGTATCCGATTTGACGTGGAACATGAAGAAAGCCCTGTGCGAGACCATTCTTAGATTTTTCCTTTTTTTTTTGTAGATGCAGTTCATTTATTGATCAATACAGTATATGTGGATTGTAACCAGTGCTTCAAGTATAGACATAAGTTGAGGACCCAGAGCACATGGCACTGCCATACCTACAGTATCTCACATAAGTGAGTGCACCCCTCTCATTTCTCATTATTTAATTATATCTCTTCATTGAAGAGATGACACTTTGATATAATGAATGTAAAGCAGTGCTGCCGGCAGTGGGAAGCTACAGTTCATTGTACTGTGACATACTGAAGCTACAGTTCATTGTACTGTAACATACTGAAGCTACAGTTCATTGTACTGTAACATACTGAAGCTACAGTTCATTGTACTGTTCATTGTACTGTGACATACTGAAGCTACAGTTCATTGTACTGTAACATACTGAAGCTACAGTTCATTGTACTGTAACATACTGAAGCTACAGTTCATTGTACTGTAACATACTGAAGCTACAGTTCATTGTACTGTGACATACTGAAGCTACAGTTCATTGTACTGTAACATACTGAAGCTACAGTTCATTGTACTGTAACATACTGAAGCTACAGTTCATTGTACTGTAACATACTGAAGCTACAGTTCATTGTACTGTAACATACTGAAGCTACAGTTCATTGTACTGTAACATACTGAAGCTACAGTTCATTGTACTGTAACATACTGAAGCTACAGTTCATTGAGGGAAACATGAATGGCAACATGTACTGTGACGTACTGTAGCAGAACATGATCCCCTAGTATTCCAACATGATAACGGCCCCAAACACACCTCCAGGACGGCCATGATAACGGCCCCAAACACACCTCCAGGACGGCCCCAAACACACCTCCAGGACACACCTCCAGGACACACCTCCAGGACGGAGGCCCCAAACACACCTCCAGGACACACCTCCAGGACGGCCCCAAACACACCTCCAGGACGGCCGCTGCCTTAATAAAGGAGCTGACGGTAAAGGTGATGGACTGGCCAAGCATGTCTACTGCCAGACCTAAACCCTATTGAGCATCTGTGGGTCATCCTCAAACGGAAGGTGGAGAAGCGCCAGGTCTCTTAACATCATGGAGGTCATGGAGGAGTGGAAGAGTGTTCCAGTGGCAACCTGTGAAGCGCTGGTGCACTAGCAAGTGCTGGAAAGTAATGGTGGCCACACAAAATATTGACACTTGGGCCCAATTTGGACATTTTCACTTGTGTACTCACTTTTGTTGTCAGCACTTTAGACATTAATGGCTTTATGTCGAGTTATTTTGAGAGGACAATACAATTACACCGTTCTCCATGCTGTACACACTGACTACTTAACATTATATCAAAGTGTCATCTCTTCAATGTTGTCCCATGAAGAGATCTAATTAAATATTTGCAGAAATGAGAGGGGTGTACTCACTTACTGTATGTGAGATACTGTATGCTAACATAGAGGGTATGTGTATGCATAAAGTGAATGGCGTATCGAGTGGCAAAGTGAGTTTAACGTCTTTTAATGTCGTTCAATGCAATCAGATAGGACTTTTCTGTTTTGGATGTACAGTATGGGCTGTCAAGGACAAAGTCGTTTTTTTGCCACTCAGTAGGCGTTCCCGCATAACTTCCGGGTATGATGATGATGTCACGCGCACACCCTCATATTGTTATTTTACTTTAATATTGAAATAACAAAATGGAAATCAGACTTTTTTTCCTACAATACAATACAGTATACTGCTATAGTATATAATATGACTGGGATGGTTGGATAGCATTATTCACTTTACCAAAATACTTTTTCTTTGATCTCTCATCATTCCCATAAAAATGCAAGGCTCTATCTGTCCATTTATATAATCATGAGACGTTGAACAGTTATTTTCCTGTTTATTTATTTAACGGTATCGAGAGTTGGCAGGACATTCGCCATTTGGCATTAATAAATGGCGCTCCTGGCACCAGGTGTGCTTCTACATTGTAAATCAACTGCAAAGAAATGCAGGCTGTTTTGCCTGGACTTGGAGTAACCATCAAAGACGTGTATGTCTCCATTTGAAAGGCATCGATACGGGGCCGTTTCCTTTTGAAGTTGAGGTTTTTAGAATTCACTGATTTCCCTGTCCCTCATAGGCCTGTTTTGCTGTGAATACCTATCCAGTAAGAAGGGGGAAAAAATCATTTTCAGTGCAGTGTATAATCTCAATGGTTGCACATTTTGCCACGAGGAAGGTTTGTATTTTCTGGGGGCCAGAGCTAGTTTGGTAATATTCTCGTTTGAAATGAGTATTGCTTACTGCTGCGTGACAAGGTTGAATTGCTTTTTTTTCCCTTGTTCTTGATTTAAGCAGTGTTTGAAGTATGCACGCATTGCACGGTGTCTGTTAGTTAATTGTTTTTGATGTACACTCGCACGTGGTGACCGCTCTCTGAGGTAGAGTATGCAACTCTTAATTTATAGTCAATATTAGGGTTGTAATGTGTTCGTGTGTAGCTGCTCTTGACTCTTGTTTTCTTTCTAATTGAATTAAGGGTGAGGAATCATTCGTTCACTTCTTGGAGCAGGCGAGGACAATTAGATATCCATGTCATTATAGTCGGGCTGCTCCTGAGGTGGGGTATTAAATTTGGTATATCATTTTTCTTATTGGCCTAAAATATTGTCTATATACCATATTCATGACCGTACGTATAATATGTACGGTCATGAATCCACCTGCTGACCACCTGTCAGCATTGAGCAATTTCTTTTATGGGGTAAAAGTTTGGTGCCCATCACTTCCTATACACTATTCTATAAAGGGAAAAACTCACTTTGTGCATGCAGTGAAATATTCAAAAGCTTTTTTGTTAACATTTTGTTTTTAATGGCATACAGCTCATGAAAATCAAAAGTCCATATTTCAAAATATTAGAATGTTCCACACGACCACTCAAAAGAAGGATTTATAATACAGAAATGTCCAGCTTCAGAAAGGTTATGTTAATTTATGCACTCAGTACTTGGTATGGAATACTTTTGAACAAATGTCTTCATCGATGGGGTGTGGCATGAAGGTGATCAGCCTGGGGTACTGCTGAGGTGTTATGGAAGCCCAGGTTTGCTTTGATAGAGCAAAGGTAGATGGCTGTGTTGACTCTGAACTTGATAAAACCCAGTGGACCAACACCAGCAAAACAATGCAATGCTGGTTTTGCCCACACTGTGTGTTTTATCAAGTTCAGAGTCAACATAGCCATCTATCTGAAAGTTTTGGAGCACTTTGTGCTTCTGTAGGTTTACAAGCTTTATGGAGATGATGATTTCCCTTTTTCAGATGCACTTGGCACGATGCACAGAGCCAAAACTACTAGTAACTGGTGTACTACTGACCATGGTATGACTGGGCTTGACTGACCAACAAACTGTCCTGACCTGAACCCCACAGAGAATCTGTGTTGTGTTGTCAAGAGGAAGATGAGAGACACCAGCCTCAACCACACAGTTGAGCTTAAGGCCTCCATCAAAGCAAACCTGGGGTTCCATAACACCTCAGCAGTACCACAGGCTGACCACCTTCATGCCACGCCCCATCGATGAAGACATTTTGTCTAAAAGTATTCCATACCAAGTACCAACTTTTACACAATATTCAAATTTTATGAGATGGATCTGTATATAGACAACATTTTAGGCAAAAAAAATAAAAATAAGGAAAAAAAAGAGATACCACATTTCATACTTAAGCCAAAAAAGGCCTGTTGTCAGCCAGACTAGTGCTTTGCTCTCAAAGACTGTCTGGTCAGTGATTGACTAAAAGAGCACCCTGAACTGTTGGCACTTAGTTTTCATTAGTGTTGACCACAGAGCAGTTGTCCGGTATCTAAAGACAAAAGATGACAATAGCGTACTTTATGTGTGCACAATGCATCATTCTGACTGCCTTTTTTTCCATGTATAATAGTGCCTATTCCAACAACGCATTGCTCAATGCTCCCGTCTCGCTGTGTGATGCATCATTACTGACTTCCTTGCCAGCACGCCGAAATGCGATGGGCTTTAGCTTGTTAACAGATCTGAATGGATAGCATATTGTCGTTGTGTGCGTTGCCACCGCACACAGAAGATCAAGAAAGCTGAGAGCTGCTGCTCGACAAATTGATATGATTATTTGCCATACGTTTCTTACACGGGGCGCACAAAACCGCTACTAATTGCGATAGAAATTTTCACCAGCTTGCGTTTGAGTTGAATTAATTAGTCTTGAGCGAATATTCCCTAATTAGTTGGTGCAGCAGTCTCTCTATTCACCAGGGGTGTGTACCTGGTCTAATCTTCCATCTATGTTCCACTATAGCCGGGGAGCCACTGTGCCAAAATGAGAGAAGACCTGTGATGTCATGACATACTCCAAATTTTTGTTTTTCCTATTAATTTGGTCAACAAGGTACACCGAATGAGAGGCCTGCTCTGCCGGAAACATTGCGAAAAAAAAAGTTTCCCATTGACTTCACTATGCTGGAAAAAACACACCAAAAAATATGCTTTAAGTAGCATGTGAGGGGTCAAACTAGGGGTTCTTCATGATTCTGAAAAACATTCCTTGGGCTAGATTTCAGCCTCTCAAACCTGTGAAAAGTGATGAGTCATCACTTTTCACCGTTATTTTGGTCCGTTTTCTAGCCCAAGGAATGTTTTTCATGCAAAACAAATGCTTGCAATGGATTCAGAATCATCAAGATCAAGAACCCCTAGTTTGACCCCTCACATGCTACTTAAAGCATATTTATTTTGGTGTGTTTCTTTCCTGTATAGTGAAGACGATGGGACAGTGATACAAATGGCCATAACTTTTTTTTTCGCAATGTTTCCGACAGATCAGGCCTCTCATTCTGTGTACCTTAATGACCAAATTAATAGAAAAAACAAAAATAAAAAATATGTCATGACGTCACAGGTAAAACCCTATTCTTTGAGCTTTTGGGCCTGTGGCTCCCCGACTACTAGTATTCCTGATAACTGATCATCAGTCGGCTGAACGAGGTGTGGAGGGATGGGAGGACATCTGTCCTGCTCAGACGCTCACAGCCTCACTGTGTGTGTGTGTGTGTGTGTGTGTGTGTGTGTGTGTGTGTGTGTGTGTGTGTGTGTGTGTGTGTGTGTGTGTGTGTGTGTGTGTGTGTGTGTGTGTGTGAGTGCCTGTGTGTGTGTGTGCCTGTGTGTGTGTGTGCCTCTGTGCCTGTGTGTGTGAGAAACACTTCCTCACACTGTGTGAGAGAGAGAGAGACAGTCTGTGAGATTTTCTGTGCTTCCTCTAATTTCTGTCTAGTGCTGTCCATCACTTGACAGTGATGTCCATTAGTAGACAAGACGATCTCCGGGGATCTTCTCCGTGTTGGTTTCATCTTCCCCAGGTTTCGCAGCTCAATCCTTCACTAGCAGGAAGCCAGGCAGCTCTTGATGCCGGTCCCTCTTGTATTTACCTTTCTTCTTCTAATTCTTCTATCTTCTTCTGCCAGGACATCTGCCTCGATGCCAGGCATGCATATAAACACAAACTTTGCACACAGTCAACACAGGTTGACTCCAGTCCTTTGTCAAACTTCCATAACCACTTAAACCCTATTTTCTCAGTAAAAACGGTAGTCATGGTGGGCGATATATCGGCAGACACGTCGACATCGTCCGATGATAGTTGTTTTTTTTATTAATCCGATGTTAAAAAAGCCCCGATGTTAACAGCCAATGACTGATTACCTGTGTCGAGCTGCGCTGTGTGTCTCCCTGGTCAACAGTGCTTTTCCAACGTTTCATTCCCTGCTGTATGTGACGTGGCAGCCAAAAAACACATCCACACGTTGTTGGACAGCAAATTGCGCTACATAATACATTTAATAGTGACAGCAGCATGTGTGCAGCCCAAAATGTAATAGTGACATGCATTAATAATAATGCATTTTAATAATGCATTTTAATAATGCATTTAATGGTGACAGCAGCATGTGTGCAGCCCAAAAAGTTGATTTACATTTTACATTTTAACACAAATCATTGCCAAATTTGCTAACAACTACCAAAAATAGAAAATGATTTATAGTGGGATCGATAAGGAACCTATATTTAATCATTAAACATGGGTACAAAATGTCCCCTAAATGCGAGTCATTGTTGTTCTTGTGTGCCTTTTTGTTAATGATAAATTGGTCTTAAAATCTGACTAACTTGTGTGCCTAAACTATTGTTCAGTAACTTCAAGAATTTCAAAAAATAATCGTGAAAAATAATCGTGATACGATTGAGGATCTTGATCCAGGCTGAAAAAAAAAACAAAAAAACGAACAAGATAATTATGATATTTGTGCCAACCTGCTTTGACCCTGTCAGTTCTGTTGATGGAAACTTCAGTATTTTTCTCTTCCTCCTTTCAACTTGTTATACTTATTCCTGTTGTGAGTGTTACTTGTAATGAGCTTTAGTTTTATCTCTTGTCATATTAACTAGTGGTAGAGGGAGTGTTACTCTGCTAGCTCACCTCTGAATGATTATAGTGGAGGCCCAGACAGCCTAATCATTCTAATGAGGGCCAGTTCATTTTTTTTGCGGGGTCCGACTCAAACAATGTTCTGGGAAAACTGAAAGTCATCGAGACCAAGTCATCCATCTCCCCCAATATGCCCATGTGTCTTAATTTAGAAAACCGCCTGTGTGAAACAATAACCCTTCCAACCATTCCAACGCACTCTAAATGGCCATTATGACGTGCCAGCCTCTTTGCTCCCGTAATGCGCTCATTATTCACGGGATCGGTCGTGGAAGTTTAGTCACAGGATAAGTTCGAGACGATCTTGGCAGTTGAGTCACAGGATCGGTCTGAGTCCATCTTGGCGGTTTAAGAGTTCAGTGTCTTGTTTTCCTCCGTTGCCCTAAAACAGTTTTCAGGCCAAGGACCCCTTAGTCAAGAGAGATGAAGCAGGGACCCCCACAACCCATAGATACCATATAGTTTCATTGTTTGACAGCACGATCATCAGTGTATTTTGGGTTCATGTAAATGTGTGTTTCCAGATATTTAACCACTTGAACCGTCAACACTTGACCTATCACTCTGTACTAACTTAGTCTGCTCTTTTTCCCCTCTACATGAAACCTCTTTGCCAAAAATAGCCGATCTACAAGCTTGTAGAGCTGCTATTTTTGGGTAAAGTTCTCAGAATATGGACGCTAGGGTGCCAAGTGGTTAATATACATTTTCTATCACAACGATTTGGAGGACCCCCTGTAGTAACTCTGAGGAATCCCTGTTGAAGACCCCTCTCCTAAAATGATGGATAATTTATAAACGTCCAGCTGGTTTACCTTCTTGTTATGGTGTCCCTCTACCACCACTGTCTCATTGGATATTCCTGGACTCAAACTTGTGGGACCTTTTATTTTGAATGAAAAAGAAAGGGCATCTGCAACCATAGACTGCTGCTGAATGCTTACAACATTGATGTTACTGGTTCTCTCAAGCTGTGTCCTTAGAGCAGGGGTCTTCAACAGGGGGTCCGGGATGCATAGGGGGTCCTCCGAGGGGTCACAGGGGGTCCGCCAAATCTTTGTGTGATGGGGAACGCTAGCCTAAAGGCCTTGTTGTGAGCTTTTGGGAGAGTTGGTGCAGGGAAAAAGAGCAGACCAAGAATGAGAGCCAAGTCAGGTTGGTCAAGTTTACTAAATAATTGAGTGTTTAAAAGATTGACTGTCTGAAAATACAAATTAACATGAATCCAACATATTAATAGAAACGCTAATGTGTCATACAAGTCTATAAAGCTATCTATGAAATATATGAAATATATGAAAAAGTTAATTTTGCAACGCAACTTTATACAATATGTAGTGGTTGATCTCTCTCAACTGGGGGGTCCTTGAAAAAGGTTGAAGACCCCCTGCCTTTCCGCATTCAGTTCACCTACAGTAGGGCTGTCACAATTATTACATAATCGTCTAATCGCAATTATTTGACATAATCGCGATTCTTTTTGATAATCGTCATAATCGTTTCCATGTTGAAAAATGTTCTTATATATATTTTTAAAGTGAAAAATAAAGGGAAATAGTTGTGAGCTTGTAGATCGACTATTTCCACTATCAAAGTTCTTTTTCAAGTATAAAGTTGTCCAATATGTCAGTAATTTCTTTGTATATGTGACCGAACACAGCTGAGGGCTAGTCATTGAAATTTTTTTCATTTTCATTTTTCATTTCATTTGAAAGCTGTGAATCATAGCTACAAAATGATATATTGGTTGTGAAGATTGACCCAACAGTTTTGTAGATATAGCTTATAGAGTTATGCCATGCAGAAATACTAGATCTGAGAAATTCAGCCTTTTAGATAAAATGTAACCTGCAAAATGTGAGGTTTCTCTTCACATTAATTAAAAAAGTCTTATTTACATGCAGAGTTAAGCTCTGGTGTTTAAGTGAAATGTAGCCTGATATTTATGAAATGCTTTTGTGGCTTTATCACATAAAAAAAAAAAAAATGACTGCCCCTCTGCTATGCTGGGACACATATTTAGGTTATGTGTCATATCTGCCATGTGCAACTTCAAAGCCTACAAGCCAAACAGGCATGTAGTTGTCAACGACAGAAACACAATTAAATCGTTAATCGCAATTATTTAAGTGACAATTAATCGTCATGTAAAATGTCATAATTGTGACAGCCCTAACCTACAGTACATTTGCAGTCCCCCAGACCAGTTCAGTTAGGCGCACCACCTAGGCACCACCTAGGCTGAAATTGTCAGCACCTGGACTAATGTGTAAAAAACATTACACATACCCATCCCTACTTTTAACGGGCCACTCTCTGTCGACCTGACGGTCTCTAATTATTGTTATTTCTTTTTTCGTTTTACTTGTTGTAATGTGACTTCATTGGAATGTAAGTAACTATACATTTGCCAGGGTAGATCGTTGTGCAACGCTTTGGTTTGGTTTCAGAACTTGTCATCTTTTTCAACACTCATCATGAGTTGCAGGTCTATCTGTGGCATTTTCCTCCAGAACACGGAACACGTTGTGCATTAAAGTTAAGCTTGTTCTCAAGTCAAGTTATACTAAGGGTGTGCCCTAAGGGTTTATCCTAGGTGCTACCCTTTTCAATATACAAAGCAAACATTCCCTTTGGTATGGATAGTTCATTTGTATGCTGCTGATAGTTTTGTACTCAGGTGAACTTGGGTTTCTGTCACTTGAAAGCATCAGTAACTATAGTAGTGCAACAAGGGCCCTCTTGCTGTAGGATGGAATAATAGATGCTCATGTCCCCTTACGGTATATGGAAGGTCTTGTTGGTGTATAGTATTGATGACTGTCACTGACATTTTGTTGTGTACGAAATATCAGATGAGCACATCCAACTCAATGCATGAATAATTCCTTTATTATTTCGACCGTAGGTCGCAGATTAGTATGTGAACGGTCACAGCTTGTCCGTATGTATGTATCTCTGTGTCTATAACGCCTGACACTGTGGTTCTATGGGTTTGCCGCTCTGACATCTTGTGGCTTCAGTGTGATGTCACACTAACATAGTGGAGTTATGCTGTGAGAGCCCAAACATGCTTACTCAGTTATTCGTTATGTGAAAATCCTATGACGTCTATGACATCTGACATCATACCCTTTTATGCCCATACATGGAGATCCCTATATGTAGAACCAGCCACACAGATATGGGCTGTCTTGGCCATCTGTGTTGGCCATATATGGATTCTGTTAGTGTGGTAGGTGGCCGATGTGGCCTCCATATATGGGCATTCCCATATGAAGTCCTGTTAGATATGGGCTTAATATTGATGACATCAGGGAACTCTATGTATGGTCATAAAATGGTATGATGTCAGATGTCATCGACCAGGGGTTCGCAAACCTTTTGGGACACGATTAATAACCCATTCAGAACGGGTACACATTATTGTGTATCATTATTTTATGCTTTAGCTATTGAAAAATAGCAGATATACAAGCTCACAGCGCGGCACCGAGTGCCGCGCTGCGAGCTTGTAGATCTGCTATTTTTGAAAAATCTTGAAAATAAGATTTTTTTTTATTCTATAAGTGTCTACGATTTTTTGAAAAACTTGTTTCTATAATGTCAGCAATCTGGCCAGCCATCGTCAAAGAAAAGGTCCTTTTCACTTAAATGGAGCTCAGTTAGTCTGTTCTTGAGAGACTACTATGTCAGTGGTGCTCAAACCTTTTCATGTGAAGGACCCCCAAAATGATGTATTTGGCCACGGACCCCCATCTCAAAATATTTAGTTCCAGCGACCCCCCAGAAACAAATTTTGAGTTTCAAACGTTCGCTTTGAAAATACATAATATTCAAAGATTTGCACACATTTTCACGACTTTTTCAAAAATAGAAGATCTACAAGCTCTCAGCGCGGCGCTTGTATATCTGCTATTTTTCACTGGTTAAAGCATTCAATAATTTAACTGGCCTGCATGGCAGCAGAATAAGGGTTAAATAATCAGAACCTTACGTGTGTGCGTGCGTGTGTGTGTTGTCGTCCATGAGAGGGCGTGTGCGACCTCTAGGACAGTTGCAGCAGCAGTGTCTGGCTGTCTGGAGAGACGACACCTCAAGCCGTCCTGGCCGCGCCGTCACATCTGTCATCCTTAAAACGAGCTGGCAGTGAAAACCTCGCTGCCGCCCCGCCCCGGCACGGCACGGCACGGCACTGTCCAGTGACTTTGACCAAACTGCATCAGACTAGCTTGGCTGACTTAAAGGACAACTTTAGTTTTTTACAACAAGGGTTCATGTTTTAGATTGTAATTAAAGAATATAAAAGATGAGTGTTAAAATTATTTCATTTACTTCTTTCTATGGTTTAGAGATTCTTATTTCAGTGGTTGGGGGCATGCGTACAAGTGGCTAAATATGTCATTTTACACAGAATAAGCCCTTTCCCAAGATACAACGCAACCTTTCATGGTTAGATGTGACTTATGGGGGCTAGAAGTGTTACTGTAAATAGCAATAAAGAAACTGCTGGCTTATTGTGTCTAAAAAGACATATTTAGCCACTTGTACGCATGCCCCCATGCTTACGCATGCCCCACATTTTAGCATGGTAAACGTGATAAAACAATAGAACGAAGCAAATGAAAACATTTTAACACTCAATTTCTCTTTTCTCTAAATACAATCTAAAATATGAAACATTGTTGTAAAAAAACAAAGTTGTCCTTTAATGTCAAAGACTTCAAAGTAGATATGTTTTATTTTTTTTGTGCAAAGTGGTGTGATTGTGTGGATTTCTCTAAGTGGGTGCTGTCGTGACGTAAGTACAGGGGTGCCGCAGAATACTTAGATTTGGATATTTATCAATATCACTTCATTTTAACCACTTATACTTAGTAAAACGGAACTGAGTTGCACTCTCCTTGGTGCGTTCTTTTTCCATGTACACCAGATCTCTTACGAAAATACCACATCTACAAGCATACAAAACCACACTTGTAGCTTGTAGATCATCTATTTTTGACCCCCCCCCCCCCCCAGAATAGGGATGATTGGGTTCAAGTGGTTAAAAGTCAAGTACATTTTTATTTCTAATGGAAATGTTCTCTCAAGGTTTCCTTGTTGACATACTGAATCTTGGGGGTAAAGATTTACATATTTACATACCATGGGTACCATAATGTGCTGCAATGTAATTCAGGGGTGCTGTGGATGAGAAGGTTATTTACAGGGGTGACCTGAGCCATAAAGGTTTGAGAACCTCTGACTTGGTGTCACGTGCTCAGACCCGCCGTCTGAACGCCATCAATCCAGTGACGGATAGTGTTTGGATCCTTTAGGATTTTAAACGATTCCCTCTTAACTTTCCGATTCCTTAAAGGGCCTACACCATGCTTTTAAAACTATATTTCTTGTATAAATATATGCTCAAAATTGAGTCTTAGACAGGTTTTAACCCTCAAAAAACACTCTGACCATTCTTTTTGTTTGTTCTAGCTCTACTATAATGAGGCTCTCCAGCTGCAATACCAAAACGGCCTCTGTTTGCTCAGGGGCGCATCTAGTGGGGTTTTTCCAGAAAAAAAAAAAGTTTTTTGAAAAAAAAAAAGTTTTTGAAAAAAAAAGTTTTTGAAAAAAACTTTTTTGAAAAAAGTTTCTGAAAAAAAAGTTTTTTTTGAAAAAAAAGTTTTTGAAAAAAAAAGGTTTTTGAAAAACAGTTTTTTGAAAAAAATTTTTTTTGAAAAAAATAATTTTTGAAAAAAATAATTTTTGAAAAGTTTTGAAAAAAAAGAAATTTGAAACATTTTTTTTTTACTCTGCATTGCATTTTTTTGAGAGAAAAAAAGTTTTGAAAAAAAAAATTTTGAAAATTTTTTTTTTTTTTTTTTTTTTTTTTTTGGACTGAAAAAAAAACGGGAATCCGTGTGACGTCACACGGATCAACTCTCAGAACAGCACTGTTCTGAGAACCTGTGGAAAGCTTTTCATCTCTGTCTTCCCAAAACCAGAGAAAGACACAATGTACAGAAATAGGACTTTGTGAGGATAGAAGGTGCCAGTGGGACCCCAAAAAAAGGTTTTAAAATAGAAAAAGTGAAAATTCATGGTGTAGGTCCTTTAATGGTTCCCTTTAACGATTCCTACAGGGGGTTCCAAATGGACCCATACTGGTCTGTAACTCTTCAGAGTGTACAAATGGATCCCTACGTACCCATTTGGTTCCCCTTGTACGTACTGAGTTATGGTCCTTGAAATGTAAAAGTTTGAGAACCACTGGCGTTGTAATTGTATAGCAGAAGTCTAGTCCACATACCAGCTGTGACAGTGTGATAAAACCGATTTCAACGTTGGATTCCAACCCTAGTTTCCGGGTTTTGCCAGTGAAAAACTCGGGTAAGCATCTGATTGGCCGGGCTGTAACGAAAGTCTGTGGTTGGTTCATTCATGTGTCGGTCACAGTTTTGTTCTGCTCTTTGGGCGTGGTCCTTAACCACTTTTCAAACGTTTGCCTCAGGGAATAAGGTAGTGACAGACAAAGAAACGTGGACATGAACTAGAAAAATGCACTTCTTGGAGAGCAGATCCTCACCAGGCCAGGTTGCCTACCCAGACCTGTGTTGCGAGTGCGACTTTGTATGAGGGCACTTTATACTGTAGGCTGATTTGAAACATTTTGGGTGGCATTAGTCTGGGATCACTTCACTTTTCGGGCTTGTAACCGGTCTGGAGCGGAAACCACAAAACATCATGTTGTAGTACTCAAAGGACTACAATTTGGCCTGAACTATCCACCGGAAACAGTTTTAACCCAAAATATTCCCCTGCGCTCAAGGACATACTTTTAGGGCCTACCTAATAAACTCCCACACACTTTGAAAGGCAATCGTAGCGAATGGAATGTGAAATATCTGCCAGATTCATCTTGATATCATGAATACATCTGTACGAGTAGTAGCAAAATAATGGTTTTATTTTTTGTTATTGCAAATAAAACATCCACATGGTGGCGCTATAGCATTTTTTACTCATTTGGAGGTTGTTCATTGGCCTCCCAGGAGTGTTTCACGCTAAGGCTGCCCGATTTTGGGAAAATATCTAATTGCAATTTTTCTGACTAATATTGCGATTGCGATTTTATTCACAATATTTACATATTTATTTTAACTCTTATTGTGCCAATCCCGAACTAGTTCGGCTTTATTTGGACCTTATTAACGTTCAGGGTGCTGATCCCGAACTAGTTCGTCTTTTTTTTTTTTTTTTTTTTATTACATATATATATATATATATATATATATATATATATATATATATATTTATTTATTTTTTGAGCCGGGCCCGTCATCTGTTTACACGGCCCGCGAGAGTGTCACGCCGCCGATATTTACCATTCACTCCAATGCAATCCAGGATCTTTAGAGCTCATTTTCTCTGTTCCATGCATATCCATGAGGTGTGCAAGCTAAATCGCCGAAAATAGGGCTTCTAAAATGCTTGGTAGCCAATAGCTAACTTCAAGCTAACTTCATCCTGTTTCTGTTCATGCACAAAGGAAAGTGTTCAGGCGCGTCATGGCTGCGCACGGCTTGTACATATACAGCGCTTGTCATAGAATCTGGTGGATTCTATGGCCATTGGGCGCCCTCTAGTTCTAGTGGTGAAAAGGTGGCACTGAAAGGGTTAAGGTAGGATAAGCAGGGTTGTCAACATTGGACTGTCAGAATCCAGGAGATTTATTTTTGGGGGGTAAGAAATGACCCCCCAGGGGGGTCCTCTCCCCAAAACTTATTAATAGATATATTTTCCTGTGTTCTGTTGAATTTTGTGCATATATGGTACCTTTATCAGGCTTGCTCGCATGGGTACAATTTCAGCCTTAAAATGCCAAATGTTGGTGTATGACTGAAGCAAAAGGACATCTTTAACAATGATTTCTCATCTTTAAGTCATTACTTAAGTGAATATCTGTATGATCTTTCTTGCATGCATTGCCCCCACCCCTAAAGCGGGGGGTCTGGGGGTCCTCCCCCCGAAAAAATTTAACATAGTAGATGTCATTTCCTGTGTTCTGGTGAATTTTGGGAGTTTGATACAAAATCCAGGAGAAATCCAGGAGATTTGCCAATCCAGGAGACTCCCAGGAGAGGGGTTCAAAATCCAGGAGACTCCTGGGAAATCCAGGAGAGTTGACAAGCCTGAGGATAAGTGATAGTTTTTTGGTTAAAACAAAGTTTTTTGTTAAAAGATTCATATAATAAATTATTTTAACCAAATAAAATGACTTGACTACCTTAAGTCTAGCTTCCGAAGCTTCCGTTGAATATTTATTGTTTAGTACATTTAAAAAGAAATTGATTATTAATAACTAGGCAAATTGGCAATCATGCAAATGGTATGATTCAGTTCGGTTATATTTTCAAAAGATTCCCTTTTATTTGCCTATTGGCAATATAAAACGTTTTTATGTTCAGAAAAATCTCACGGTATTGTCTGCCTCATTATTGTCAAGGAAGAAAGTACCGTATGTCGCTGCCATGCTTTCATCAAGGCAAAAACAAAATGCACCCTAAGACACACCACACATGTGTGCAGGGGACGGAGGAGGGGAGCCACCATCACACAGAAATCACTTTTGCGATTATTATGCACCTTTGCGATTTGCTAATTGCGTGGTTCCAAATCGCGATTTCGGTTTAAAAACACGCCGTCGCCGATCAGTCGAGAGGTGCCCGAGATCAACTGCTCACAGACGGACATACCAACATGCAGAGACACATTCACACGGGAGCGATAACATAATCCCTCTGGCCTGGGGGGAATCATTAGTCCATTCTGCCTTAATGTAACCGGTCACATTTTATATTTTGTAGCTACTGTAGAAGTGACAGCAGGAGGATGGGTAGTGTAGTGTGAGAGGAAGGTATGAGTGGTGTGAGGAAGCTGCAATTTGAATCGTTTAAGGAGTCATCATGAAATATTAATGGCCAGGGACACAGGGATATACTACTGTAGGTTTTAATCTGCTGCCTAGGCCCCCACCGCACTTAATACCACAGCCAGGTTCCAGGCTCTGCCTACTAGACAAGAAACACTTGGATTTCCCTGTTTTTCCTCCCCTCGTTCCTTTCAATTGAGTCTCTCAACTTTCTCATCATCTGCTTATTACCGGGGCTTCCGACGCTGTGTTATTGCCAAACATCATCTCTGCTGCTTGCGTAGCGTGCGACTCCCCATGTCGGCGTGGGATAATGTAAGCAAATTTAATGAACACACCAAGCTCCTGATGGTTCCTTGTCAGGCTATCTGTGATGTATTATTGGTGAGTGGAAAAGGAAGCGCAGGCCGGAAACTGTAATTCAGAAGGTGTGAAAATCGTATTTGTTTACAGCACAGGTACGCAAGTACGCAGTAATTGTCAGTGCCATGAATGTTTTTTTTTTTTGTTTGTATTTGCTCGAGGACCTTGTCGGTTGTCGCCACTGACGATCAAGGGTGGCGTGGTGGAGGATACACCTGGCTCCTTGAGAAATGCTTATTTATTGTGACGTTCATGTTTTTAATTAGTCTTTCACGAGAGGCTGTTTTGCACGCAGTTCTTATCTTCTCCAACAACACAAGAGCCTGTCAAGAAGAGCATTGAGTTGACATGCGTTGCTCGAGTGAAGACATTTTGTGTTCTGCTAGCAAGTGGTTTTTGAGTGTTATCATCATTGCTTAATTTTCACCACACCTAAATCTGTCTGTCTTTGATAGCAGACAGAATGAGCTGGGGAGGGAATCCATGTTGTTTCTCCATGGGATATGCCGGCTCTGAGCTGTATCCGGATTCATCTTGAGCAGCATTTTATGTGGTTGGGATGATGCTTGTTGATGGTGCTGTGCTGTAATTATGATGGCTGCATGTAATTACAGTGCATTAAACACTAATTGCAATTGGAATCGGATTCCAATTGATTAGATGACAGTTAACACTAAGTGGTAATCAATTTGAAGTTTTTTAACGTGATTAGTAATCCACACCTACAGCTAATTGAATGATCTTTTCTTCCATCTTCTTTAACCTTGCTTATTTACTCTGCCTTCCGAGTTTATAAAAAGAGACCTGTGAAGCAGTTTGAGGGAGATTTTGCATTTCCTTCGGCCAATCGCGGTAATTCTGGGCAAACGGAGTGGGGGGGGGGGAGGGCGTGGCTGTAACCACGTGGGAGGTTAAGAACAGAAGGTGAGGGAGAGGAGGGAGACGTTGCGGGGTTGAGGCGACAACGAGCCATTTAAAACCAACGGTGCCTAGCGGCGGATGCAGAGCAAAATCGCTAGAAACCGTTTGAGCTGCTTTTGCAATCTTCTTCGATCTTGGATTCTTTGTTTGGTCAGCTGTTACAGGCCCCCTTATAAAAGCTACTTAGTTGAGATTGGGGGCTTTGTGAAGAATGAGTTCCAGACCACCAAGCCATGTATGTACCTTCATAACACTGGCTTGCCAAACTCCCACTCAAGTATATTCTAGGGTGGTGGGGGTGGTTCTTGGTGCTGATGTTGAAAATGTGTGTGTGTGTGTGTGTGTGTTCTAGGGTGGTGGGGGTGGTTCTTGGTGCTGATGTTGAATGTGTGTGTGTGTGTGTGTGTGTGTGTGTGTGTGTGTGTGTGTGTGTGTGTGTGTGTGTGTGTGTGTGTGTGTGTGTGTGTGTGTGTGTGTGTGTGTGTGTGTGTGTGTGTGTGTGTGTGTGTTGTGTGTGTGTGTACTGGGGGGGGGGGGGGGGGGTGATGAGGTAGGTAAACCTCCCACGGCTCCTTTCTGCCCCCCCGCCCCCACACACACATACACACACACACACAGCAGCGACTGTATCGCTAATGAAGAGCTCAATTTAGCCAGTGACGTGCCACCAGCCCAGCCGAACGAGCTGAGTGGCTGAGCCCCGCGCTGACATCACACAGCCTTGCCGTTGATTTGGCGCTGTCTCCGAGGCTTCGGAGCGAGAGTCTCAACCACCATGGGCTCCGGTGCTTAGACGGAGCGAGAGTGGCGAGCAGAGAGAGCGAGAGAGAGAGACGCGCAAGTCCTAGACAGCGAGCGAGAGAGGGAGAGCGTGAAAGAGAGGGAGAAGAGAAGAGCAGGGGAAGGTGCAGAAAAAGGGGGGCTGCTTTCGGAGAGCTTTTCTCCGAGCAGCAACTTTCACAGCCAATGCAGCCTCTGGTACTATGGAAACTAATCCCCTGACCAATGGAACTAACGCAGGCGACGATGTGGCAGGTATGTTGGTTCCTTCACGCTCACAGGCAGGGTTAGGGTTAGGGTTAGCAGGACGCACCGCTATGTCCACACCTTGTTTTTTACACCTGCTTCTGTCTGTCTGAAGGCGTGTTTTTGTTGTCTTTTTCTGTTCCTTCTGTTGAACTGAATGGGTAATAGTTTAATAGTTTCCTCCTCTGTTTGCTTTTTCATTTTTGTTTGTTATTTTTCCCTTTTTTAAATTATGAGGATTCAAGCGTACAAACTTCTGAGCGCGCTGAAGTTCCCCACCTAGTCTTCTTACCATTCAGAGAGGCGAAAAAAATGTAGGTGCTTTTTTTTTTTTTTTTTTTTTTTGGTAACCACGATGTTGGAGATACGAAAAATATACATATAATTTAAATTTTGCATTGTGTTTGCTTTTCCAAAGGCTTATCGCCCCCTAGGTTAGAGCTAGGAGGGGTTGGGGGGGGGGGGGGGGTGAAAGCAATGTGCTTTCTTCCCCCCCACTGCGATCTTTTGATGTGGCATGAATAGTGCGACAGTCCTCGGACCCAAGCTGCTCAGTGGCTTTCTAACCCCCCCCCCCCCCACACACACACACACACCCCCCCCCCCCCCCCCCCCCTGCTGTGCTTTGCTTGGACATGGATGGAAATGCATGCCACTGTCTGAACCTTATGCTCATTCTTCATTTCCTTCAATGTTGAAACGAGTTCCGCTCGCTTACAGCCATGCAAGATGGGCTTGTGAGGACAAAGTAGCTTTTTGCAAAGTAAAAAAAGTGTGTGTGTGTGTGTGTGTGTGTGTGTGTGTGTGTGTGTGTGTGTGTGTGTGTGTGTGTGTGTGTGTGTGTGTGTGTGTGTGTGTGTGTGTGTGTGTGTGTGTGTGTGTGTGGATGGATCATAGTTAATGCTGGTGGTGAGATTGTTCATTTCAGTTGTGCCCGCTACCACTATTAACGA
Source organism: Nannobrachium achirus (assembly GCF_963921795.1). NCBI lineage: Eukaryota > Metazoa > Chordata > Actinopteri > Myctophiformes > Myctophidae > Nannobrachium > Nannobrachium achirus. The sequence goes on from NC_137829.1 coordinate 576,799, forward strand.
GTGGCAGAAATCTGTGAAAATGTATTTTCAGTTGATATATTGTGTCTGTGTGCTGCTGGTCCTCGGGAGTTTGCACTTGTCTTGTCTGTTTTTTCTTTTTGCTTACAGTTATTTGGCCGATGAATGGCTTTAACTCCCTGCAGTAAGTGCCCTGCTTTTTTTTTCTTCTGTTTTTTAAAAATATATACAGTATAGTTTATTATTGGTAATTGCAGCGATTCCATTCCACGTATGATACCTCAGGGGACTGTTAGCAAATTATTTTTATGCTAACTATGCCTGCGTAATTGGCAGAGCGGGACCACTTGTATTCAGTCTCCAGAATGTCTGCATATAATTTCTGCTAAATGGGGCAATCAAGTCCCTGGGGAAAAAAAAGACAAGGTTAGAAATGGGGTTGGTCTTAGACGTTAATGGCTACTGGGGTTGGTCTTAGACGTTAATGGCTACTGGGGTTGGTCAGACGTTAATGGCTAGGTTAGAAATGGGGTTGGTCTTAGACGTTAATGGCTACTGCCAGGTCTTAGACGTTAATGGCTGCCAGGTCCTTGGCAGTCAATTCAGGCCCTCACTTTGCCCCGGCTCCACGTCCTTTGATGTCCCCGTAATTGTAAATCTAATGAAGAGAGGAGGGGGACGCATAATATTCGTAAAATCCAATTTTAAATGTTGGTGTAAAATGTCACCGCTGTGGGTACGCGCCACAGCGTTGGGCTCTGGTTTTGGTGGCAGAGCCCAAGGTCGGTGGCCTTTTGTTCACAGCAGCCGGCATATTAATGCATCAAGTCTTCTAGCTTCACTACTAGGGACGGGACGATAAGCGATATTATCGTTTATCGTGATAAAAAACACTCACGATAATCGTATCGTAGAGATTTAATTTATCGTGATATCGTCCTCTGTCATGCACTGGGATCAATTCCCCTTTTATTTGCCGAGCTGCATATCCGGTACCACTTAAACCCTCTATAATTGGTAAAAGGTACTTATAATATACGTACTAGAAACAGTCTTTTTTTTTCACTCTATCAAATGTCTTTGCCCAAAAATATGCCAAAAAATAGCCGGTCTACAAGCTCACAACGCATCGCGAGCTTGTAGATCTGCAATTTTTTGGGAAATGTTCCGCCCCAGGATAATGGATGTTAGGGGATGTTTTGTTATATCGCGACGATATCGTAAATCGCGATTTCTTTGGTTGCAATAATCGTGATATGAAATTGTTCATATCGTCCCATCCTTAAGCTTCACTACAAGCTGATGGTGGTGGGTGGTGGGTGGTTGGGGAAGGTGGGGTGGGGTGGGGTGGGGTGGGGTTGGGGGGTTAATGGCGCAAGCCCCAGAGATGCACTCCAGATAGCGTTTAACATTAGCCGACGAACAGGCACATAATTGCATTAAGATAAGAGGGAAAAGGCAAGGGAATATCTGGCTCATGAAGCCAATTAAGTGTTGTAATTGCTATATGGATGTGGCCGGGGCACAACGGCTAACCTCCAATAGGAAGGAAGTCCTTGTATGGATGTGGCCGGGGCCACAGCGGCTAACCTCCAATAGGAAGGAAGTCCTTGTATGGATGTGGCCGGGGCCACAGCGGCTAACCTCCAATAGGAAGTCCTCATTAGGGCATTGGTTCAACTTCTCAACCTTTTCAGGCCGCGACCCCCCAAAATAATCATATTTTAACTGGGGACCCCCCCCCCCCCCACCCTGACGAGCACTAAGAGTTGAGGCATTACATTTTGTGTAACACGGTTCAATTGTGAAAATAGCAGATCTACATGCTCCCAACGCCTGCTACATCTGCTGTTTTCACAAATTCTGCCTCTGATATTGCTTAAATCGTTGTTTACTGTTGAGTGAGAAAACAATGTTGCTCATCTGGGGACCCCCCCAAAATAATTTGGGGACCCCCCCCTGGCCTGGGGGTCCCGAACCACCGGTTGAGAACCACTGCATTAGAGGACGGAGTGGCAGGCAGGGCAGGGCAGGCCATCTTCCCAAGGCTGAAGAGAGGGGGGCGGGGGGACGGGGACGCGTGGGCTATTTGATCCTTATCGTATAGATTTCATTTAATCCCCCCCCCCCCTGCCGTTGGTAATTGAAAGGAATGCTTGCGGTAACCTCAGTGCAGCCTTGAGGTCGACTATAGCCTCTCAGTGTTGTTGGGAGTGATGGGGGTCCGACCGTCCCCCCGTCCCCCGCCTGGCAGAGACCTCAGTCAGAAGCTCTCCGAAGGAGGTTGAGAGGAGGAGGATGATGCTGTGATGGGTTCATTGCGTTGTGGGTTTCCAAGATGATCGCCGTGGTGGTCTGTCGTTCATTGCCTGACCAACGGCCTGTTTTATATTTGAGCTGTTGTTTGAAGCAAAGAAAAAAAAACAGTCGAGCCCACACATGTTCACGATCAACACACGACAGCCAGGTTGTTGTGATCTTGTAGTAGTCGATCGCCGCCTTTATTATTATTTTTGGGAAATGTTCGCCTACTCCCAAAATTAGGAATGCCAGGGGGTTAATGTGGTTAACCACATGAACCCCCATAATGGTCCCTCAGGGCTCTGTGCTAGTGTCTTTTACTGTTATTGTGGGCGGAAGGAAGGCTTTCACAGGATCCACTGTGGATCTGCTGTTTTAAAGCCTTTCACACACCAAGTACAGATGCTGGGGTTTTGGAGTGGTTAGATTACTAGAAGCTCTCGTCCTTGATGTTAAGTCCGCAGAAGTGAAAAAAATGTCCGCTTCTGATGATGAGCCCGGCGCCGCTCTTCTCTTCGGGAGGGGTTAGGGTTAGGGTTAGGGTGTCGGGAGCAGATGGCCATGGACGCTGTGTGTGTGTGTGTGTGTGTGTGTGTGTGTGTGTGTGTGTGTGTGTGTGTGTGTGTGTGTGTGTGTGTGTGTGTGTGTGTGTGTGTGTGTGTGTGCGTGTGCGCGTGTGCTTTATGTGTCTTAATTCACAGGCTTTTGTTAAAGTGCGCGGTGCCTCTGGGGGGCGAGAGGTGCGCACAGTCGAGGCGTGCGTCCATGTGCGCGCATGTACGTGCATGTACGTGCATGTGAGTGCATGTACGTGCATGCGCGTGCCTTTTTGAATGCAGCGGAGGAATCTGCTGAGTGGCAACGGAACGGGACACGGAATTTGTGAGGCTCGTGAAAAAAAAAAAACGAAGGGACTTTGACATATTTGGAACGGTGGATGGCGCATGCATATGGCTCTGAAAGGATGCTATTAAAGGGACCCCAGCACTGACCTTTGTATTTTAGTACCCCCCCCCCCCCCGTCAGCCATCAGAGCAGTTCTTTCTCCCCTCCTGTAATTTGTATTCGCCGTTGGCGGCAGCCAACTGTCAATC
>NC_137829.1:580351-655274 GCF_963921795.1 Nannobrachium achirus
CCACGATAATGGATTTTGATGATCGCGATAATATCGTAAATCGATTTCTTTTGTCACAATAATCGTGATATTAATGTTTCATATCGTCCCATCTCTAGTGGACGCAGGCTGCACTGAAATATAGAGCTTATCGCTTATGGCATCAAGCCAGATAAAAAGTTTGGCAGGGGTTTAAGGGCAGATAGACTTCACCACTTTGATTGGCCCATGAAACCAGCAGAGCACAGAGTGCCCAGCTATGTTGTTAAACCGGATCACGGTGCTTGCTAGCCTTGCACGTCTACTTGACCTTCCCCGGCAACACCTCTCCGACATGGGAACTTCCTCTCTGAACGCTTGATCGCCCCTGGGCAAGCGGCTCTCTCTCTCTCTCTCCGAGACAGCGGAGTTTTCCAGCGGCTGCCAGCTCTCTTAACTTCACAGAGCACATGGGCTTAGAGGGGCGAGGGGAGCGGGGATATGGAAACATTAGCCTTCAGAGACAGCCTCTTGTACTGGTGGCTGGCTGGGAACCATGGGAGATTGGGGGGGGGGGGGAGAGAAAATTAGGGATGGGACGATACGCGATATTATCGTTTATCGTGATAAGAAACACTCACGATAATCGTATCGTGGAGATTGAATTTATCGTGATATCGTCCTCCATCATGCACTGGGATCAATTCACCTTTTATTTGCCGAGCTGCATATCCGGTACCACTTAAACCCTCTACTAGTAAGACACCTCAGGGTGACATGCGACCTCAGGGTGACATGCGACCTCGCCCTAGAATGACTCATATATGGGCATAAACGGAGCTGCTCAGTGGCAGTATAGTGACTCGGCATGTTTTTAAATGTTTGTATTTCTCCAAAAATTTGGTTTTAGTAAATTCAACTTAACTCTTTGAGTGCCACCCCGTTCACCACTAGAGGGCGCCCAGTGGCCATAGAAAATCCCATAGAGATATGCTGGTATATGCAGAAGCCCTGCAGCCATGACTTGCCTGAACACTTTCCTTTGTGCATGTACAGGAAGAGGATGAAGTTAGCTTGAAGTTAGCTATTGGCTACCAAGCATTTTAGAAGATCTATTTTCTGCAATTTAGCCACGATTAAACCTTGCACACCTCATGCATGGGAAAAAACATAGAAGAATGAGCTCTAAAAAATCCAATGCAATCCTGGATTGCATTGGAGTGGATTTGTGCAGTTTGTTCACAGCTTTCAAACAAAAAAATCCGATTGGAAATCCGTTCAGGCATTCTTGAGATAATGGCCATTATGTTTTACATGTTATGTAAACAAAAATGGCTGCCCTGTATGTTAGATGGGGTTGTATGGGGTGGAACATGCAAAATCGCGATTGAAATCATGTTCACCAGATTTGATGGGGTCCAAAAAAAAAAAAAAAAAATTCAAAAAAAAATGTTTCAATTTTTTTTTTTTTTTTTTTAAAGCCGAACTAGTTCGGGATCGGCACTCTGCGATACGCTAATAAAGCCGAACTAGTTCGGGATTGGCACTCAATGAGTTAAAAAAGGCGGAACCAAGGCGGGACAAAGCAGATGGAGCCAGAAGCCTAACAAAGGGTGAATTAGACAATGTATCTCTCCTATGGTACCAACATCAATACAGCATGGAATTGTGGACAAAATCGTATCCAACGATAAGAAAATATTTGAAGTTTTGGTTCTGAGAGGCTAAATCTCACCAAATGTTGTTCCCGTGGCGCAAATGACGAATAAATAAAAGGACCTTGATACGAAAAAGGTTGAAAACCACTGACCTAAACCCCCCCCCCCCGCCCCCTCTCTCTCTCTCCCTTTTCTTACGCTTTGCAGGTCACTAAGGGGCATGAGAGGCTTGCCAGAGGCCGACGCCGTTGTGAGCTGGAGCCAGCGCTGGTGACGGGGACATGGGCCTCTTCCTCAGGGCTTCCAGCAGAACGCGCAACACCACGACGAGCCAGCAGGGTGACCGCCGCACGCACCGACACCTCCACCGCCACGGCAGCACGACTCACAGGGACCCCGCGGGCCTCAGCAGCCACCTCTCCTCTGGCGCCACCTCTCTTCTGGCGCCGCCGCGCCACCACCGCAGGCCCAGCACTCAGCAGCAGCACCGTTGGTAAGCTCGCGCAACGTGCATCTAGGGGTGGGCGGTATGGTGATGAATATCATTGAGACGACACAATGTCTCAGTAGGAGCGAGATCATTTAGCGACCTACAACTGGGTTGCAACCTGGTCGGTAGTTTTCACCGACCAGGTTGCTAAATCTACCGACCGGGTCGCTAAATCTACCGACAATCTACCGACCGGGTCGCTAAATCTACCGACTGGGTTGCTAAATCTACCGACCGGGTCGCTAAATCTACCAACCGGGCTGCAAAATCACCGACCGGGCCAGGTCGGTGATTTAGCGGCCCGTTCGGTAGATTTAGCGACCCAAAATCTACCAACCGGGCTGCAAAATCACCGACCTGGCCAGGTCGGTGATTTAGCGGCCCGTTCGGTAGATTTAGCGACCCAGTCGGTGATTTACCGGCCCGGTCAGTAGATTTAGCGACCCGGTCGGTAGATTTAGCGACCTAGTCGGTGATTTACCGACCCAGTCGGTGATTTTGCGGCCCGGTCGGTGATTTAGCAACCCAGTCGGTAGATTTAGCGTTAACGACCCGGTTGCTGAAAACAACCGACCAGGTTGCAACCCAGTTGTAGGTCGCTAAATGATCTCGCCCTCTCTCCAATGTCTCCACGATATGCCTTTTCAGAGATATCGTATATATATCATGATACAATGAGGGAGCCTTATAAAAAGTCCTGTTGAATTGTTAATACAGAAATTCATTGCAGAATTCATTGCCCACCCCTTCCTGCATCCGTGGGGAGCGTGTCAATATTTCGACATAAACCTTTGTTCTACGTCCCAGTATTTTTCGACGCGGGTGAATGTTAACCTGGTGAAATGCTAACCTGCCGACGCTGGTGAATGTTAACCTCTATGCCTAAACCTAACCCAAACCCTGACCTCAGTAACCCTGACGCTGGTGATTAGCTAAGCTGCCGACACCCGTAGTCGAAATATTGGGACATAGAAATAGCGGGATTTCCCCGCATCCGTGTACGCGAGGATGGAGGATTCATTAGACGAACATAATCTGAAAATATTCCTTTTCCGACCGCGAGGGTGCAATGTGAAAGATGCAGCCGTCTGAGTGCATTCTGCTCCCAGACTCACTCCCCAAGTCCCCATAGACACTAACGTGTGTGTTTTCCTTTATTTTCTTATTATTTATTTTCTTTAAAAAGAGAGGCATTTGTGTGGCCGATGACGTCATCGGGCGATGTGCCCCCAGTCAAAACATATGGGTGACCATACGGCTAGTAAACAGCGCCATCCAGTGTTGGATTTGAGTTAACATGACTTCAGTTGCATTAGGCAGCAATTGTGTTAAAATCTTTTGAAAATAGCAGATCTACAAGCTTTGCATCGTGGCGCATTGTGGGGCTTTTAGATTGGATGTTTTCAAATGTGCCGAAATGTAAAGGGCTGAAATGGTCACTCTATATTTTGTAAGTAAGTAACCAGTAACTAAAGTTCTCAAATTTATCGCAGTGGAGTAAAAGTTCAATATTTGCATCTGAGAATTATTGGAGTAGAAGTACAAAGTATTGGTAATTGAAATTTCTCAAACGTGTACTTGGGCACATTACTTGAGTAAATGCAGGTAAAAGTTACTTTACATCACTACACACTAGGGATGGGATGATACGTGATATTATTGTTTATCGTGATAAAAAACACATATCGTGGAGATTTAATTTATCGTGATATCGTGTTCCGTCATTCATTGGGATCAATTCACCTTTTATTTGCGAAGCTGCATATCCAGTACCATTTAAACCCTCTATAATTGGTAAAAGGAACTTATATTATGCATACTTGACAGTCTTTTTTCCACTCTCTATCAAATGTCTTTGCCAAGAAGTAGCCGATCTACAAGCTCACAACGTGTCGCAATGCGACGCGTTGTGAGCTTGTAGATCTGCTATTTTTTGGCAAATGTTCTGCCCCAGGTCAATGGATCTTGATTATTGCGATAATATCGTAAATCGCGATTTCTTTAGTCACAATAATCGTGATATGACATTTTCATATCGTCCCATCCCTACTACACACACACACGCGTTGTGCCAGTGACTATCATCTTTGAACAGAGCATTAGCCAGTCCAGTGATGACCAGTCTCGAATAGACGGAAGCCGGACAAGGCATCAGACGCAAACCGAGCGAAAGACCGGTGGCGAGGCAAGATGACTGGGATGCCAGCGCGCTGCTGACAGGTTGCCAGATATGAGAGATGACAAAGGGGAGAGAGACAGCTTCTCTAGCCAGTTCCTCCCTCCACACTAGGGATGGGAAGCTAAGCCATATTATCGTTTATCGTGATAAAAAAACACTCACGATAATTTTATTGTTGAGATATAAATATATCGTGACATCGTCCTCCGTCATGCACTGGGATCAGTTCACCTTTTATTTGCCGTGCTGCATATCCGGTACCACTTAAACCCTCTATAATTTGTAAAAGGTAATTATAATATACATACTTGATGCAGTCTTTTTTTCACTCTCTATCAAATGTCTTTGCCAAAAAATAGCTTGTAGATCTGCTATTTTTTGGCAAATGTTCTGCCCCAGGTCAATGGATCTTGATTATTGCGATAATCGTAAATCGTAAATCGCGATTTCTTCTCTCACAATAATCGTGATATGAAATTTTCTTATCGTCCCATCCCTACTCCACACCCACCCTCCACGATAAGGAGGAGACGGGTCCCCAGGGACCGGCTGGCTGGCTGGCTGGCTGGCTGGCTGGCTGGCTGGCTGGCCGCTCGGCCGGCCGTCCACAGCCGAGGACCGCATATGGGAGTGTCAGTGTCTTGGGGGTGAAGGCACAGCCGGGCCTGGCAGCGCCGTGGCAGATCGACGTGCCATCTGGGCCCGCTGACGTGGCACCAGATGCTGTCGCCGGTGCTTCGGCGTGATCAGGGGGGGAGTGCTGTGGTGCCACTCACGAAGTGCGTCTCACTCTTTAACGTGTTAATGGAAGGGTTTTAAGATGCCCACACTTTATCATTAGCACAGCGCCACTTTCCATCTCACTCACTGAATACGAACTAAATAAAAACTAAACTACGATGAAAATATATAGGCCTATATCGACAATTTTGTCAACAAATAAAGACTAATGTAAAACGTCAGGGAGGGACTAGTGGAGAAGAGATCCAGTAGAACTCAAAGAAAGGTCATTGTACGGTATGTTTGGTTGCATTGGCTGTTGCGCTCTGATAAAAGCAGATCTACAATACAACTTAACGATGCATCAAAGCATTTTCTATTTCCATCTTGCAACCAAGTGTAAAATCGCGTATTAGATGTCATCAATGTCCGCCAGAACGCAACTTTTGGCCGCGAAGCACCACATCCAGTTGGTGTTACCGCGTGGCACTTCACACGCGTCAATACTTCGACGCGACGCTGCGCAGCCGCCCGCGTCCGTTGTGTGTTCCCCTTATGACGAAAACTAAGTCTAACTTTGATGTCAAAATGAACGCTGTCTCTCTCTCTCTCTCTCTCTCTCTCTCTCTCTCTCCAGGTCTCCAGCTCCTGGCAGACACTCCCAGTAGCCTTCTCTAATGAGGATGTCTGATCCTGTCACTGTAAAAGAGACCAGCGACACTATGAGAGGCCTGGAGACGGAGGAGAACCACCACCCCACTATGAGAGGCCTGGAGACGGAGGAGAACCACCACCCCACTATGAGAGGCCTGGAGACGGAGGAGAACCACCACCCCACTATGAGAGGCCTGGAGACGGAGGAGAACCACCACCCCACTATGAGAGGCCTGGAGACGGAGGAGAACCACCACCCCACTATGAGAGGCCTGGAGACGGAGGAGAACCACCACCGCGCCGCCAAGAGCACCAACCGCAGGGGGGAGGAGCCACAAGAAGAAGCCCCGCCTCAGGCCGACGCCCAGTCGCCGCCCCCTCCCCCTCCCCCGGCAGCTCACAGCCAGCCGCTGGCTCAGCCGCCGTCGCAGCCCGAAGGAGACGACGCCGGCTGCTGCCAAGACAAGGACGAAAGTCAGGTAATAAAATAGAATCAGTTTTTCACGCGTCGGGCCGTATGGTGCGTTCTCCCCTTTCCCCATGGTCCCCCGCCTGTCAGCCCATTTTTTCCCCCTCGACATTTGCCTCAACCCCCCCCCCCCCCCCCCCCCCGCCCGTTCCTTTCCCACCTCTATAACTCAACCTCAATCAACTCTCTCTCAGCCACTCCAATTTCCTTATTGGAGTGCAGTGTCAGTTGAAGTGTGGGGGGGCTTGGTTTGGTGTCATGGGAATGAACTAAAGGTATATGTGCTAGGAGAGGTTGGGGGTGGGGGGGCGGGGGGGGGGGCTTGTGAAGGGGGCAAGGTGGGGGCATTATTGGGCTTTGTAATGGCAAGCGGAGTCGAGCAGGAGAAATAATTGCTTTCCGATACAACGCAGTGCGGAGGGGCCCTTGGGGAACCTCCGTGTGAAGCACAACCAATCAATTGTCAGATAATTGAGTTATGAGAACCTGAGAAGAAGAAGAAGAAAAAAAAGCCTCCACCCGGTTATTATATGGTTGAAGGTTGTGGGGGGGTGTAGAGGAAAGGAGGGGTGCGCGCCGCAAGCGTCCCAACGCTCATTCCCCCCCCCCCCCCAGTCGTCCTCTCCTCTCAGCTGACAGGTAGGGATGGGACGATATGAAAATTTCATATCACGATTATTGTGACAAAAGAAATCGCGATTTACGATATTATCGCGATAATAAAAATCCATTTACCTGGGGCGGAACATGTGCCAAAAAATAGCCGATGTGAGCTTGTAGATCGGCTATTTTTTGGCAAAGACATTTGATAGAGAGTGAAAAAAGACTGTATCAAGTATTATAAGTACCTTTTACCAATTATAGAGGGTTTAAGTGGTACCGGATATGCAGCTCGACAAATAGAAGGTGAACTGATCCCAGTGCATGACGGAGGACGATGTCACGATAATTTAAATCTCCACGATACGATAATCGTGAGTTTTTTATCACGATAAACGATAATATCGCTTATCGTCCCATCCCTACTGACAGGGTAGCGAGCGATCAGCCCGTCATCTCTCCCCACCACCGACGCGGCATGACATGTCGCTTGGCTCGGTGTCGTTGTCGTATGAGAGAGCACCGAGCCCTTTTTATGTTCCAAGAGACGGCCCTCCTGACGAGTCGGTCCAATAGCGTGGCAGTCGGAGCGTGAGAGGAGAGGAGAGGGGAGGAGAGGAGAGGAGAGGAGAGGAGAGGAGAGGAGAGGAGAGCACAGGCCTTCTCCAGCCTGCCAGCAGTCCTCCACTCCGCAAGGAGGAGGAAGGCACATACTCTCTGTCTGAAATCCCAGCTTATCCACAAACTTCTCCCATGTCACTCCTGGGGGGGTGGGGGGGGGGCTGGTGGTTCATGGGAGGCGGAACACATGTCTTTGCAGCCATCTGTCTCCTACATTTTGCAGTTTTGACACGGCTTGCTGCACACAAGGTGGAGAGAAAGGGGCATTGTGACTACGGATGGGACGATATGAAAATGTCATATCACGATTATTGGTCGGTTATTTTTTGGCAAAGACATTTGATAGAGTGAAAAAAAGACTGTATCAAGAAAGTATAAGTACCTTTTACCAATTATAGAAGTTTTAAGTGGTACCGGATATGCAGCTCAGCAAATAAAAGGTGAATGTGCATGACGGAGGACGATATCACGATAAATCAAATCTCCACGATGCGATGATCGTGAGTGTTTTTTTTTTATCACGATAAGCGATAATATCATGTATCGTACCATCCCTAAATCCATCACAATGTAAAGGCTCGCACCCGACCAAGATGACCTATGACCGATTACCAATGTTTTTGACAGAGGTTTTTCAAAAGCCATAGTTTCACTGGTCGCCTTTATTTTTTTAGTGGACCTGTTTTTGTATTTTAGTTTGTCATGTAGACCTGAATGGTCTACATGACATCCTCGGGCCTAGAGTTGTTCCGATACCGACACTAGCAAAGAGCAAAGAACCGGTTCGGGTTCTTCCTCCCGCCTATGGGATGAACCAGAGGTGTGCTTTTCCACCGAGAACCGGAGTTGGTCCCGAACCGTAAAAGTTGGTTCAGAACTGGAACCACAAAATCCTTGGTTTTTGTGGTTCCAGAGCCAAATCCTTGGCTCTGGTTCAATCTGGTAGAAACGCAAGCCGGTTCGCAAGAACGAAACAAGGTTCCCAAGAAAGTTGAACTGATACTATCTGAGATGCTGGTATCAGTTTCAGAGAGCATGCCAGTATACTGATCCCATACGATGTCATTTATCACATGATGATATCATGTCATTTACAGCTACATAACTGTTATACACTCTTACTGTACCATTTACATCAGTATTTTACTAAATTGTAGCTGCACATTAACTATTACCGGTATTAACAGAATTTTAATTTATTCCTAAATCAGTGGTTCTCAAACTTTTTTAATTTCATAATTCTGAGTGTGCAAATGGAACCAAGTGTACAAATATGTACCAAGTCTACAAAGTGTACACTCTGGGAGTCCCTGGACCCCCACTATATTGTCTTAAATTACACACTTGGTATCGAAATCGATTATTGGGAAGGAAAAAGTGGTTATCGGTACATCTCTCTACCCTTTGCACACAATGCTGACATCATGTCTCATCTCTTGTCTCATTGGCTACCGTACAGCGGCACGTGCCCGGGCAGTCAGGAAAACGGGCCAAGGTACAGTGGCAAGAGGCATGACTGTAACGTGGTGGTTGTTGTTGTTTTGTTTTTTTTGCTTGGTGGACCCAATCAAATTTATCCAAATGTTTTTTGTATTACATTTATATTATATTATCTTTTCTGTTTTGTTTAGCTTTTCCGTGAGGGGGGGGTGACTTGCATAGAATCAGTTCATTTGTATTTCTGGGGGGGGGGGGGGGGGGAGGTTCTGCTTGTCTGCACGTTGTTCAGATCCATCACTAGATCACGATGTTGTAGTGATTTTAACCCATCGTTAACGTGTATTTATTTTTTCAACATTTGCCTCATTGACGACTGAGTGAGCATGACGTAGTCTTGAACTCTTGAAGAGACATAAAACGATTAACACCAAGTACATTCATTGCTTGTGTGTACATTTTTCTTTTCTTTTTGGCCTGCATTGCACGGGAACGTTTATTTTATTTTTATTTTTTTCTCGCTTGATACGTCCCTCATAGCACCTTGGTTTGGTTTGTGGTGTTGTAACAATCTCTCTGTCCCATCCTGACTTCTTTCTTCTTCTGTAACCATTCACCACTCTCCTCCTCCTCCTCCCAGTCTAACTCAAAGTTTAAGTTAGTTCGGAGCCTGGCTGTTTGCGAAGAGTCCTCTCCTCCTCCTCCCCCTCTTACCACTGATCTACCACCAGAACTTCAGGTAATCCCCCTCCCCCTCTTACCACTGATCTACCACCAGAACTTCAGGTAATCCCCCTGTCCCCCTCCCCCTCTTACCACTGATCTACCACCAGAACTTCAGGTAATCCCCCTCCCCCACCCTGTCCTCCCAGCAGTCCGCACCATAGATCTGGGATCGGACGATATGTACATTTCATGTCACGAGAAATTGCGATTTTTACGATATTATCGCGATAAGCAAAACATCCCCAAAATCCATTATCCTGGGGCGGAGCGTTTGCCAAAACAATAGCAGATCTCACAGCGCAAGGCCTTGTGAGCTTGAAGATCCAGGCTTGTGTCCAGGTATGTTTTTACCAAGTATAGAGGGTTTAAATGGTACAGGATATGCAGGCAAATAGAAGGTGAATTGATCCCAGTGCATGACGGCGAATAATTTCACGAGTGTTTTATATCACGATGAATGAGAATGATTATCGTCCCATCCCTACCATAGATATAAAAACCGAGATGCCTCATTCCCCGCTGCTGCAGTTCATTGGAGCCGTCTTTTCCGTGACTTGTCAGAATCTAGGGTGCATTCGGATAAACAAACTACCAGAGGGCAAAAATATCATCCCGATTATTGCGACAAAAGAAATCACGATTATCACGATAATCAAAATCCATTATACTGGATAAGTGGTACAGGATATGCAGCTCGGCAAATAAAAGGTGAATTGATCCTGCAGTGCATGACGGAGGACGATATCACGATAAATTATCTCCACGATACGATTATCGTGAGTGTTTTTTTATCACGATAAATGATAATATGGCGTATCGTCTCATCCCTAGTCGGCACCACCACCGCCAACCCTTCAGCAACACAAACCTAACCCACATCCACTGGTGTCTCAACAACTGTCATTTCAACACATACAGTCATAACGCCCTCATAATGTCCAAACAGACAAAAGAAAGGTACATACAGGGTTCCCACGGTCATAACGACCTCATAATGTCCAAACAGACAAAAGAAAGGTACATACAGGGTTCCCACGGTCATAACGCCCTCATAATGTCCACACATACAGTCATAACGCCCTCATAATGTCCACACATACAGTCATAACGCCCTCATAATGTCCACACATACAGTCATAACGCCCTCATAATGTCCACACATACAGTCATAACGCCCTCATAATGTCCACACATACAGTCATAACGCCCTCATAATGTCCACACATACAGTCATAACGCCCTCATAATGTCCACACATACAGTCATAACGCCCTCATAATGTCAACACATACAGTCATAACACCCTCATAATGTCAACACATACAGTCATAACGCCCTCATAATGTCCACACATACAGTCATAACGCCCTCATAATGTCCACACATACAGTCATAACGCCCTCATAATGTCAACACATACAGTCATAACGCCCTCATAATGTCAACACATACAGTCATAACGCCCTCATAATGTCCACACATACAGTCATAACGCCCTCATAATGTCAACACATACAGTCATAACACCCTCATAATGTCAACACATACAGTCATAACGCCCTCATAATGTCAACACATACAGTCATAACGCCCTCATAATGTCCACACATACAGTCATAACGCCCTCATAATGTCAACACATACAGTCATAACACCCTCATAATGTCAACACATACAGTCATAACGCCCTCATAATGTCAACACATACAGTCATAACGCCCTCATAATGTCAACACATACAGTCATAACGCCCTCATAATGTCCACACATACAGTCATAACGCCCTCATAATGTCAACACATACAGTCATAACACCCTCATAATGTCAACACATACAGTCATAACGCCCTCATAATGTCAACACATACAGTCATAACGCCCTCATAATGTCCACACATACAGTCATAACGCCCTCATAATGTCAACACATACAGTCATAACGCCCTCATAATGTCAACACATACAGTCATAACGCCCTCATAATGTCAACACATACAGTCATAACGCCCTCATAATGTCAACACATACAGTCATAACGCCCTCATAATGTCAACACATACAGTCATAACGCCCTCATAATGTCAACACATACAGTCATAACGCCCTCATAATGTCAACACATACAGTCATAACGCCCTCATAATGTCCACACATACAGTCATAACGCCCTCATAATGTCCACACATACAGTCATAACGCCCTCATAATGTCCACACATACAGTCATAACACCCTCATAATGTCCAAACAGACAAAAGAAAGGTACATACAGGGTTCCCACGGTTATGAAATTCCTGGAAATAATTTGAAATTAGGAAAATATTTTTCCAGTACTGGAAAAGTTTTGGAATTGATCAAGGGTCCTGAAAAAAATAGCTATGCATCGTCTTTGGTTATTGATTTTGTTAATACCTCTGAAATGACAAATTAAACATTGGCCAAATTGTCAAATATTAGAGGCAGAAATTGTGAAAATAGCAGATCTACATTGCGAGGCGTTGTGAGCATGTAGATCGGCTATTTTCACAATAAAACCGTGTTATACAAAATAACTCAACTCTCTTTAAATATGAAAAGGTTGAGAACCACTGGCATACACTACCTGTCTTTGGGCATTGCGCATAGGAGTAAGCGACTCGTTATTGAGCTGAATTATTGTTATATTGTCCTGGAAATCAGGTTAAATATTCTGGAAAGGTTTTGGAAAAGTTTTGGAAATTAATTGGTAAAGATGTGTGGGAACCCTGTACATTATTACATACGTTGCGTTATGACGTTATTCCCCCTCTCTTTCACCAGCTGTATTCCATATTTCATCCTTACGCAAGTTGCGTTTCCTTTGCTTTTTTTTTGTTTTTTTCAACAGAACATTTCACCATTTGATCTGCTATTTTCAAAGTGCAACACCAGAGCGCAAACCAAACCTAAAAAGGCTTGTCTTTTAGTTATACTGGATCTCTTCTCCACTAGTCCCTCCCTAACATTTTAGTCTAGTCTATATTTGGCGACGAAATTGTCAGTAATATTTAGTCTTAAATATTAAATGTTCTCAGTCCTTTTGACTGATTTCAGTCTTGACGATTCCATAGACCTTATTCACACCGTGGCCATCTTGGATCACATCCATTACAAACCATTGTGAACAATGGAGCGATGGTCCCAAAATATGAGTTCTATTTACCAAATTGACAAATGGGCAGATGACAACATCAACATCCCCAAAATGATTAAATAGAAGGTCTACAGTAGATTGATTACATCCATGGTAACGATATTTAAGGTAATTTAGGTTGCAACCTTACTGTGTACAAAGACTTGCTATCTGTGCAGTGCTTGCGCCACCATCATATTAACTATTTGTTGTTAGATTGTTCCTGATTAATATGCAAAAATCACGATACAGTAATATTAACTATATGATGGCAGAGAAAGCACTAGTCTGCACAGATACTGTAGCAAGTCTTTGTACAGAGTAACAGTGTAACCTAACTACCATGAATATTGTGGATGTACTCTTCTATTTAATCCTTTTGGGGATGTTGATGTTGTCATCTGCCCATTTGTCGATTCGGTCAAAAGAAAATGGTTAAATAGGACTCATATTTTGGGACCATCGCTCCATGGTTTGTAATGCAGGCTGCTATCCCAGGAAGTCATGTGATCCAAGATGGCCGCGGTGTGAATAAGGTCTATAGGGGCTGTTTCTGAGATCAGTGCAGACCTGCAAAAATAAAATAAAATAAGGGGGAGGTGTAGCGATGGCCGCGGGGTGAATGACAAAGTCGTCAAAAAAATGCTAGTCAAGTGATCTCCAAACTAAAAAGCAGTTATAATTTCAAGATATGAGTATCTGAATCGGTAGAATACAACAGAACTTCAGAAGATACAATACTTCCCTCTTCCAATGTAAATTAGGGCATTAACGAAAAAGTCGACAAGTCGACTCAGTTGACTTCATTACACAAGTCGACTGCCACCAGAGAAAGTCGAAGTTGAAAAAGAAAAAAAAAAAAACTTTCTAGATGCGAGGCGTTGTGAGCATGTAGATCTGCTATTTTCACAATGTCTGACTCTATATATATACGTATATACATGTACACTTAAACTTTATGTTGGTTTGTTTACAGTTGAGTGAGAAAACAATGTTTCACATTAAGTTAATCATCTGGGGAACCCCCAAAATAATTGGGGGGTCGTGTGTGATGTCTGATGTGATGACGTCATCAAACGATAAAGCCGACTTCAATTCAACTTTTTACTGAGTCGAGTCGACTTGCAAAAATCACAAGTCGTTAATGCTCTAATCTAATGTAAACATTATGCGTGATTTATACGCATGTACATCATGTCACACGACTAAGTATAGTCCCTGGAGAGAGGGAGGAAAAACAGATCCCTACTAAGTATAGTCCCTGGAGAGAGGGAGGAAAAACAGATCCCTACTAAGTATAGTCCCTGGAGAGAGGGAGGAAAAACAGATCCCTACTAAGTATAGTCCCTGGAGAGAGGGAGGAAAAACAGATCCCTACTAAGTATAGTCCCTGGACAGAGGGAGGAAAAACAGATCCCTACTAAGTATAGTCCCAGGAGAGAGGGAGGAAAAACAGATCCCTACTAAGTATAGTCCCTGGAGAGAGGGAAGAAAAACAGATCCCTACTAAGTATAGTCCCAGGAGAGAGGGAGGAAAAACAGATCCCTACTAAGTATAGTCCCAGGAGAGAGGGAGGAAAAACAGATCCCTACTAAGTATAGTCCCAGGAGAGAGGGAGGAAAAACAGATCCCTACTAAGTATAGTCCCTGGAGAGAGGGAGGAAAAACAGATCCCTACTAAGTATAGTCCCTGGACAGAGGGAGGAAAAACAGATCCCTACTAAGTATAGTCCCTGGAGAGAGGGAGGAAAAACAGATCCCTACTAAGTATAGTCCCAGGAGAGAGGGAGGAAAAACAGATCCCTACTAAGTATAGTCCCAGGAGAGAGGGAGGAAAAACAGATCCCTACTAAGTATAGTCCCTGGAGAGAGGGAAGAAAAACAGATCCCTACTAAGTATAGTCCCAGGAGAGAGGGAGGAAAAACAGATCCCTACTAAGTATAGTCCCAGGAGAGAGGGAGGAAAAACAGATCCCTACTAAGTATAGTCCCTGGAGAGAGGGAGGAAAAACAGATCCCTACTAAGTATAGTCCCTGGAGAGAGGGAGGAAAAACAGATCCCTACTAAGTATAGTCCCTGGACAGAGGGAGGAAAAACAGATCCCTACTAAGTATAGTCCCTGGAGAGAGGGAGGAAAAACAGATCCCTACTAAGTATAGTCCCTGGACAGAGGGAGGAAAAACAGATCCCTACTCCCAGCCCCACACGTCATGTTGTCTTGTTCTGTTCTATTCTTTCTACTCTTGTGTTGACTCTGAAAAGCATTATGAGGCTTTTTTTCCCCCCTCAAAGCATTTTTCTTTTCTTTTTTTAAACTGAAGACTTATTCAATGGCAGTGCCTACCCCACCCTTCACACCCTCATAGGGTCTTCTTTGTGTGCATCGGTTTGGACAGAAAGCTTTAACGCCCGGGCACTCTCCATGCATATGGGGGCTTTCCCAGGCCTCCCCGCTAAGCCACAACAGAATGTGTTAAATAGATGTCTCATAAACGATGGGGGGGGGGGGGGGGGTGGGTGGGTGGCGGGTTGCGTTTGTTGGCTGATTTCAGGTGCATTGGACACAATGGGCCTCATTCATCAAGCACTTAAGACCAAAAATACGATCATATTTTGTTCTTACCGGCATTTAGGATGATTCTCAAGTTGGGGGTCAAATTCATCATTGTATTTTGGTCTTGGATTTGTGCTGGAAATACGATGGAAAATACACCACCTCCGACCATGGTGTAAATCTTTGCTTATATTTAGGATGCTTTTTTCGGTCGGGAAATAAGCCATCAGCCCACGGTGTATATTTAGAATGCTTTTTTCTTCATGCTAAATCAATTTTAAATTGTGCCAAACATCAAATAAAATATTTATTAGTCCATTCTGCCCAACATGTGCCAACACATGTATTTAAAAAATAAAATAATATGTCAATTGTCAAACAATTACATATTCAGTCGTGGATTAGCTGTCACTGAGTTTGTAACCAAATGGGCCCGCCAAAGGGGGACCACTCACGCACTGCATGATGACTGCCCGCACTCGTCCATTTGGTTTCATTTTAAAGAGTTAAGGATCTATAAAGGCCCAAGGGTCTGTTTGGCAAGAGACCACCAGAAAACCCCAGCACATCACTGTGGTCCCTGGACCACTGGTTGAGACCCACTGCACTACCTAGGCCTACTGTATTTGCCACTAGCCTATATTCTTACCTCTGATGAAGCAGCGTTTCACTTCGTGGATATTTCCACATAATTGTTTTGTGTAATATTATTCCGTGATGGATTGAACCTTGTAAACCACTTTATTCTATTACATTCTATACATTAGAGCATTACGTTCAGCATCCATTTTGAAATCTGCGGGATCAGAACAGTTGTATTTCATATCCTATGTTGTCAATGTGTCGCCGATATGTTTTTCTTTCCTTTTTTTCCTCTGTTTTTTGACGAGACAAGTTGAAGTTTTTATATGCAGCAAGTTCAAGTTCCGTCTGCCGGCGAGAAGGTGGGGGGCGTCGCGACCCTCCACTGATTAGGCTTTAATTTATAATAGATTAGGCTACTGTAGGCCTATTGATCACATCAACACATAACGACACAAAAGCAAAATAAGTCTTACCTTCGGTCTGATAAGGATACATGTGGCTTTACAGGACAGTGTTGAAATATTAATCCAAAAAAAGAATTTCCCCTCAGTATATACATATAGGATAAATAATCAATAAAGCTCGCAACCTGCTGGTCTGGTCCATATCGGAAAGCAGTGCGTGTCACAGCTCATACTGTATATTCCTTCAACATTATCTTTTTGGCAATGTTCAGTAGAAAAGGATTATAATATCCATCCCATGTTTATTATTTTGTGATTGAGGACTAATTGTAGCCTTGTAAATGTGCCGATCTATAGAGAAGAAAAAATAGGCAGCTTATTCTTTTTTTTTTTTCTTTCTCCCTCTCTTTTTTTTTCTTTTTTTTTTTTGACAAGACAATTAAGTTCAACAGCATAGCCAAGTTTAAGTTGTGATTCATTTCTAGTAGCCTATGGTGTGAATAGGTTCCCAGATCATAAAGTGCTTAGTCATGCTCTCTACCATATATGGTCCTGCCATAAGTACTATGGAAGCTGCTCTCTCGTTTTTACCCTTGTTTTTGCACTTAAATTTACGTCCAAATTCATCATGACATACACCTGTGGATAAGCACAAAATGGGATATACACACTGCTTGATGAATTTGACTGACGTTTGGACTTACTGAAATTTAAGATGAAATTTAAGGAAAAAAATACACCCTATTTACGACCAGATTGATGAATGAGGCCCAATGCATCTCTTAAAGGACAACTTTAGTTTTTTTTACAACAAGGGTTCATATTTTAGATTGTAATTAAAGAATATATAAAAGATGAGTGTTAAATTGATTTCATTTACTTCTTTCTATTGTTTTAGAGATTCTTATTTCAGTGGCTGGGGGCATGCGTACAAGTGGCTACAGTAAATATGTCATTTTACACAGAATAAGCCCATTCCCAAGGTACAACGCAACCTTCCATGGTTGGATGTGACTTATGGGGGCTAGCAGTGTTACTGTAAATATCAATAAAGAAATTGCTGGCTTATTGTGTCTAAAACATAGCCACTTATACGCATGCCCCCATGCGTACGCACTCCCCACATTTTATCACGCTAAACGCGATAAAACAATAGAATGAAGCAAATGAAAACATTTTAACACTCACTTTTTCTTTTCTAAAATGAACCCTTGTTGTAAAAAAACAAAGTTGTCCTTTAAGTGGCACTAGAGAAGTAAATAAACTGTTGCGTTTTTCCCCCTGAACCAACCTGTACCCCCGAGGCCGTTCCACTGTGGCTGTTATTTTATTCCACCCGTTTCTCAGTTTGTTTGTTTTCCTCAAACCCCCCCGCCGCCCCCGGTAATAATTCACACCACGTTCCTCCACCAGAAAGGCCTCTGGCTCCTAACCGTTATGGTTCCTCCACCAGAAAGGCCTCTGGCTCCTAACCGTTATGGTTCACACCACGTTCCTGCACCAGAAAGGCCTCTGGCTCCTAACCGTTATGGTTCTAGAGTGGTGAAAGGCCTCTGGCTCCTAACCGTTATGGTTGTAGAGGGCTCCTAACCGTTATGGTTCTAGAGGGCTCCTAACCGTTATGGTTCTAGAGGGCTCCTAACCGTTATGGTTGTAGAGTGGTAGAAAGGCCTCTGGCTCCTAACCGTTATGGTTCTAGAGGGCTCCTAACCGTTATGGTTCTAGAGGGCTCCTAACCGTTATGGTTCTAGAGGGCTCCTAACCGTTATGGTTCTAGAGGGCTCCTAACCGTTATGGTTCTAGAGGGGCTCCTAACCGTTATGGTTCTAGAGTGGTGAAAAACACAACAAGCGAGCAGAGACAGGCGCTCTCTGGCACCGCGGCCATCTTAGCGACTCATGGTGATGGATCCTACAGTCGTGTTGTGCGGGGGTACACCTCCATTCAGAAACACCCCCACTTAGAAACATCGCCATTCAGAAATACCCCCACTGAGGTTAAAGGACAACTTTGTTTTTTTACAACAAGGGTTCATATTTTAGATTTGCAATTAGAGAAAAAGAAAAAGTGAGTGTTAAAATGTTTTCATTTGCTTCGTTCTATTGTTTTATCGCATTTACTGTGCTAAAATGTGGGGCATGCTTACGCATGGGGGCATGCGTACAAGTGGCTAAATATGTATTTTTAGACACAGAAAGCCAGCAGTTTTTTTATTGCTATTTACAGTAACACTTCTTGCCCCCATAAGTCACATCTAACCATGAAAGGTTGCGTTGTATCTTGGGAATGGGCTTATTTTGTGTAAAATGACATATTTAGCCACTTGTACGCATGCCCCCAGCCACTGAAATAAGAATCTCTAAAACAATAGAAAGAAGTAAATGAAATAATTTTAACACTCATCTTTTATATTCTTTAATTACAATCTAAAATGTTAACTCTTAAAAAAAATAAAGTGTCCTTTAAGGTTAGGTTTAGGTGACACCTCCATTTAGAATAATGGAAGTCAATCTTCTGAATGGCAATGTTTCTGAATGGAGACGTGTAACCGTTGTGTGCTGCTATGCCGACGTGCAGGGTTTATATTAGTAGCATCTTGGCTTTTCAAAGTTTCACATCTTTTATCGGTTTCACCTGACTTAATCATTTGCGATTTCCAACGGCAAATAGAATTGATTTAAGGTGATAAATTTGCAAAAGCTAATTTGAACCATGGTTGGTTTACAGAATGCAATAACTGTGTTTTGTTCTTGTTGTTTTTTATTATGTAGGATGAAATTCCGATCCAGCTCACCCAATCCTTCGACAAAGAGGAGGAGCCACCGACACTGAACAAGAACGAGGAAGAGGAGAAGGAGAAGAGCAACGACAAGCTGGAGAAGACTGACAGAATTCCCAGGAAGATGTTGTCCCGAGGTGGGCCTTGTTTGAATGCTTTAACCAGTGAAAAATAGCAGATATACAAGCTCACAGCGCGGCACCGAGTGCCGCGCTGTGAGCTTGTAGATCTGCTATTTTTTTAAAAGTCGTGGAAAATGTGTGCAAATCTTTGAATGTATGTATTTTCAAAGCGATGGGTCCCTGGAACTAGATATTTTGAGATGGGGGTCCGTGGCCAAATAAATATCAGTTTGGTGGCCTGGCATTTTTAGATTTGGTACCCATTACCCAATACTAGCCCCCAATGCCCTGCATCATGTCGTGTTGTGAGCTTGTAGATCATCTTTTTTTTCTCTCTCTCAGCAAAGAGATTTAGCATTAGGTAAAAAAAAAAGAGGGGGCCAAGTATAGAGCCCTGGGGAGCCCCGGTCATCAAAGCATATGAGGTTTAATTGGTTAAGACGTGAAAGACTTTAAACAGTCCCTGTTGTGTCTCTCTCTAATTGGTTTTTCCTCGTCCCTTCTGTTTGTTTGTCCTCCCCAGATTCCAGTCAGGAATACACAGACTCCACTGGGATCGATCTCCACGAGTTCTTAGTAAACACCCTGAAAAATAACCCCAGGTGTGTGTTGACACAGTTATTACATAACGATTGCCTGATGGCTATCGTTCCAGATAATCCTTTTTGACGTAATCGTCCATTCATCTGTGTTGTCAGGTAGGGATGCAATAATCGTGTCGTGGAGATTTAATATATCGTGATATCGTCCTCCGTCATGCACTGGGATCAATTCACCTTTTATTTGCCGAGCTGCATATCCGGTACCACATAAACCCTTTATAATTTGTATAAGGTACTTATAATATACATACTTGATATACATATTTTTTTCACTCTCTATAAAATGTCTTTGCCAAAAAATAGCAGATCTACAAGCTCACAACGCGCCGCGACGAGTTGTGAGCTTGTAGATCGGCTATTTTTTGGCAAATGTTCCGCCCCAGGATAATGGATTTTGATTATCGCGATAATATCGTAAATCGCGATTTCTTTTGTCACAATAATCGTGATATGACATTTTCATATCGTCCCATCCCTATTGTCAGGCCGAAACCTCGTATCTCCAAAGTTTCAAATTCTTATGTTTTTTTTTCTTCCTTTTTTTTTTTTTTTTTTTGTAAATCAATGCCTTACTTCATCACACAAGATCGACTATTGTCACTGTTTTAAAATGTTTTTTGAACGATGACAAAAAAGGAACGGTTTTGGACATACAAGGTTTTCACCCGATCAATTGATTGCCATGTCGGCAATCATTGACAATGTTTGTAACGCGTATATAAGTATACAATCATTAAATGCACAGCCTGTTTTGGCAATGTGCATTTTTTGGTTTGTTTGTTTTTCGAAGCCTAAAAGGCAAACAGAAATGTCATTTTGACTTGTGTACATATTCCCATGTTTAATGCCAGAAAAACACAATTAAAACCGAAATCGCAATTATACACGTATATACGACAATTAAGTATCATCAGCTAAGATGTCATGATCAGCCCGACAACGCTAGCTTCCAGACACGTTGTCTTTGCCTCGTGTCGGCCTGCTGTTTGTCTTACACCGACGAATAAAGCACGAGTAAAGAGAAAGACTGCTCTCCAAGAGGTTAACGTTTTCAGCACTTGACATTACCATGACGATATCCTAATTGTATATATTTTTTAACGTTCGTTCACAGGGACAGAATGATGCTGCTGAAACTGGAACAAGACATCCTGGATTTCATCAGTACCAACGAGTGAGTCGGGGCGTTGCTCCCTTTTGGCCCCCACTTCATGCTTTTTGGAGGCTTTTTACGCTTCAAGCCAATAAGCCCTTTTGCTTGTCATTTCTATTAACCCATTTAGACCTCGAATTATTGAACGCTTTAACCAGTGAAAAATAGCTGATATACAAGCTCACAGCGCGGCACCGAGTGCCGCGCTGCAAGCTTGTAGATCTGCTATTTTTTTTAAAGTCGTGAAAACTGCGTGCAAATCTTTGAATACATGTATTTTCAAAGCGAACGTTTGTAACTCAAATTTAGCTTCTGGGGGGTCCCTGGAACTAAATATTTTGAGATGGGGGTCCGTGGCCATATACATATCATTTTGGGGGGTCCTTCACATGAAAAAGTATGAGAACCACTGACATAGTAGTCTCTCAAGAACAGACAAAAGCCCTTTGCACACAGGCGCGTTTATCCGCACGGATAAAACGGACAATTTAATTTTTTAAAAAGAAAACAAAGATTCTCTACGACCTCATGCACACCGGATCCGAATTAGCCGTGCGACGAGTGGCTGCTGCCGTGCGTTTTTTTCTCGATCGAACCCAGTTCGATTCGTGCGTCTTGTCGCATGCGGTAAAAAACTCATCACTCCTTTTATGACTCCTTTTGGGATCCGCAGCGCAGATTCCGCACAGCATTGCACACCAAATCCAATGCGTTTTATTCACGCAGCAAACGAAAAAAACGCAACTGTCCTGTGTGCAAATGGCTTAACTGAGCTCCATTTATTTGAAAAGGACCTTTTCTTTGACGATGGCTGGCCAGATTGCTGACATAGAAACATAGGTTTTTCAAAAAACCTTAGAAGGATTCATAAGACACTTATAGAATCGGGTCAAAAGTCTAATTTTCAAGATTTAAAAAAAATAGCAGATCTACAAGCTCGCAGCGCGGCACTCGTTGCCGCGCTGTGAGCTTGTATATCTGCTATTTTTCAATGGTTAAAGCATAAAATAATGATACACAATGATGTGTACCCGTTCTGAATGGCTTAAAGTCCGCATAATTTCCCCCTGTGATGGTTCCGCACGGCACGGCGCCCCGGGGAGCGCTAATGAGATTTGGCTCCGGGGCTATGTTCGAAGCGGTGCTGTTTAAGAGAAGAAAAAAAAGTGTGTTTCTAATTGTCCCCCCTTGGTCCTGCTGTTGAATTATTGATTTGTTTCCTCTGCCCTCTCTCTCTCTCTCCCCCCCCCCCCCCTCCTCTCTCTCTCTCTCCCTCCCTCCGTTCCGTGACGTTCGTCAGAAGCCAGAAGAGAAAGTTCCCCCCAATGACCTCGTACCACAGAATGCTGCTGCACCGAGTGGCCGCCTACTTTGGCCTCGACCACAACGTGGACCCAACCGGGAAATCTGTAATCATCAACAAAACTAGCAATACGAGAATGTGAGTAATCTCTTGCTTACATACACACACACACAGACACGAACACACGCACACACGCACGCACGCACACACACACACACACACACACACACACACACACACACACACACACACACACACACACACACACACACACACACACACACACACACACACACACAAACGCACGCACGCACGCACGCACACATACTCACACACACACACACACACACACACACACTCTCACACACAGAGCCTCCAATCCTCTTCTCCGCATCCCAAGAATTGAATTTTTCTCGTGGCCTGCTTTAATTCAAACGGCTTAGGCTTGCAGAAATTACTGACTCTGTATCTTCAATACGAGGGCAAAACAGATTTTCCTGTGCGGTCCCTCCCCCCCCACCCCCACCCCTCCCCCCGAAATGAGTTTTTTTTGGGGGGAAACCTAATTATCTGCATTTTTCAATATCGTGTGGTGGGGGTTGGGGAGGGGTGGCAGCTCAGAGGCTGAAGTAGGCAGGCTTAGAAGGCATAAAGAGGCAGGTGTAAACTTCTCAGGTTTTCTTGAAGCAGAACCCCTCATGAGTGCCCCGGGTTTTCATTTTTCTGTTCCTTTTCCCCTCCCCTCCCCTCCTCTCCCCTCCCCTCCCCTCCCCTCCCCTCCCCTCCCCTCCTTGCCCTCTGCAGACCTGATCAGAAGTTCTCAGAACACATCAAAGACGACAAGACGGACGACTTCCAGAAGCGCTACATTCTCAAAAGGGACAACTCCAGCTCGGACAAAGATGACAACATGGTACGTTCCCGGGGTGCCGCGACGGCAATCCAGGGGTGCCGCGAGATCATTTGATAATATTTGGAATTTATTTGGACACTTGAAAAAATGTTTAGTATCATTTTAAACTTGAAGTTATTTTCAGTCAGTTCTAACCAAAATGGCTGTTATCTCAACGTTTTCCTCGTAACATAATCACTAAAATATCATCACTGTCGGGCAGAAACCTTGTATCTCCAAGTTTCAAATGTGTACATCTGATGGTAAAGCAAAGCCCTGCTTCATCACACAAGACTGTCGCACAAAACTAGTGAAAACAGACGATCTACAAGCACACAATGTGCTTGTAGATCTGCTGTTTTCACTAGTTTAGTACATTTTATAGATGATAAATACAAAACGGTTTTGGACATACAAGGTTTCCACACGACAACGACGACATGCTATAAATATAAGGTGCTGGGAGTGAGAATTATAATGTAGGAGTGCCTCGGATTCACTAGTTTGGGTCACAGGCTAAAAGGCTTGAGAACCACTGGTGTAGATCACTGGTTTTCAACCCCCTCACCCAAAATAATCATATTTTGAACTTTACAAACATGGCTCTCCATTTGGGAAATGTTGACTCTGATTCGTTTGACGTTCATGTTTCATTATCATATCACAACTTAAAAGCATAAAATACATTACCAAATTAACCCTGGTGTCCCTATTTTGGGTGTATTTGTCAAAGGTTTTAATTAGTGCCTTGGCACCATTGCCTGTTGGTGATATGCACCTGTTTAGTTGAGTTAGTGGGTTGGCAAGCTTTAGACAAGGAACCTGAACGTTTGCAGTTTTTTTCTAAAAATCCACACAACATGGTGTGGGTGTGGGTGTGGGTGTGGGTGTGTGTGTGTGTGTGTGTGTGTGTGTGTGTGTGTGTGTGTGTGTGTGTGTGTGTGTGTGTGTGTGTGTGTGTGTGTGTGTGTGTGTGTGTGGGGGGGGGGGGGGGGGTGCATAAGCATTGTCAGCATTCTTCATTGAAACCAATAGGTGGCTGCCCATTGTTTTTGATGAATGCGAATATTTTAACGAGACATTTTTTCGATAATAGAAAGTGCCTGTGCAGGGGCTTTAACACACACACACACACACACACACACACACACACACACACACACACACACACACACACACACACACACACACACACACACACACACACACACACACATACACACACACACACACACACACACAGTGTAGTAATGTCTTGAACTAAAAAAAATAGCCAATCTAGAAGCCCATAATGTTGCAGTGCGACAAGTTGTGTACGCTCAGTTTCAAGGACCCTCAACTTGATATCTATATGGATATGGCAGGGGTTTTCAAAGTGGGTGACGGGGCACCCTGGGGTGCCGCGACTGCAGTCCAGGGGTGCCGCGAGATAATTTGATAATATTTGGAATTTATTTGGACACTTTAGTATCATATTTAGTATCATTTTAAACTTGAAGTTATTTTCAATCAGTTCTAACCAAAATGGCTATTATCTCAACGTTTTCCTCGCAACATAATCACTAAAATATCGTCACTGTCGGGCAGAAACCTCGTATCTCCCAAGTTTCAAATGTGTACGTCTTTTGGTAAAGCAAAGCCCTGCTTCATCATACAAGACTGTCGCACAAATCTAGTGAAAACAGCCGATCTACAAGCACACAACGCGTTGTGTGCTTGTAGATCTGCTGTTTTCACTAGTTTAGTACATTTTATAGATTATAAATACCAAACGAACTGTTTTGGACACACAAGGTTTCTAACCCAACAACGACAATATGCTGTAAATATAAGGTGCTGGGAGTGAAAATTATAATGTAGGGGTGCCTCGGATTAAAAAAATATTTATGGGGAGCCCTGAGACAAAAAAGTTTGGCAACCCCTGGTATATGGCCTCGGAGCCCCCATCTTAAAACTTGTGGGTATTTATTTTTCTTGTGTTTTCCCCCCCACGTCCTCAGATGCGAATGCGGTTGAAGGACGACAGACGGAGCAAGTCCATAGAGGAGAGAGAAGAGGAGTACCAGCGAGCCAGAGACAGGATATTCGCTCAAGATGTGAGAATGTTGTTTTTTTTTTTTTTTACCACCAAACAGAAAAAAAGATTACCGTTCAATAAATGAGTGTATATGTGTACGTTTGTGTCTGAAAAGTAAGCAATGCTTCAATATTTTATGTTCCAGGGTCCAGATGGCTATGCTCTTGAAAAAAGGTATGCCTGCCTCCCTCCCTCTCTCTCTCCCTCCTAACCTGTTTTAACCCATTTAGGGCCTAGAATTATTTAATGCTTTAGCTATTGAAAAATAGCAGATATACAAGCTCACAGCGCGGCAACGAGTGCCACGCTGTGAGCTTGTAGATCTGCTATTTTTGAAAAAGTTGTGAAAATGTGAGCAATTCTTTGAACATGATGTATTTTTAAAGCGAACGTTTGTAACTCAAATTTTGCTTCTGGGGGGTCCCTGGAACTAAATATTTTGAGATGGGGGTCCGTGGCCAAATACATAACATTTTGGGGGTCCTTCACATGAAAACCACTGACATAGTATTCTCTCAAGAACAGACTAACTGAGCTCCAGTTAAGTGAAAAGGACCTTTTCTTTGACGATGGCTGGCCAGATTGCTGACATAGAAACATAGGTTTTTCAAAAAACCTTAGAAGGATTCAAAAGACACTTATAGAATCGGGTCAAAATTCAAATGTTCGCGATTTTTCAAAAATAGCAGATCTACAAGCTTGTATATACAAGCTTGTATATCTGCTATTTTTCAATAGTTAAAGCATGAAATGATAATACAAAATAATGTGTACCCGTTCTGAATGGGTTAAGGTGAACCATTAATTTGCATGGCATAATTATGCCCGCGAGGTTGTTACGTTACAATATGCTGTCTTCTGTGTCCGCAGGATACAAGAAGATGACGCCTGCAACAGCACTCAGCAGAGGCGGCAGATATTTAGGTGAATGTTTCTTTCTTTTTTTTCATAATAAGGCTGTGACGCTACTTTATGACTGTGGTGCTAATGTTGGATTGATTGGAACTCTATTAGCGCCAGGGGGTCTGGGGTGCTCTCGGCAGCAATTAATTAAGACATTAAACGGATCATAAAAATGCATAATATCGTCACTGTCAGGTAGGGTATTCACGAATAGTGATTTTTAGTATTCAAATTATTCGACCTCAAAGTCTTCGATTAGTCGAATATTCGACAGAACTGGCCAAACTGTCAAATATTAAGTAAGCAAGAGGCGAACTTTGTGAAAATAGCAGATCTACATGCTCACTGTGAGCATGTAGATCTGCTATTTTCACAATATTTATCTGCGGAACCGAGTCACATTAAATGTAATACTGTACCTACAATTCCAAGTGCTTGTCAGGGTGGGGGTCCCCAGTTCAATATGTTTATTTTGGGGGGTCACGGCCTAAAAAGGTTTGAGAACCCTTATCTAGCCAAGCTTTATAAACTATATATTTTTTAAAGAGAAAACAATTAAAAAATCTAAATAAGCGAATATTCGACTTCGGTGAACAACGTCGAATAGTGACTTTGATATTCAAATATTCAAATATTTGGTGAATGCCCTACTGTCAGGTGAAAACCTTGTATGTCCAAAACCGTTACTTTCCCTCGAGAAGGGGGCGGTACTTTTTGGGAGGCTATATTCTATTGAGACTGTGAGGTGGGCGGGGTAAAGTGGTGCCAATTTTTGCCCAAAGACAGCGCCCCGTTGCCAACAAAGGGCCTTTTGATATTGCATCTGAAATGGCTTCGAATTGGAGACGGACAGAACATGAAATTTCAATATATGAATGGTTGTTTAGGCTAAAACCTGTATAAAACCGTATTATGGACCAATATTTATACAAAATATATTTTTTTAAAAGCATGGTGTGGCCCCAAGTCAGGATATGATGTTAAACCGCAGCGTGCGGTCTGTGAAGCAGTCACTGAAGCAAAAAACTCAAATCCCCATAATACATCGAGAGAAAACGGAATCAGGAAGTTTAATCCACCGCTGGAAGCAATGGAATGATCTGTAGAAAATGGATCTATCTCGGAATCTATCTCCAGTCCAGATCAACACCTTCCCTTTCCCTCCACAGACTGTGGAGACAAATCAAACAGCCTAAGCCCTGAACCATAACATAACATTGGCACACACACAGTGTGAACCAGTGGCATGCGGTCACGTGCTTGCGCACGTGAGCGATCGCCGATTGAAATAACCTCCTTAAATATGTATGCTTATTAACACACAATACATCAAATTGTATTCTTACTTGCTTAATGGGAAAACTTTAGTTTTGTCATAGTAGCCCTGAAACAGTCGGGCTAAGGGTTGTCATAATTATGCATTTTCACCATCGGTCGCTTTCTTTTTCTCCCAAATGAAGTCAGTGACACGGTTTCTAAACTTTCTACAGCCAGCGTGGTTAGTCTGGTTACCCCCCCACTCCATCTCCATCGCTCCTCATCGTAGACAACAGATGATTAATCGGCTATTCCTCCAGCGTGGAATTCACTGTGCTCGTTACAAAACAAAGACCAAAGGAATAGCATATGCACATCTCCAAAACTTGTATACGGTGCTGGATCCAGGAAACAGTGAATGAATAAGGGATAATGTCCGCACACGATACGTTTACGTATTATACGTTTATTATACGATATAATGCTCTCCCGTCTTTTCTTTTTATTTTCAACCAGCAAACAACGTTTCACCCAGCAGGGCTTTCTCAAGTTCGTTACAAAAACAAAACCCATTCTAGCGAGCAGGCGTAGACCTACAGTGGTCTACTTTAAGACCTACAGTGGTCTACTTTAAGACCTACAGTGGTCTACTTTAAGACCTACAGTGGTCTACTTTACTGACACCTTTAAGACCTACAGTGGTCTACTTTACTGACACCTTTGACCTACAGTGGTCTACTTTACTGACACCTTTGACCTACAGTGGTCTACTTTACTGACACCTTTGACCTACAGTGGTCTACTTTACTGACACCTTTGTGGCACCTTTGTGGTGGCCAAAATCCAAGGAGTGTCGGGCCGCCACGGTAAAATGCATATAGGGGAAACACTGCCATGTTAACCTCAGTAACTCAACGATAAAATAATGGTTAAACGTGGTTAAAATGTAAAGTGACGCCAGATGCTTTCCAGGTCTTAAAGGCTTTTAAAACATGTCCACCACGGCACTGCATTTGAAAATCTGTTTCGTTTTCAGGTTAAAAGACGGCCGCTCCGCCAACAGCCGCCAGAGCAGCTCCGAGAACGAGCCCAAGTACAGCGACCCGCGGCCGTGGAGCAGCACGGACTCGGACAGCTCCAACCGCAACCTGCGGCCGGCCATGACCAAGGCCAGCAGCTTCAGCGGCATCTCCGTGCTCATCCGCGGCGACAGCTCGGGCAGCAGCAAGAGCATGGGCCGCCTCTCCAAGACGGGTGAGTTGTTGTGGTGCTTCCTCCTCCTTCCATGAAACATCCCAGGGGGGCCTGGAATCAACAACTTTGACGTACTCTGCAAACTGGGGGGATTAGGCGAAAATCGCATCTTACAAGCTCATAGGCGTGACGCGTTGAGCGTGTAGATTTTGCTACTTTCCGTGAAGACGTTTGGTCGGTCTGGTCAGTCCTGCGACAATCTGTCTGTTCCTTTTGTTTAACTAACAAACACATTAGCTGTGGGGGAATTGTGTGAATCCGCATCGATGCCTCTGTGGCGAGTTGGTGAAGTAGTTGGTTTCATGCCCTTTAGATACTCCATCCATCATCTGCCACACATGTCAGGTTTTTGACTCCCCACTCGGCACCCCATGCACCCTATCCATTCGCTGGTCAGTAGTCCACCCCATCCACTGATTGGTCTGTTGCACTCCATTCACTGATTGGTCTGTAGCACTCCATCCACTGACTGGTCAGTAGCACTCCATCCACTGATTGGTCTGTAGCACTCCATCCACTGATTGGTCTGTAGCACTCCATTCACTGATTGGTCTGTAGCACTCCATCCACTGATTGGTCTGTAGCACTCCATCCACTGATTGGTCTGTAGCACTCCATCCACTGATTGGTCTGTAGCACTCCATTCACTGATTGGTCTGTAGCATTCCATTCACTGATTGGTCTGTAGCATTCCATTCACTGACTGGTCAGTAGTACTGGAGATGTATCCATACCATTCTTTCCGGATTCCCGATAACCTTAACATGAGTTCTGGCTTATACAGAGTACCGATCCGATACCGCTGCATTAAAAATACAAATATAAAGCTGTATACTTCTAACCTTGCATGGGACGTGAAATAGTTGCTATCAGTGTTGGGCTCAGGTGTTTCGCTTTCACACTGAGGTGTTGGTTAATGTTTGTAATTTGTCACTTTAAGATATTGCAGAGATTTTCAGTTTTTGATGATGTCATTTCCAGGCGACTTTTCTTTTTTTTTTACTTTTCCGCTTAGTAGCCAGTAAGCACAGTGGTACAATAATGAAGTTGGCTCGCACACACCATGTGTAGCGTTTTTAACGCGGGTTGGCAGTTGGCAGGAAATTCAATTGCATTAAAAAAACTCAATGACAATTAAGTCGATGGTTTGTGCAGCAGCAGATTGATTTAAATGACATCATTGTAACCTTAAAGGACCCGCGAGGCTCAGTTAAGCTTTTAGACCTCAGTGACATTAAGGTTTTTTGAGAAACACCGAACCGGCTGTCCATCCACATCGCTAGCAAAGCATGAACACATGTATAAAGAGGTTGGATGCTACGAGTATAGATTATCAGTCTAAACGTATATTGTCTGCCAACACTGCACGTGAGTAGCGTAAACAAGCTATCATCGCCTGATGTATTCGGCCCATAGACTGGCGTACTCACCGATGCCACCCGTTTTGGGCCGCATTGGGCATTTCCGATATTCCGATATCGGAAAACAACTTGAGTCACTCACAACTTGTGACTCGCCTTGTGAGTCACGCTCAGAAGAATCCGACAAAAGACACATGTTGTGAATGTGAACCGCCCTCGTCCCACCATGTTGTGAATGTGAACCGCCCTCGTCCCTCGTCCCACCATGTTGTGAATGTGAACCGCCCTCGTCCCTCGTCCCACCATGCCTTTGTTGCAAGAGTTATATTATTATGAACCATCGGACACCATGCTCTTAACTAAATGTTAAGTCGGTTGCTGCGCCAGTGTGGTGGCACCGGACGGTTGCTGCGCCAGTGTGGTGGCACCGGACGCAGGGCAGGCCAAGCTGCCAGTGTGGTGGCACCGGACGCAGGGCAGGCCAAGCTGGAGAGAAAAAACAAGCCATGCCATTTTGTATCTCTTTTTTTTCCTGCTAGGGCTGTCACAATTATTACATAATCGTCTAATCGCAATTATTTTGTGATAATCGTCATAATCGTTTGCGTGTTGAAAAATGTTTATATATGTTCAAACATAAAAAAAAATAGTGGAAATAGCAGATCTACAAGCTCACAACGCGTCGCTATGCGACGCATTGTGAGCTTGTAGATCGGCTATTTCCACTATCAATGTTCTTTTTTAAAGTGTAAAGTTGTCAAATATGTCCTTAATTTCTTTGTATATTCAGGTTATGTGTCATATCTGCCATGTGCAACTTCAAAGCCTACAAGCCAAACAGAAATGTAATTGTCAATGACAAAAACACAATTAAATCGTTAATCGCAATTATTTGAGTGACAATTAATCGTCATGTAAAATGTCATAAACGTGACAGCCCCATTTCCTGCCTTTGATTTGATTTCTCAGTTTTCCAACCAAGCAGATGACATTGACGAAGCGCTCTCCTGCCGTGGTTTGGCAGTAGCAGACTGAGCTCTTTGTAGTTTAGCCCTCAAAGACCGAGTCGCGTTAGATTTTAACCACTTCAACCATTATTTTATACTTTAACTATTGAAAAACAGCAGATCTACAAGCTCGCAGCGCGGCACCGAGTGCCGCGCTGCGAGCTTGTAGATCTGCTATTTTTGAAAAATCGTGAAAATATGTCTTTGAATATCTTTGACCCGATCTTTGACCCGACTTCTAAATCCTTCCTCTAAATCAGTGGTTCTCAAACCTTTTTCTTGTCAAGGACCCCCAAATTGCAGGTATTTGGCAACAGACTCCCATCTCAAAATATGGTGTTCCAGGGACCCCCGAGAAGCAAATATTTGAGTTACAAATGTTTGCTTTTAAATAGATATATTCAAAGAAAAATAAATGAAAAAATGATTTTTTTAAAATAGCTGATCTACAAGCTCGCAGCGCGCGCTGTGAGCTTGTAGATCTGCTATTTTTCAATAGTTAAAAGCATTCAATAATTCTAGGTCTAAATGGGTTTAGAGTAGCTGCGTGCCGCTGATTACTCCACCTCTCACTCTTCTCCACTCTGTCTCGTCATGACAGCGTGCTCTCCAAGGCTCTTCTGCCCCAGCAGCACGTCTCCACACAGCCCTCCAAAACCCCTCTCTCTGTATAAGAGCTCCCTCTCTCAACCCCATTTCACCCTTTCATTTATTGGTTGTTATATTATTGGCGGGAGAATATCAGAAATGTGTGAATTCAAAATGAGTTCAACTGCCGCCAGGAAAAGGTTGAGAGACACGCGATCTTGTCTGCATGACAAGAGCTGCGCTATTTTGTTTTCACCTCAAGCAAATATCCTCCCTTCAATCAGGCTTACTCGGAAGATCCCGATCATTTAATGAGCTAATTATATTGGGGTGCAACAGTGATCCCCTCACACAGTAGTTGTGGCACATATAAAAACAACGTGGGGGGGAGAAAAAACTAAAAACTAAATGAAGACATTAATCAAAAAATTAATTAACACGTCGTGTAGAGACGGTAATATCATTATCTTTTTTCCCAGTTTATGGCAGTAACTCTCCCACAGGTAATTAGAATAGATAATGAGTTGTATACATTTGGAGTTTGGTTTTTTGACCCCTCAAAGTATTTCTTTGAGTTTGTTGTCAATTATAGTGCAGCCAAGCTATGCCGATGACACAGTTCTATCCACTGACGGCTGTTATTAATAGCCGGTATTTGTTTTTGTCTCTTCCACCAACACACCGCCGACATCGCCTCTTCCACCTTTTAACCACCTTCACCGCATGCCCTCCTGTACTGTCCTGTCTTTTCTCTTAACTAAAAGAGCTGCTGTTCCTTTGTACTGTCCTGTCTTTTCTCTTAACTAAAAGAGCATGCTGTGACTCTGCTGTGACTCGAAAGCCCAGTTTATACTACGAGCGTGTCGCTCGATGAAAAATAACACATTTTCAACAGCCCAATTGCATTAACTTAAAGGACTACTTCACTACTTTGTCCTCACTAATATCCATGACAAAATAGCACATTCTACCACTTGTTGTGGTCACATGTTCAGATACTGGATTCTGATTGGCTTAAAACAGTGGTAAATCAGTCAACAACCTTGAGTTGGCTCATGGACCCCACCCACTCTTGTGTTGCAGTTGTATAACTAAATCACCTTGCAAGTTACAACTGTGTTTTCTTTCATTTATATGGTAGAAGTGGTAGAAAAGCAATTTACCATTCGAGGGTCGTGGGTTGTTGGCTGATTTACCATCAGCCATCAACCCACTCCCTCTCATGGTAAATGGCTTAGATCTTCTGTGTCTCATAGGAGGCCTGTGGCATTTCAGAAAACCACTTACCACCTGTCACTGGTAGGCGGGTTTCTGAACTACCCACAGCCCTCCTGTTTTTTTTTTTCTTCTTTTTTTCTATTTGATCATGAACATTAGTGAGGACCAATTATATGAAGATGGTTTGAAAAAGTCATCCTTCCATTTGGTCCAGCGACACACTTTGTCCTAGAGAGAAACACACTTTGTCCTTGAGAGAAAAAGAACGTCCTTTAGTGGTTAAGGCCTTCCTTCCTTCCTTCTTGTTCCTCCTTTTCCCACCTCCTTCAGGTTCGGGTTCAGAGTCGTCTAGTAGCGTAGGCTCGTCCACGGGGTCTCTGTCTCGCTCCCAGCCGCCCCTCCCAATCCCAGCGCTAACCCAGGCGGTGGCGGGCGGCCACGTCCCCCCGGCGCCGGCGCCGCCGCAGCCCGCCGTGGCAGCAGCAGCAGCAGCAGCAGCAGCCTACCCGCTCGACTGCACTAGCAGCTCTGTGTCTTACCAGGTGGGCAGGACTGGCGGGCCGCCAGTGCTGCACCCGCACCACCACCACCACCACCACCCGCCGCCACCTCCTCCCCCGTCCCTGCCTCAACCACCCCTGCCTCAACCACATCCTCCTCCTCCTCCTCTTCCTCCTCCTCCTCCTCCTCTGACAGCCTCCACTAACACTACTAGCTACTATTTGCTTCCGCTGGAAGCTGCAGGAATCCCGCCGGGGAGTATCTTGGTCAACCCGCACACAGGTTGGTACCTGGGGATGGGTGGGTAGGGGACTGTAGCCTGGGGCCAGCCTATATACAATGAAACCTGGGGATGGGTGGGTAGGGGACTGTAGCCTGGGGCCAGCCTATATACAATGAAACCTGGGGATGGGTGGGTAGGGGACTGTAGCCTGGGGCCAGCCTATATACAATGAAACCTGGGGATGGGTGGGTAGGGGACTGTAGCCTGGGGGCCAGCCTATATACAATGAAACCTGGGGATGGGTGGGTAGGGGACTGTAGCCTGGGGCCAGCCTATATACAATGCAGCTAACTAGTAACTGCGTATATGTTTTAACCATAGGTTTTAACATGTGTGGGGATGAAGTCTAGCTCCAGCTAGGCTAAGGGGACTGATGGTTGCATTTAACCCTGCAAGGCCCAGCGTAGCTTTTTTGCAACATTTCTATTTTATCCAAAAAAAAAAGAGTTTAAATAATTTGTTTTCCTGTTCTTTTTTCACCTAAACATCACCATTGGATCCTATTGTTTAGTATTACAATGCCATTGGCCACGATATTTGCATATAAATACCGCCCACAGAGGCTGACATTCACACAACTTCAAGATCTCTGGAGTCTGGACGAACAACATCTCACTTTTTCACTGAAGCTATTCCTCACTAAAACATAAGTAAAATGACTAATACTTTTTTGGTGATCATTAGAATGTCTAGAACATGTACATATGTTATTATTGTGAAAAATATCCCATAAAGTAAATTAGAGCATGATTTATGATTTATGGCTATAAAACCTTACAAAAACATATATATATATAAAAAAAAACATTACATTTCCTCTGATTAGGACTCCTACAACACCATCTGATTTTTTTTATTTTTTTGGCAAGTAGAATTTAATTTGGGTCTTGCAGGGTTAAGCCCAAACTACACCAATAATTGGCCATGCAACCAAACGGTTGACTGCAACTACTTGCAACCATTATCCCCAATGGCAGTTGCAAGGAGTTGCGTTGGTGTGGAGTGGCCCTAAAACTGTTTTGTTGCAAGGAGTTGCGACTAGTCGAATTGGTGTGGTTTAGGCTTTAGGGTTGGGTTCCGGAATCAGTTCTGTCACATTTTAGGAACTGTTTTTTAGGGAACCGGTTTGATCACGCCGTCTTCACATCTGCTATGCAATTACTAAACGAGTGGTTGTCATTTGTACACTCTTGAGTCGCAGACCAAGGTCTATTTGGAACCCCTTATAGGAATCATTAAAGGTAACCGTTAAGGAATGGGACCGTTGAGAGGGAATCGTTAAAATGTCCTAAAGCAGGGGTCTTCAACAGTCATCTCCCCGAAATTGTTGGAGGAATTTTTTTTTTTTTTAATATATTTTTATATTTTTATTTTTCTATTTTTGTATTTTTATTTAAAAAAAAAAGTAATTTGTCTTTAACTCTTTTAGTGCCCCCCGTTCACCACTAGAGGGCGCCCCAGGTGCCATAGAAAATCCCATAGAGATATGCTGGTATATGCAGAAGCCCTGCAGCCATGACTTGCCTGAACACTTTCCTTTGTGCATGTACAGGAAGAGGATGAAGTTAGCTTGAAGTTAGCTATTGGCTACCAAGCATTTTAGAAGCCTTATTTTCGTGAACTTAGCCATGATTAAACCTTGCACACCTCATGCATGGGAAAAAAACAGAGAAGAATGAGCTCTAAAAAATCCAATGCAATCCTGGATTGCATTGGAGTGGATTTGTGCAGTTTGTTCACAGCTTTCAAACAAAAAAATCCGATTGGAAATCCGTTCAGGCATTCTTGAGATAATCGCCATTATGTTTTACATGTTATGTAAACAAACATGGCTGCCCTGTATGTTAGATGGGGTTGTATGGGGGTGGAACATGCAAAATCGCGATTGAAATCATGTTCACTAGATTTGATGGGGTCCAAAAAAAAAATTTTTTTTTTTAATTTTCAATTTTTTTTTTTTTCAAAAACCGAACATGTTCGGTTTTGGCATATGTAATACGTTTTAAAAAACCGAACATGTTCGGTTTTGGCACTGGATGAGTTAAATATATATATAAAAAACATGATTCTGTCTCTTTTGAATAGCTTACATGATTATTGTGCAATTGACAGATTGTTGGTGATAGATTGATAGTATTGACATTGGTTCTCAGTTAATAAGGTATGTTTATAAATGGCAGCGCTACGGCCACTTTTACATACATGAATATATTAACTCAATTAGCGCCGATCCCGAGAATACTCGTGAAAAATACTCGAGTAGCACATGCTGCCGATCCCGAGTATACTCGTGAAAAGTACTCTATTACTGTAACGGCGGTACTCTATTACCTGTTGGTGCCGGAAGGTCCTGACACGATCGCCCTCGCCGATTCATCATCATCACGGAGCCACGAGCACAAAATAGTAATCCCATAACATTGAGGCAGACGGGGAATCTCATCTTTAATGTCCATTATCTCAAAACAACACTTTTAAAGGGAGGATGGCAGTAGATTCTCGCTTATATAACACATGTTGAAAAGCACCGATCTGCCATTACACAACCACATGTTGACGATGACGCTTCCTGTGAATGACGCGATGACGTCAAACCGTAAGTGTTTACGCTATGGACTTCTGGCCTTCAAAATAAGACAACGGTCGTGGATGCAGCCTGCGGGAGGCACGCTGGACATTTTAATCCGTTAATTTCAGGAGCACTAAATGAGTTAATCTATTATTTTAATAGCATAGTATTGAATGCACAATAACATGGTATGTTTATACACATGAAACACAATTTTATACATACATATACATTATGTTATATGTATAGCCCCACCCCCACCCTACGAGGTAGGGGGTCCCTGCTCCATCTCCCCATCAGTTTGGGGGTCCATGGCCTGAAAACGTTGAAGACCCCTGTCCTAAAGGATCCCAACCCTTGTTGCATTCTAAGTCGGCTTTAGCAAGGTGGTCCCGCGACGATCTATGTGTGAAGGTCACTTGCTTGTCTGTCTCTGTCACTTTAATTCTCTGGCTTGTCCTGTCACTTTAATTCTTAACTGGAAACTAACACTACTTACATTTACACAGCTAAACTGGAAACTAACACAGCTTTGATTTGCTCAGCTCAAATGGAAAACACAACTTGGATTCATGACGCTAAAACTGTGCAACCCTTCACTCAGCTTGTTCATTTGTTCTGTGGGGTAATGAGACAGAGCGCAAACAACGGGGAAGGTTTTGTGCCCGTGTGCCAAATTGGTAGGACAGTGGGGGAAAAAAAGACGACCAACAAAGCGTCATGCATTATTAATGGATGTTTGAGTTTCGAGATGTAAAAGTCGTGAGTGCTTTTACTACGGAGGACGATAATTAGAACTTGCCTCGTCGGCTTTGATTGCCCTTTTTAAAAAGTAAACTTGAACCAGCTGAAAAAAGTGTATAATTTCCCCTCCAAATGGTTCTGAAACCGACACGGCGCGCCAACGTCTTAACGATGTGGGCTTGCATGCAAATGAGACGACCTCTTCACTTCTTCCCTCGTCTTCCCTCCCACAGTCAGACTTGGAACTCTAAGGCACTTTGAAAAACGATAGCTGTCTCTTCGCAAGATCAATACGACCGACCGACGCCGGTCAAAACAAATCCCCCCGAAGTGTTTGCTGAGATGCGGATAATGAAGCCATACTGTACTCGTAATTGAATATGGAAGAAAAGGGAAAGTCTGGCCTCTTGATGTCCTTCTCTCTGCTCGTATTAAATATGTATTCTCTCTGCTCGTATTAAATATGCATGATGCTGATAAGGACAGGGTACGACTGGCATTAATAATATGTTGTTTTTTCAGCTGTTCAGGGTGTGTAACTGATTATTGACCTTCTGTTGGGGGGGGGGGGGGGGGTGGATTGGCAAATAGGAAGTTGTGTACATAACAGCTCACAAGGAAATAACCAGTGTTGTTTTTGACAGCAGATTTTGATTTAGTTTTAGCCATAGTCTTTTGAATAAAATGTCATTTAGTTTTAGTCATAATTTTGTCTCCTGAAAAGTTTTAGTTTTAGTCTAATTTTAGTCGACTAAATATCATACGATTTTAGTCGACTAAATCTACAGTTGATTTAGTCAACTGAAATGTATTTTGGCAGGCGTTGATGACATGGTAATGGCTGATTTTACACTTGGTTGCGTGCTGAAAATAGCCGATCTACAAGCTCACAACGCGTCGCGTTGTGAGCT
Source organism: Nannobrachium achirus (assembly GCF_963921795.1). Taxonomy (NCBI): domain Eukaryota; kingdom Metazoa; phylum Chordata; class Actinopteri; order Myctophiformes; family Myctophidae; genus Nannobrachium; species Nannobrachium achirus. The sequence continues at coordinate 618,083 of NC_137829.1, forward strand.
TGTAGATCTGCTATTTTAAAATAAAAAGTGATGGAGAGATCAAAAACACTGGAGCTGAGATATGCTGCTTCCCAGCAAACCTTTTTTTTTATATAAAAGAAAAGCACCTTTTTATATATAAAAGAAAACCACCTTTTCAAAAGGATCAACGTTCCGAGCCAGTCTTATTTCACAGTGAAGCCTCTGAGAAATGCATTCATAAATAAATACATTCACAAAGTATCAGCACAGGAAAAGCACAAGAGAAGAGCACTGTGTATTTCTTTTTCATCAGCAATTCAGAAATGAACCCTAGGATAAAAAAGAGGGCAAATATATTACATTCATTATTTAGCCTTGGCTAGATGTTATAGATTCTCCACACATAATGTGTTTCTTAAAAAGTGCGGTACACATTCATTATAGATGTTTGCAGAGAGCGGTGGACTTGAGGCATATGCAAGTGGATCTCTTTGTTACATACAAAATGACAGCTTTCCTGCCTTCAATATATTTTGACACTAGAAGTCACTAGAAAATATCATAGTTTCATCTTTCTAATGGGGGGATTGGCAATGTCGTGTTTGAACGGAGAATGGGGTTTTAATTTATGGCATTTGATGGGTTTATTGTGAATATGGATCATAGTTGCTGAACAATTGTTTTATCAAACAGAGCATTTGAGTTCTTGTTAATTAAACCTTGATGAATTATCGTGTTTGATGAATTATTGAGGTGCTTTGATTATATTTCTGTCTCATTGATGACCAGGGCTGTTTCAGTTATACCAGTGTTGATTTTTTACAGCAAAATGTAATTTAGTTTAGTCTTTTTTTAATACAATTTGGTTTTAGTCATATTTTAGTAGTCTGAAAGTCTATAAAATGTATGTTGGCGGGCCTTGATGGCGTCATAATACCTGATTTTACACTTGTTTGCATGATGGAAATAGCCCATCTACAAGCAACGCGTTGAGCTTGTAGATCTGCTATTTTCAGAGCGCAACACCCGAGCGCGACCAAACAAAAATCACATGTAATTTGGTTCTATTGCATCTCTTCTCCACTAGTCCCTCCCTAACATTTTTAGTCTAGTTTTTTTTTTTTTGTATTTTATAGTTAGTCTTCGTTTACATCATAGCTTAGTTTTTATTTAGTTTCCGCCTGTGATTCAGATTCAGATTCAGATTCCTTTATTCACCATTGTGTAAAACACATAGGAATTTGTTTCGGCAACATTACAGGTGTGCATTCAATCCTTCCTTTTTTCACATCTAGGGCTGGGATGCGATTAAAACTTTTAATCTAATTAATTACAGGCTCTGTGATTAATTAATCGCAATTAATCGCACATCGATATTTGACCTGAGAAGCTTTTTTTTTCAATTAAAACACATTTTGTTGTACGAGTGAATCAACGAGTGAGTTTTTTAAACCTAAATTTCGCATCCACTGGGCCAAACAAAGCACTCTGATCGGCTACTTCTCCCTTCGCGTTTGTTGTCTCTTCTTGGTTGGTGCATCGCTATGATCGGTATGCCCGAAACTGAAGGTTCTGTGGTGCAAAAACTAAGTGCGATTAAAATGCGTTAATCTTTTTAATCGCGTTAATTTTCTGTAATTAATTAATCGCAATTAATCAGTTAAAGTCCCAGCCTTACATATAACATGAAACCAACAACACAACAACACCGTGCAAGAAAACAACACGAAAGAAGGTAGTCGAGGAACATTTTTCATCATAGGTTAAGTTGACGAAATCCAGTGGCGTAAAGTAACTAAGTAGATTTGTTTTTGAGATATTTGTACTTTACTTGAGTATTTCCAATTCACAATACTTTTACTTCTACTCCACTACATCTCGGATCCACATATTGTACTTTTATTCCACTACTTTTATTTGGAATTGGAACATTTAATTACAAGTTACTTTGCAGATATAAATGATTATATTATAAAATATACATTAATCCACTTTAGCCCTATTTTATACCGAGGCTGTTTGAAAACAGACAATCTACAAGCCCACACCGCGTCACATCGCGAGGTGTTGTGAGCTTGTAGATCTGCTATTTTCATTTTAGTGAAAATATAGGTTCTTAACTCACTGAACGCCATAAACGTCTTATACGTCTTTGGACCTCGGTGCCATAAACGTCTTTTACGTCTTTTTAATTAATCAAAAGTTTTATCATTTTTTCATAATTGTAATTTCAAAAAAATCGCTCTAGAAGTTGGCCATATGCCTCCGTGACCTGAGCGATACGGCCGATTTGACTGTAGCACCAGTGTAACACAGTCCGGCGGAAAATCGGTATAGCCGAAGATTGGTTCCGGCCGTTTAAATGTTATCTAAAACGTTCGTTTATACACTTTCCCGTGCATCCCTGACGAACTATAAGTACTCAAAAAACGCAGAAAATTCTCAGGATTCCAGCGGTGCCATCCATTCTTCTCTACCTATCCTTGATCGCGATCGCCAGGGTTCCGAAGTGTGTTAGCATGCTAGCTAAAAGGCCTGGCCAAAATGTAAACAACAGGCCCAAACCAAAAAAAACATGGACGTCTTCTTCCTTCTTCTGTTAGTTGATCAGATAGTAGGAGACCACCCTCTGGTGGTTTTCAAATGGTATTGCACTCCAGATTGCATACAGGGCCCATCACAGCACACACATATGATGATGATCAAGACATCTTACACATGTTCTATTGAAGCCCAAATCTAATGATAGGATATATATATATAAATATACATGTTTTCCTTTGTAAGAGGGGTAGTGTGGCTTTCGATAGAAGCATAGATTTATATATGTAATTTAAGTACAAAATATGATTTTGGCCCCCATAAAAAGGCAAAATTAAGCAAAATGGCTGGCACCAGTTTTGTAGATTTTGAATAAAGGGTGGCATTCACTGAGTTAAGTAGGCCTATATTTTTATGCCAATATTTTTGTAATTTTACTCCAGTAACATTTTGACCACGGGTCTTTTACGTGTAACAGAGTATTGTTATAATGTGGTGTTGCTACTTTGGTTTAAATAAATCATTTGAGTACTTTTTCTACCACTGATCAACACTTAAATTATACCGCTGTTTTTTCTCTCCCCCCCCCCCCAGGCCAGCCCTTCTTGAACCCAGACGGCAGTGCAGTGGTCTACAGTCCCAGCCTGGGCCCCCCCCAGCAGGGGAGGAGCCAGCAGCCCCTGCCCCCGCTGCCCCCGCCCCCTCCCGGCCCCCACCAGCACCAGCCGGCCAATCACGTCCTCTCCCAGGTCTGTTTGCTGCTGCCCTTTAAGGCACCACCACACTTAACACTAAAACCAACACATATGGTGCATGATCTAGGCATGGGCGTGCACGGATCCGTGCACTAAAAATGTATCCGTGCACTAGAAATTTAGGAACATGGCAGTGAGGAACTTGGGGGCCATTTTGAAAAGGCAATGAATGAGTTAACTAGGGTTGGGATCCGGGAACCGAAGGAATCGGAAACCAACATTGAGGAACCGGGATCGGAATTTACCGATATGGAAATGATTAGCCGATGTTTAAAATTACAACTCAGCCGATACTGATATTTTTTATTATTTTTTAAATTTTGTGTTTTTCCCCCATTTTTGCGGGGGAAAAATAGAAAAAAATAACCACCACACCAACATAGATGACGCGAAATTGATGCTTATCAAACAGAGAAAAATATGCCATCGGTAAATGTCAACTATATTTGCCGATACCGATCATATTGACAAGATACTGGCTAATATCGTCCGATATGTGGCCGATATATTTAGATTGGTGCATCCCTAATCGGTACCATCACATTTGGAACGGTTTAGCTTGGGGTCAGCGCTTGTCTCGATGTTGTCCTTGCATAAATCCAGTTCAGGAGATGCCAGCTGGCATAGATCAGTCAAATCATTCCGCGTCTGGTTTACGTTGCTTGATATTCGTGCAGTGTCGTTCGTTTAGCAAAAGTTGGCGACCTGTGGCTCTCTTGAGTCGCCGCCCCCGTCAAGAGTAAATGAAAAGAGTTCAAATGTCAATTAAACTGTGCCCCCCTTAGCCCCCTCCACCACCTCCGGTGTATTGGAAAGCCCAAACGATTATCATTAGCATTCATAGATGCCGGTAGAGTTACCATTAGCAATCTGCAATCCCCCCCCCTTCTTGTCACAAAGCTGTCATGCAAAGTTCTGCACATGTATTTCTTTCTTTATTATTTTTTTTCTTACCTCGGGAGCCATAAGGTTTTGAGTTTCATTAGCGGAAATAGCAGGAGTGGAAATTGAGTTGACCCCTCGGTGGCGATGGTGCGCCGCCCAGGGGTCACGGGGGAAGAAAGCAAGCTCTCAGCCCGGTGGGGAAAACCACGTCCCTTCCTAATATTACAGAACCGACGGCGTCAGGCATGAGGGGAGCAGCTTGATGAGAGCTTTCTGGGAATAGCAGAGATGTTTGCTCCGAGTTGAGCGAGAGAGAGAGAGAGAGAGAGAGAGAGAGAGAGAGAGAGAGAGCAGCCCCCCACGCTTCTCACATTAACGCCCCATCTAATTGATTTCCACCAGTCGACCTTGATGGAAGCAGTCATATCATGGTCATCCGTTGACTAAGCCCTTTTGTCTTAACCCGTTTAGGCCTAGAATCATTGAATGCTTTAACCAGTGAAAAATAGCAGATATACAAGCTCACAGCGCGGCACCGAGTGCCGCGCTGCGAGCTTGTAGATCTGCTATTTTTGAAAAAGTGATGAAAATGTGTGCAAATCTTTGAATATATGTATTTTCAAAGCGAACATTTCTAACTCAAATTTTGCTTCTGGGGGGTCCCTGGAACTAAATATTTTGTGATTGGGGTCCGTGGCCAAATACATATCATTTTGGGAGTCCTTCACATGAAAAAAATTGAGAACCACTGACATAGTAGTCTCTCAAGAACATCGTCCTTTTCAAAGTGAAAAGGACAATGGCTACCCAGATTGCTGACATAGAAACATAGGTTTTTCAAAAAATCTTAGAAGGATTCAAAAGACACTTATCCACAACTTTAAAACATCCCATCATGCATTGCGCAGAAGTTGCACGGAGCTTCCGGCGCCGCAGCCGAGTGTGATCTACAAGCTCACAACGGTTGCATCTGCGACGCGACGTGAGCTTGTATGTCTGCTGTTAACCGGAAGTGTGGTGCAAAACATTCTCCAGTAAACTCCTGCGGAAAGAGGTGGATAGAATCGGGTCAAAATTCTAATGTTCACGATTTTTCAAAAATAGCAGATATACAAGGTCACAGCGCGGCACTCGGTGCCGTGCTGTGAGCTTGCATATCTGCTATTTTTCAATAGTTAAAGCATAAAATAATGATACACAATAAGGTGTACCCGTTCTGAATGGATTAATTAGAATCATTACCGATCAGAACCGTTCCCTGAACGACCGCTCTCTCTCTCCCTCCCTCCCTCCCTCTCTCCCTCCCTCCATCCATACTTAAACTCCCCCGCTCTGGCTCTCTCTGTCTGCATCATGAACTAACAGCGTTTGCCACTTGTTTAAAGATGGTACAAACATTTTTTTTGGGTTCCTATTCTTGCTGTGCTGTTTTCCTCTCCTTGTCTGTCTTCAACTAAAACACATTGACCTCCACCTCTTATTCTTCCTCTCCTCTGCTCTCTCTCTCTCTCTCTCTCTTTCTCTCTCTTTCTCTGTGTTCTGTGACCTTTCTCTCTCTCAGCCGGCCAGACCCCTCCAGCCCTCCGCTCAGACTATCCAGTACTCAACGGTCTCTTATCCACCGTCTCTGCTCTCCGCCTCCCCTAACCAACAATACACTGTGGTACCTATCTTCCTCCTTGTCTCTTATTCCTCCTCCTCCTCCTCCTCCTCCCCTAACCAACAATACACTGTGGTACCTATCTACCTCCTTGTCTCTTATTCCTCCTCCTCCTCCTCCTCCTCCCCTAACCAACAATACACTGTGGTACCTATCTTCCTCCTTGTCTCTTATTCCTCCTCCTCCTCCTCCTCCTCCCCTAACCAACAATACACTGTGGTACCTATCTACCTCCTTGTCTCTTATTCCTCCTCCCCTAACCAACAATACACTGTGGTACCTATCTACCTCCTTGTCTCTTATTCCTCCTCCTCCTCCTCCTCCTCCTCCTCCTCCTCCTCCTCCTCCCCTAACCAACAATACACTGTGGTACCTATCTACCTCCTTGTCTCTTATTCCTCCTCCTCCTCCTCCTCCTCTCTTCACCGCTTCACAGGGACGTGCTGGCCATTGGGAAAAGTGGGACAATTCCCGAACGGCCGTTTCATTCCCGGTCGGTCCAGGCCGGCCATTAGAAAAGAAAAAAAAAATGTCGGCCTTCGTTCCATTTAAGGGGGCTGGGCGGCCAACAAAGTAAATTGTCACTGTCGGGCAGAAACCTTGTATCTCCAAGTTTCAAATGTATACATTTTTTCGCAAAGCAAAGCCCTGCTTCATCATAAAAGGCTGTTGCACAAAAGTAGTGAAAACAAGCTACAAGCTACAAGCACACAAGCTACAAGCGCTACAAGCACACAACGCCTCGCGGTGCGAGGCGTTGTGTGCTTGTAGATCAGCTGTTTTCACTAGTTTAAATAATTTTTTAAATGATAAATACAAAACAAACAGTTTTGGACATACAAGGTTTCCACCCGACAACGACGAAATATAACTCATGTACAGTAATTGGCCCACTGGCTTGTCACTTGTCATGATCTGAAATGGCAAATCTTTGAGTAGAAGCAGCGCTATAGAGCGAGATCTCTATCTATAGCGCAAAATGAGGGCCTCTCCAACTCTTTTCTCCCGGGCTGAATCAGGGGCCCAGCACGTCCCTGGTCCTCCTCCTCCTCTCTTCACCGCTTCCCTCCTCTCCTTTCAGACCATTCAGTCTCGTCTCGTCTCGTCTCGTCTACCCACCGGCTCTCTTATCTCGTCGCCGTCTTCCATCTCACCCTCTTCGGTTCAGTAGAGGAAGGGGAGGCAAGACAATAACAAGCCCATGTTTGGAATGGCTGCTGTTTAGAGAGCAGAGGCCAGACGAGTGGGTTGTTGTTGTCGCGGATGCCGTTTTTTGAGGGTCTCGTGAACAAGGCTCATATTTTATATTGTAATTAGTGAAAAGAAAAGGTGAGTGTTGAAATGTTTTCGTTTACTTCGTTCTGTCGTTTTAGCACGTTTAGCGATTTTGATTTCAGTGGGTGGGGCCATACGTACAAGTGGCTAAATATGTATTTTTAGACACAATAAGCCAGCGATTTCTTTATTACTATTTACAGTAACACTACTAGCCCCCAAAAGTCACATATGCCCATGAAATATTGCAGTGCATCTTATATTTAGCCACTTTTACGCATGCCCCCACCCACTGAAATCAAAATAATTAAAAGTGCGAAAATCATAGAACAAAGTATTGAAAACATTTTAACATTCACCTTTTCTTTTCTCTGATTAAAATCTAAAATATGAATGAATATGAAAGTTGTCCTTTAAGTCGAACTCGTCTTTTGAGCTATTTGTTTGTAATCGGCGGCGACATCAAGGGGACATCAAGGGGACATCAAGGGGACATCAAGGGGACAGACATCAAGGGGACATCAAGGGGACATCAAGGGGACAGATCGTTGCTGTCAGACAGAAGCTGTTGCTTTTGTCCAGTAGGGCAGTGGTTCTCAACCAGTGGTCCGGGAACCACCAGTGGTCCTTGAGGGGGTTCCAGGTGGTCCCCAGCTAAATGATGAATTGTTGGTAATCAAATGGACCCTGATAGATCTTTAACTCTTGAGAGCATAAAATGTTAAATTTTTTCTTTCTTTCTTTTTTTAACCAACATTTGCTTGTTATCTCCTGTGTTACCAACATCAATACAGCATGGAATTGTGGACACAATCTTATCCAACAACAACACAACATTCCACCTTTTGACGCTACATCAAGTGGCAGTCCGTGGCTCAAATGTGGCTCAAATGCAGAATAAATAATCGACCTTGATATGAAAAAGGTTGAGAACCAATGACTTAAACCAGGGGGCTTCAACGTTTTCAGGCCAAGGACCCTTCAGTTGAGAGAGAGATTCAGCAGGGACCCCCACAACCTCTTCATAGTTTTCCATATCGTTTCATTGTTTGACGGCACGATCATCAGTGTATTTTTGGATTCATGTAAATTTTTGTTTTCTGATATTTAACCACTTGAACCGTCAATACTTGACCTTTCACTCTGTACTTAGTCTGCTCTTTTTCCCCTCTGCGCCAAAGCTCTTTACCAAAAATTGCCGATCTACAAGCTCACAACGCCTCGCAGCACGAGGCGCTGTGAGCTTGTAGATCTGCTATTTTTGGCAGAATGTATCTCAGAATATGGACGCTAGGGTTAATATAAAAAAGGAAGAAAAAATGTTTCTATCACTGGAGGACCCCCTGTAGTAACTCTAGGGACCCCCTGTTGAAGAACCCTGATTTAAACCATGCATGTCCAAAGCTGTTACTAACAGCTTTGGACATGCATGGTTTAAATCAGGGTTCTTCAACAAACAAAAGTTTTGTGCAGTGCAGGGCATTAATTTCCCAAAAGAGACACAGAAAGAAGTTGAGACGCGGCGATGCGAGGTTTCTTCCCGACAGACAGCAACGATACATTTTCTCCACGTTACGTCCTCCACATCGTTGAGTAGTCTTGGCGGTACAAATGAGAACCTCAGAGCATAATTTGACATAGACAGTGATGAAAGACTCATGAATAAGGAATGATGGTGGCAGGGATCTTTTTGGCAGAATGAATGGAGCGTACTCTATTTTAGGTGTCTGCCTTTTCACTGGACCTCTGAATACATAATGTAATATCATATAGCAGGGGTCTTCAACAGGTGGTCCGGGACCCCTAGGGGGTCCTCAGAGTTACTACAGGGGGTCCTCCAAATCTTTGTGTGATATAAACTTTTTTTTTCTCCTTTTTTATATTGACCACTTGAACCCTAGCGTCCATATTCGGAGAAGTTTAGCCTGCTAGGCATTGTGAGCTTGTAGATCAGCTATTTTTTAGCTAAGAGCTTTGGTGTAGAGGGGGAAAAGAGCAGACTAAGTACAGAGTGAAAGGTCAAGTTTATTACGGTTCAAGTGGTTAAATATCTGAAAACACAAATGGACATGAATCCAAAATACACTGATTGTGCTGTCAAACGATGAAACTATATGTAATCTATGAAAAGGTTGTGGGGGTCCCTGCTTCATCTCTGTCTCAACTAAGGGGTCCTTGGCCTGAAAACGTTGAAGACCCCTGTCATATAGTACAGCGGCAGTACGTCTATAAAAATGTACAGGTTTTTTTCCCCCCCTTTAAATATGTCTTTAAATGTGTCTTAGTTGTGCGAGCCCTTTAGAGTTTGTGTAGCCCTTTCCACCTCTGGCACCACATTTTAAGCGGAGCATTTCTGCTTAGTCAGGTTTAATTAAAATGTCAATTAATGATTTATGGAGTCATTTTAGATTTCATTTGTTGTGTTTTGCCGCCCTTGTTCCCCTCCATTGATGCAAAACTAGTGCTCCGCCCCTTACCCCCCCTTACCCCCCCTAACCCTTCTTCTTTTGACCTGCACTCTCCTAATAAATATAAATAAAACTAGTGCTCCGCCCCTTACCCCCCCTACCCCCCCTACCCCTTCTTCTTTTGACCTGCACTCTCCTAATAAACTAGTGCTCCGCTAACCCCTTCTTCTTTTGACCTGCACTCTCCTAATAAATATAAAACTAGTGCTCCGCCCCTTACCCCCCCTTACCCCCCCTACCCCTTCTTCTTACCCCCCCTACCCCTTCTTCTTACCCCCCCTACCCCTTCTTCTTTTGACCTGCACTCTCCTAATAAATATAAAACTAGTGCTCCGCCCCTTACCCCCCCTTACCCCCCCTACCCCTTCTTCTTACCCCCCCTACCCCTTCTTCTTACCCCCCCTACCCCTTCTTCTTTTGACCTGCACTCTCCTAATAAATATAAAACTAGTGCTCCGCCCCTTACCCCCCCTTACCCCCCCTACCCCTTCTTCTTACCCCCCCTACCCCTTCTTCTTACCCCCCCTACCCCTTCTTCTTTTGACCTGCACTCTCCTAATAAATATAAATAAAACTAGTGCTCCGCCCCTTACCCCCCCTACCCCCCCACCCCTTCTTCTTTTGACCTGCACTCTCCTAATAAATATCCCCTTAATGACTGATTCAAGTTTTACGTTGGTAGAAGACGGTGTTGAATAATTAATCCAGCGGCAGATGTTGAATTAGATTTTTTTCTATGAATAGAAGCGGCCAATAGTCCCTCAGCACTGCCAGCAGCCAGCGAGGAAAGGAAACTGATATAAAAATGGGGTCAGACATGGAAGTTCTTCACAGCCTGTTGCACGGCTGTACGGTCAACCAGTGGTTCTCAACCTGTTCAGGCCACGAGCCCCCAAAATTATCATATTTGAACTGGAGACCCCCCAAAATATTTGAACTGTGGACCCTCCCCCCCAAAAAAAAAAAATAAGGAAACAAAAAAAAACAGACAACAACAGCGACAACAACTGACAAGCACTTGGAAAGTGTGAGAAACTACTGATTTTAGAAGGAGGTATTTTAATAGGCGTTGTGAGCTTGTAGATCTGCTATTTTCACAATAGAACAGTGCTCGTCAGGGTGCCGGGTCCCCAGTTAAAACATGATTATTATAAAACATGATTATTTCGGGGGTCACGGCCTGAAAAGGTTGAGAACCACTGGCATACACTACCTGTCTTTGGGCATTGCGCATAGGAGTAAGCGACCTGTTATTGAGGTGAATTATTGTTCTATAGTCCTGGAAATTGGGTTAAATATTCTGGAAAAGTTTTGGAAATTAACCCTGTGTTTTATTATAATAACGATTTAATTTGTTTTTCTTTTTTCTTTTTCATTTTGACGCGTGCAGCAAGACAGCCTGGGCGTCCAGTTCAACCACCTGAGCCTGGGGGGCCGGCAGTCAGCTGTGGGGGCGGGAGGAGGAGGGGAGGGGGGCCGGGACGGGGCCCACACTGCCATGTACCCCTCCTCAGTGGTGCTCCAGGGCCCCCCGCAGCAGCAGGGCTACATGGTGGGACCCCCGCCACCGGGCCCCCAGCCCGGCCCCCAGCCCGGCCCCCAGGCCTACTCCACCCCGGCCCCGCAGCCTGTCAACCAGCCAGGCATGCAGCAGCAGCAGGCCTACATGCAGCAGACAATGCAGCAGGTCAGTGGGGGGCATTTCCTACATGCAACAGACTAGGGTTAGGGACGGTAAGCAATGTAAGCCATTTACCATGAGAGGGAGTGGGTTGTTGGCTGATTTACCACTATTTCAGGGTCGCCGAGTGCCAAACAACCCTGAAACAGTGGTAAATCAACCAACAACCCACGACCCTCGAATGGTGAATTGCTTTTCTACCACTTCTACCATATAAATGAAAGAAAACACAGTTGTAACTTGCAAGGTTATTTAGTTATACAACTGCAACACAACAGTGGGCGGGGTCCATGAGCCAACTCAAGGTTGTTGACTGATTTACCACTGTTTTAAGCCAATCAGAATCCAGTATCTGAACTTGTGACTAGGGATGGAGCTTGTTAATTTTTATTGATAATGAGCACCTTATTGATCCTGCTTATTGAGCCGGGCTTTTATCGAGCCCACAATTGAGCGTTTTCTAATATATTGTGGAAAGATATGAGACAAATTCAGAACATAACTGATATCTTTTTTTATTGGCCAGTTGTTGCGACGTTGTTGTGAGTTTGTTTGCTTCCCATCATCTATGAAGATGGTGTGCAATTAGTGTGCAGTAAGTGTTAAATGGCTTTATATTATGGATAGTACTGTAATCATTTCTTGATCACCTCTTGATTGTTTAAACATGACATCATGGGCTGCTATGCTCGATAACAAGCTTGATAAGCCCAAATCTTATCGATACCGGGTACTCAATAAATCTGTTATCGGGTTATCGAGCTACCCTTCTTTAGGGCTCCATCCCTACATGTGACCACAAAAAGTGGTAGAAATTATCGTTTATCGAGGTATAAAAAGACTCACGATAATCGTATTGTGGAGATTTAATATATCGTGATATCGTCCTCCATCATGCACTGGGATCAATTCACTTTTTATTTGCCGAGCTGCATATATTGTACCACTTAAACCATCTATAATTGGTAAAAGGTACTTATAATTTACATACTTGATACCGTTCACTCTCTATCAAATGCCTGATCTACAACAAAATAAAACAAAATAGCCGATCTACAAGCTCACAACGTGTCGCAACGCGACGCTTTGTGAGCTTGTAGATAGGCTTTTTTTGGCAAATGTTCCGCCCCAGGATAATGGATTTTGATTATCGCGATATCTTAAATCGCAATTTCTTTTGGACAGAAAAATATCCGTTGACTTACTTTTTTTTTTCACTGACGAAAACGAAATAAAAACCAAGCTACGAAACAAGCCACGAAACCAAGCTACAATGACTAAATAAATACAATTTCGTCAACAAATAAACAGTATACTAAAATGTTATAGATAGATACCTTTATTATCCCAAGGGGGGAAATCAGTCTCCCAGAGGCAGCACAGCAGTATAAGGATATTTATAAAGTTACAGAGAAGTATGAAAAGAATAAAAGTACAGTAAAGAGCAAGGTACACCAAAGAAAGGGAACGAAGAATATATACATAGGGAGGGACACAAGGATTTTAATGTAGCTCGGAGTCCCAGATATGAAAAACTCCCAATAATTGTGAGGAAAAAAAAGTTGGTTTAGTCTATTTTCTGTAAAAGAAAAGAAAAAAAAAGAGAAGAAGAATTCAGCTCCATTTTTAAAGCCATGATACTATCTACACATTTATTCTTTTATTAACTAAATTCAAAGAGAGAATAGCTCAAGTTGAGCACCTTTGGCTGCCTTTCCATTGTATGCATGCTTAGACCTCTCCACTCCTGTGTGTGTGTGTGTGTGTGTGTGTGTGTGTGTGTGTGTGTGTGTGTGTGTGTGTGTGTGTGTGCGTGTGCGTGTACCAGATGCCAGCCTGTTACTGTGCGCCTGGCCAGTATCCTCTCTCGAACCAGCAGTACCGCCCGGTGGGCACAGTGCAGTACACCACCCCACAGAGCCAGCCAATGCCCCCACCCACACAACAGACAGGTAACACACACACACACACACACACACACACACACAAAGGTATTACACACACATACTCACACTCACTGGTAATACACACACACGCACGCGCGCAAAGAGTCCATAAACGCTGGGGCTAGCTCAGCTGTTTTCAGGCATTTTCTTTCCATTGTTTTCCGCTTTTCATGGACTGCCGTTTCATTACAGTATGAGTTACAGTATGAGTTACAGTATGAGTTACAGTATGAGTTACAGTATGAGTTGATACTGAGGGTTTCATTACTTACAGTATGAGTTGATACTGAGGGTTTCACTGGACCGTTTCATTACTTACAGTATGAGTTGATACTGAGGGTTTCATTACTTACAGTATGAGTTGATACTGAGGGTTTCATTACTTACAGTATGAGTTGATATTCATTACTTACAGTATGAGTTGATATTCATTACTTACAGTATGAGTTGATACTGAGGGTTTCACTGGACATAACAGTAGGGCTGTCACAATTATTACATAATCGTCTAATCGCAATTATTTGACATAATCGCAAATATTTTGTCATAATCGTGAATGTTGAAAAATGTTCATACATTGAAAACATTTTCAGAAATAGTGGAAATAGCAGATCTACAAGCTCACAACGTGTCGAAGCGCGTTGTGAGCTTGTAGATCGGCTATTTCCACTATCCACTATTTTTTTAAGTAGAAAGTTGTCAAATGTCAGTAATTTCTTTGTGTATTTAGGTTATGCGTCATATCTGCCATGTGCAACTTCAAAGCCTAAAAGCCAAACAGAAATGTAATTGTCAACGACAAAAACACAATTAAATCGTTAATGGCAATTATTTGAGTGACAATTAATTGTCATGTAAAATGTCATAATCGTGACAGCCCTAACATACAGTATACATCTTTACCTTTACCCACCATTCCTCTGCACATCCAGTAACATACAGTATAACATACAGTATACATCTTTACCTTTACCCACCATTCCTCTGACATAACATACAGTATACATCTTTACCTTTACCCACCATAACATACAGGATACATCTTTACCTTTACCCACCATTCCTCTGCACATCCAGTATAACATCCAGTATAACATACAGTATAACATACAGTATAACATACAGTATACATCTTTACCTTTACCCACCATTCCTCTACATAACATACAGTATACATCTTTACCTTTACCCACCATTCCTCTGCACATCATAACATACAGTATACATCTTTACCTTTACCCACCATTCCTCTGCACATCATAACATACAGTACATAACATACAGTATAACATACAGTATAACATACAGTATAACATACAGTATACATCTTTACCTTTACCCACCATTCCTCTGCACATCCAGTCAGTGTTAGGGTTAGGGGTAGGGTTAGGGTTAGGTAACCCTAACCCTAACCCTACCTTTACCCACCATTCCTCTGCACATCCAGTCAGTGTTAGGGTTAGGTAACCCTAACCCTAACCCTAACCCTACCTTTACCCACCATTCCTCTGCACATCCAGTCAGTGTTAGGGTTAGGGTTAGGGTTAGGTAACCCTAACCCTAACCCTACCTTTACCCAGCATTCCTCTGCACATCCAGTCAGTGATCATTTTAGTTCCTTTCTGTTCATTTCAGGGGGCGTCGCCATGTTGACTTGTGGCGGACATTTTTGTCTTTGAGCCGACAATAATATTATCAATAATATTATCAATACTAGAAGAGAAAATTTCTAAGAAATTTTAAGTGTGCCTGCAGCTCGCTAAGTCTGTGCAACCTTGTGTAGCGGTTGGTGTTAGCATTAGCGTTATTTCATTTGACGCAACCCGCGTGTCTGTATGACAAACGGTTCACGAGATCAAGGGTCACTTCCTGTTTGGTGAGGGGCACTTCCTGTTTGGCGAAATAGGCCCCAATTAAGGTCATGGACGATTAATGAATTAAAGCTGCAAGCAGCGATGACCAGGCCCTCGCAGCTCTACCCACGTCACAAGGCCAGCAGCCAATCAGAAACCAAACAGGAAGTCAGCCATTTCGACTAATTAGTGGCGTTTTGGAGCATTTTTGGCCGTTATCACGGGTCGCACTTTAACGACAGTTTTTTGAGAAAAAATTGTTTTGTGAGAAAAAAAATTTGAGAAAAAAACTTTTTTGAGAAAAAGAAATTTTGAAAAAAAAATTGTGAGAAAAAAAAATCTTGAGAAAAAAAATGTGAGAAAAAAAAATGTTGAGAAAAAAATAATTTTGAGAAAACAATTTTGAGAAAAACATTTTTTGAGAAAAAAATAATTTTGAGAAAAAAAAAATTGAGAAAAAATGTTTTTGAGAAAAAAAATTTGAGAAAAAAATTGAGAAAAAAAATTTTTTGAGAAAAAAAAATTGAGAAAAAAATTGAGAAAAAAAATTTGAGAAAAAAAAATTGAGAAAAAAAAATTGAGAAAAAAAAATTGAGAAAAAAAAATTTTGAGAAAAAAAAATTGAGAAAAAAAAATTGAGAAAAAAAAATTTGAGAAAAAAAATTTGAGAAAAAAATGTTTTGAGAAAAAAAAAATTTGAGAAAAAAAAATTTGAGAAAAAAAAAATTTGAGAAAAAAAAAAATTGAGAAAAAAAAATTGAGAAAAAAAGAAAAGGTATGACACCAGCCGCAAGTCTGTACGACAAACGGTTCATGAGTTATAGAGGCACTTCCTGTTTGGTGAAGGGCACTTCCTGTTAAAGAGGGGGCGAGGCTTAATCAATTACAGCTCATCCCTATTGGTCGGAAAAAGACCAAAGTTGTGTGAGCATTTTACATTTTAAATGACGTTGCTAGGCAAAAGTATGGCAGAGTTATGTGGCGCCAAAGTTTCTGGTTTTTTTTCGGAGTCCCCCATTCAAAGTCAATGGAGTTTTTGGGCGTTGTTTTTTGCGAATTACATCGCAATCGTAAAGCGGATCGGAAAGAAAAGTAATAGCACACCATTCCCGGCCGAGCCGCACATTTTGATGTATATATTGCGGGGGTGGCGTAAATCGTGCGGCAGTTATTACGTGCCGAAGTTTCCCCCATTCTAAGTCAATGGGGTTTTTTGGCGTCGTTTTTTGCGAATTACGTCGCAATGGTAACGCGGATCGGAAAGAAAAGTAATAGCACACCATTCCCGGCCGAGCCACACGTTTTGATGTATATATTGCGGCGGTGGCGTAAATTGTGCGGCAGTTATTACGTGCAGAAATTCGTGGCGAAAGACTTAATTAATTAAGTATGGCGGATTACAATAAGTGTTTTGCTATTGCATAGCAGGCACACTTAAATATTATCAATAATATTATCAATAATATTATCGGAAACGCATAAAGAGATTGCTAGGGATGGGACGATATTATCGTTTATCGTGATAAAAAACACTCATAATAATCATATCATATAAATCATATAATCATATCATATAAAAACACTCACGATAATCATATCGTGGAGATTTTATCATGATATCGTCCTCCGTCATGCACTGGGATCAATTCACCTTCTATTTGCCGAGCTGCATATCCGGTACCACTTAAACCCTCTATAAAAGGTAAAAGGTACTTATAATGTACGCACTTGATACAGTCTTTTTTTCCACACTCTTATCAAATGTCTTTGCCAAAAGAATAACCGATAGCGTTGCGACACGTTGTGAGCTTGTAGATCGGCTATTTTTTGGCAAATGTTCCGCCCCAGGATAATGGATTTTGATTATCGCGATAATATCGTAAATCGCAATTTCTTTTGTCACAATAATCGTGATATGACATTTTCATATCGTCCCATTCCTAGAGATAGCCCTGAATGACTATGACCGGCAGACCCAGGACCTCCCCAGAGTTCTGGGAGGTCCTGGGTCTGTAACCCAGACCCAGGACCTCCCAGAGTTCTGGGAGGTCCTGGGTCTGTAACCCAGACCCAGGACCTCCCAGAGTTCTGGGAGGTCCTGGGTCTGTAACCCAGACCCAGGACAATGAAACGTTTGAGAACTACTAGGCCGAGTGTCTCAAAACGTGCCATACACAGTGTCGTAGTAAATCACTGTCATACATATTCTGAAGGAAACTTGGGAGACTTGACGTTCAGTATTTGGGTCTTATGATCAAAATAAGATTTTCTGTGACTTCACTCTGACATCATGTTCTGATGTCACTGTGATGTCAGGGGAACCACTCTTAACAGAATGGATTTGCCGCTCTGACATCACGCTCTGGCTTCATGTCCCTTCTATGCCCATATATTTTATGCCCATCTAGTCGACAAATTGATGTAAGAACATGCCCATATATGGGCATTCCCACCCAACCAGAAAATCGGAAGATTTGTCAGACATAATGGACGAACCCTGGTTCATTTGCATGGATTGAAGTGAAGTTGCCTCCGCTCTTTCTCTGTCTCATCCTCGCTCCCCCGCCCATCCCACTCATCCTCCTCCTCCTCCACATTTCGTTCCGTTGCACTCAGCACTTTTATTTTCCCCGTGTTCTGCGTTCTTATGGCAGGTCCACAATGGAGCTCATCTCATCTTCGGAGCAAAAGCTGCGGCAGGGAAATTAGGCGACGCCCCCCGAGGGCGGTCGGAGGAGCGGAGCAGAGGAGCTAATTACAGCACATAGCAGCGGCTTTAGGCCCCATTGTGTTCTTTTAGCCTCCTCCTGTTGGCCCACGCAGTGCCCCCCCCCCCCCCCCTCCTCCTGTTAGCCCACGCAGTGCCCCCCCCCCCCCCCCCCCCCCCCCCCCCCCCCCAATCACATGCACATTTAGCATTGTTTCCTCCCCTTGCCACGCTCAGCATAAACTGCACTATTATGCAGCAAACCTGTCTGGGGGAGGGAGGGGGAGGGGAGGGAGGGGCACCAGACGTTTGGTAAAAGGTACTTAGAATATACGTACTTGATACAGTCTTTTTTCACTCTTTATTAAATGTCTTTGCCAAAAAATATCCCTAGGAGGGAGACCAGACCATGAGTTTCAGACTATTTCAGAGCGTTTTCAGAGAGACCACATGACTTACTGTATCATACTATTATAATTTGGGGGCGTGTCAGTAAAACATGTGACGGAAGCAGAGAGGCCGGACACGGGGCGGGCCTTTAAGTAAAACATGTGACGGAAGCAGAGAGGCCGGACACGGGGCCTTTAAGTAAAACATGTGACGGAAGCAGAGAGGCCGGACACGGGGCGGGCCTTTAAGTAAAACATGTGACGGAAGCAGAGAGGCCGGACACGGGGCGGGCCTTTAAGTAAAACATGTGACGGAAGCAGAGAGGCCGGACACGGGGCCTTTAAGTAAAACATGTGACGGAAGCAGAGAGGCCGGACACGGGGCCTTTAAGTAAAACATGTGACGGAAGCAGAGAGGCCGGACACGGGGCCTTTAAGTAAAACATGTGACGGAAGCAGAGAGGCCGGACACGGGGCGGGCCTTTAAGTAAAACATGTGACGGAAGCAGAGAGGCCGGACACGGAGCGGGCCTTTAAGTAAAACATGTGACGGAAGCAGAGAGGCCGGACACGGGGCGGGCCTTTAAGTAAAACATGTGACGGAAGCAGAGAGGCCGGACACGGGGCGTGTCAGTAAAACATGTGACGGAAGCAGAGAGGCCGGACACGGGGTCAGTAAAACATGTGACGGAAGCAGAGAGGCCGGACACGGGGCCAGTAAAACATGTGACGGAGAGGCCGGACACGGGGTCAGTAAAACATGTGACGGAAGCAGAGAGGCCGGACACGGGGCCAGTAAAACATGTGACGGAAGCAGAGAGGCCGGACACGGGGTCAGTAAAACATGTGACGGAAGCAGAGAGGCCGGACACGGGGCAGTAAAACATGTGACGGAAGCAGAGAGGCCGGACACGGGGCAGTAAAACATGTGACGGAAGCAGAGAGGCCGGACACGGGGCAGTAAAACATGTGACGGAAGCAGAGAGGCCGGACACGGGGCAGTAAAACATGTGACGGAAGCAGAGAGGCCGGACACGGGGCAGTAAAACATGTGACGGAAGCAGAGAGGCCGGACACGGGGCCGGAACGCTGTCTGAGAGGCCTATAATTCTCACAGTGAACCGGTCTCTTTTCCTGACTCTCACTACGACTCCTCCTCCTCCTCTTCCTCCTCCTCTTCCTCCTCCTCCTCCTCCTCCTCTTCCTCCTCCTCCTCCTCTTCCTCCTCCTCCTCCTCCTCCTCCTCCTCCTCCTCCTCCTCTTCTCACGCTATTAACAGCCCTCCTATTTATTATTACATTTCTTTCTTCAGGGGTGACTTTTCAAAGCCATACCTTGTTATTTTTGTTACCCCCATTATATCGATTGTCAAGAGTTTTTCTATCTATTTTTGCTTTGATTGTAGTTCTTACTAACCACAATAAAATGTTCCTTGATCAATACCTGTACCTCTTAATTAGTTTGGGTTTTGAACGTTCAAATGGGCTCGCCTAGCATGCCTTTATACAATTGTTGTATACCTGTTGTTGTTGTTTTTTAAGTGCTTCTGTACCTACCATGAGAAAGCTTAAAGCGCCACTATGTCACTTTTTCTTTTTAATGTATACAATGTAATTACATTTTCTAATCTGCATTTGTCTTATGAGGACCCTCATCTGAAAACATTTTGTGCCATAGAAATGCTTACATTTCTTTCAAGATTTTTTTTTCCTTTTTTTTTTGAAGATCTATGTAGATCTATGTTGTGAGTTTGTAGATTGGCCATTTTAAAATAGCTGGTGTCATAGGGCTCAAGTGGTTAAAACATATTCGTAGACCAGGGGCCTGTTTCACGAAAGCAGAATTAAATAAGCCAGGATTTAAGCCAAATCCAGACTTGACAAAGCCTCCTCCATATAGCCTGGTTTATCCCGTTCCACTAATGATGGTTTATTCCGTTCCACTAACACCAAGCCAGGCTGAGAAGGAGAGACTTTGTCAAGCCAGGATCGTAAAGCCTGGTTTATTCCGTTCCACTAACACCAAGCCAGGCTGAGAAGGAGAGACTTTGTCAAGCCAGGATCGTAAAGCCTGGCTTGGCAAGGGCATGGGCTTTCCTTGAAAAGCCCATGCAGTCGAGCGTTGATTCCTTGATCGTGACCAATCACGGCACCGAGGAACAGAGCAGGGTTCTTCTGCCCCACCCCCCACATAAAAGGCATGCTATAGCTGCTATCAGTGGTGAAAAAAGTACTCATATGTTTTACTCAAGTAAAAGTATCAATACTGCAATGAAGACATACTCTGTTACAAGTAAAAGTCCGGAATTAAAAATGTAGTAAAAGTATCAAAACGTATGTAAAGTACAAAAAGTAAAAGTACTCAAAATGCATTATGTCCCATTTCAAGTTTTCAAATGTAGGAAAATCTTTTGAAAATAGCAGATCTACAAGCTCAGAATGCTTTGCATTGTGAGAAGTATAGTAACTAAAGTTTTCAAATAAATGTAGTAAAAATAATAATATTTTGGATCTCAGATGTATAGTGGAGTAGAAGTAAATAAAGTATTGGAAATTGGAAATACTCAAGTAAAGTACAAATACGTCAGATTATACTTAAGTACAATATTTAAGTAAATGTACTTCATTACTTTACACCTCTTGCGGCTATAGAATAATCACATGCACCTAGATTACTCTTATGGCTAACTTAATTTAAAACACCCTTGCTACATTGTCAGCCATTTTTTATAATATAATAACTTCAGTAATATATTATCACACATCTAACAACAATGTGAAGTATAGTGTGCCTATAACAGAGTGACTGACAATGACATATCACACAAGTCATATGATTCATGATTTATTCACTATTTCAGTAATAGGCCTATAATTAAATTGATTATATCTTGTTGTATTGTTTTATTTCATTTTAATGCAGGGTAATTAAAATGAGTATATATACTAACATAGATGTTGAAAGGGTAATTTGTTTAGATTTGGAGTCATTGGACTAAAAGCTATTTCACAAAACTTGAACAAAATGACACTGGATTAACAAATATTGGCTGTTAGCCTGGTCCGGAGCAGGCTAGCTTCACAGCTTAATCTCCATGGTAACTAAGGTGGGATAAATTTCATGAAACCAAGTTCAGGCTTAACATATCCAGGTTAACTGGCAAGGCTAATCTGCCAAGATAATTCAGCTTTCATGAAACCGATTGAGCTCTGACCCAGGCTTTTTAAAGCCAGGATAGCTGATAAAGCCAGGCTTTATCCCTAATCTAGGTTTCGTGAAACGGGCCACAGGTCGCTTGTTTCTTTCGCGAAATCTGGCAACACAGTTGTCCACCGTGCCCTCCTCTTTGCATCCATCCATCCATCGTGCCCTTCTCTTTGCATCCATCCATCCATCCATCCATCCATCCATCCATCCATCGTGCCCTTCTCTTTGCATCCATCCATCCATCCATCCATCCATCCATCGTGCCCTTCTCTTTGCATCCATCCATCCATCCATCCATCCATCGTGCCCTTCTCTTTGCATCCATCCATCCATCCATCCATCGTGCCCTTCTCTTTGCATCCATCCATCCATCCATCCATCCATCCATCCTGCCCTCCTCTTTGCTCAGTGGGCAGAGAGACAGAATGTTTCATTCTAAATGGGCCTCATGCTTGGGTTTTGTGAAGTGGAGGTGAGAGAATGACACCTATAAAGGGTTAGGGTTAGGGTTAGGGTTAGCCCTAACCCTAACCCTAGCTCCAGCCAGGTCCCCGCCGCAGGCCGTCCATCCATTCCTTTTGTACTTCCTCCTCTCCTCTTGGGCCAAATTGATTGCCGTCGCTCTGGCTAAAAGCCAGGAGAAATTGAAGAATTGTCCCCGCACCTCCCCGACGCTCTCGTGCAGGGGCGTCAATTTGGTATGGCCAGGGGTATGCGGTTGCCATACCCTGGGTCCAGGGGGGGAAATAAAAGTTACTTTTAAATATAAATCCATGAATGTCTCTTTGTCTATCTGCGCTGGTTATTGTGTTGTTAAATTACAGTAAAATAACTACAAATGCAAAATGTAACAAAATGGTCAGATATTATAATTATAATTATTCTCCACACTTGTATTCTCCCCAGCTTGACAAAATGGTATATTTCCCAGTACGCAGGTCAGCTGCACAGGTGCAATGCATTATTATTAATTGTGGCACGTTTACTAACATGCTAAGATTAGCTGCACTTGAACAACCATTCCAGGCTGCCATATCCAGCCCAAGAAACCCTAGAAACCTGTTTTTCAGACATTATGAAAATAGCCGATCTACATGCTCACAACACCTCGCAGCGCGAGGCGTTGTGAGCATGTAGATCTGCTATTTTCACAATATAACCGTGTTATCCAAAATGTAATGCCTCTTATCCACGAGGACTCCCATCTTT
Source organism: Nannobrachium achirus (assembly GCF_963921795.1). Classification (NCBI taxonomy): domain Eukaryota; kingdom Metazoa; phylum Chordata; class Actinopteri; order Myctophiformes; family Myctophidae; genus Nannobrachium; species Nannobrachium achirus. The sequence continues at coordinate 640,620 of NC_137829.1, forward strand.
GCCATACCCTAGCTTTTGCTGAACTGACGCCACTGCTCTCGTGCCTGGTTCATTCTCGGTTGGTTGTGCACGAGAGTCGAGCACCGAAGCGTCTCCAGCCACTTGTATTTATTTATCTTTTTCACTCCTGCCAGGACTCCTTGACCCTGATGCATTTAATCCACCCTGATGCATTTAATCCACCCTGATGCATTTAATCCAATGAAAGAAAACAACCTGTTTATACATTTCAAAGGATCCTTTCATTCAGAGGATCCTTTTCGCACAAAAAATATTATTTCCATGAAATGTCCCCCCCTACCAGTACTTTTGCCGTGGCGAGGGGTTGTAAACATCTTGAGCGGTAACAGGCTGTTCATTCAGCCTTCTGTCCTTTTGATGTCCACTTGAGTCATTGATTACATAAAAATCACGTTTCGTTCCCAAATAAAAGCTACTTTTTCCCACCCACACCCAGAGTCTGATCAGCTGAAATCATTACTCATGTCTGCTCACAGGGGCAGGGGCGTCACAGCAAATTCTGGGCCCTGGGTACAAGGATTCATGAATGTTCTTCATAGGGGGAGAGGGTTTAACCCAAGACTGGGAACGCATTATTTTGTGATTTAACAATTGAAAAATAGCAGATATACACTGCGAGCTTGTAAATCTGCTTTTTTTTTTTTTTTTTTAATCTTTGAATATTTCAAATCATTCTATTAGGTTTTTTGAAAGACCTATATGTTTCTATGTCAGTGGTGCTCAAACTTGTTCATGTGAAGGACCCCCAAAAGTATATGTAATTGGCCACGGACCCCCATCTCAAAATATTCAGTTCCAGGGACCCCACAGAAGCAACATTTGAGTTTAAAAAAATACATAATATGTATCTTTGAATATATTATATTCAAAGATTTGCACACATTTTCACAACTTTTAAAAAATGGCAGGTCTACAAGCTCGCAGCGCGGCACTCGGTGCCGCACTGTGAGCTTGTATATCTGCTATTTTTCAGTAGTTAAAGCATAAAATAATTAAGGCCCCTTCACCTTGGGCCCTAGTAACGCAGTCCCACTTTTCCCCCCCTTGTGACGCCCCTGCACAGGGGTATCATTTGGGGCATCGGGCGAAGGCAACTGTCACCCCTTAGTGTTCACATTTAACCTTAAATTCTGTTATTTTTTGAATATTGTCCCCAACTCTGAATTGTTTTAGCAGATTAATCCTCCCAATCGATGCTTGTCCATCTGCATGTGACACTTTATTATAATTTTGATTTGATATTATGCAGCCATTAATTTACTAACCACGTTCAACGTGGCATCGCAATTTTGGGAATCATAGGAAAACATGTTCAAACATTTTCTCTTTTCGCCCCCAAAGAAATAGTGAAAATAGTTGATCTACAAGGTTGAGAGCTTGTAGATCCACTATTTGCTATTTTAGAACTGGCTCTATGGTATATCATTTTTTGCCACCCCTCTGTCTGCTCACTTTGCTTTGAAGAATAAGACTTTTATTATTTTTTCTGTTTCTTTTTCATTGGTTCTCTAGGTTACCAAACTGTGATGTTTCTTTTTTCATTGGTTCTCTAGGTTACCAAACTGTGATGTTTATTTTTTCATTGGTTCTCTAGGTTACCAAACTGTGATGTTTCTTTTTTCATTGGTTCTCTAGGTTACCAAACTGTGATGTTTCTTTTTTCATTGGTTCTCTAGGTTACCAAACTGTGATGTTTATTTTTTCATTGGTTCTAGATTACCAAACTGTGATGTTTCTTTTTTCATTGGTTCCCCAGGTTACCAAACTGTTATGCCAAATCAAGCGCAGAGCTACCAGAGTGTGATGGGACTCCAGCAGCCACAGAGTCAGAACCTGGTCACCGGCCAGCATAGCAATATGGGGAATCAGATGCAAGGCATGATGGTCCAGTACTCCTCCATGCCGTCTTATCAGGTGTATATTCAATACTCCTCCATGCCGTCTTATCATGTGTTTATTCTCCTCTAAGGAAATCCCAGTCTACGTAGGCCTGTCAAATGTACAGTATTACTTAATTGTCTAATTGCAGTTATTTGTTATCAGTTATCACATTGTGGCACTCTGTGCCACGCTGTGAGCTTGTAGATCTGTTTTGTTTTTGAAAAATCTTGACAATTTGAGTCCCGATTCTATAAATGTCTTCTAAATCAGTGGTTCTCAAACTTTTTCATGTCGAGGACCCCCAAAATTACATGTATTTGGCCGCGGACCCCCATCTCAAAATATGTCGTTCCAGGGACCCTCCAGAAGCAAATATTTGAGTTAAAGATGTTTTTAAAAAGATATATTCAAAGATTGGCAAAAAAGAAAAATCAAGCTTGCAGCGTGGCACTCACGCTGTGAGCTTGTAGATCTGATATTGTTCAATAGCTAAAGTATAAAACAATTCCAGGTCTTATTGGCTTAAAGGACAACTTTAGTTTTTTACAACAAGGGTTCATATTTTAGATTGTAATTAAAGAATATAAAAGATGAGTGTTAAAATTATTTCATTTACTTCTTTCTATTCTTTTAGAGATTCTTATTTCAGTGGTTGGTGTATGCGTACAAGTGGCTAAATATGTCATTTTACACAGAATAAGCCCATTCCCAAGATACAACGCAACCTTTCATGGTTGGATATGACTTATGGGGGCTAGAAGTCTTACTGTAAATAGCAATAAAGAAACTGCTTTCTTATTGTGTAAAAAAATACATATTTAGCCACTTGTACGCATGCCCCCATGCGTACGCAACTACGCATGCCCCACATTTTAGCACGGTAAACGCGATAAAACAATAGAACGAAGCAAATGAAAACATTTTAACACCCACTTTTTCATTTCTCTAATTACAATCTAAAATATGAATCCTTGTTGAGTTGTCCCTTAAGAGCATCCGTATGAAGCAGGTATGTGATGTGTCTCTCTTCCCGTCCAGGTATCCACGTATGGAGCGGGTTAGGGTTAGGGTTAGGGTTGGAGCAGGTATGTGATGTGTCTCTCTTCCCGTCCAGGTATCCATGCCTCAAGGCTCCCAGGGCGTCCAGGTGTCCATGCCTCAAGGCTCCCAGGGCGTCCCACAGCAGACATACCTCATCCCCAACCAGTCCAACCAGGGGCCCATGGCTGGCTCTGGGGTCCAGGTCTACTACAGTGTTATCACGCCCAACCAACAGAACTCAATGAGGTAACGCTATAGCTCAGGAGTAGGCAACCTTTTTTTTTTTTGTTTAAAAATTTTTTTTTTAAACAATATGTTTATTTTTATTTTTACATTCAAAACAATATATACATCACAATAAAAGCAAAGCTCAGAAAAATAAACAAACAAAAAAAAACACAAAAAACAAAACCCCAAAGAATACAAAATAATCATAACACAAAGAGCACGTACATCACATCAACATCACAGCAGGCCAGACAAATGACCGTAGAGGGAAAACAAAACAAAGAAACAGTCACCCCACTCCTGGTTCCTCCATCAGATAGGAAAGGTCATTTCCCTTGACATACTGAATAAAACTTCCCCATATTTTCTCAAATAGCTCTTGTTGGTTTTTGAGAGTGTAAGTAATTCTTTCTAAAGGAAGGCATAAAGACAGTTCCTTAAACCACTGAGTGATGCTAGGTTTCCCTGTCTTTTTCCATGAAAGGGCGATAACCCTTTTGGCTTGTAGGAACCCAAGGTCCAAAAATGTTATCTCGCAATTTTTTATCTTATGGCCAATCGGGTAAAGGCCTAATAAGAAGAGTTTTGGGTCTAGCTCAATATTAATAAGTAGTATCCGTTGTAACTCCTTTCTAACCTCCTCCCAAAACTCCTTTATTTTGGGACATGTCCACAAACAATGGAACAGAGTGCCTTTATCATCGTTACATCTGTGTCTGGGATATTAGGATAAAATTTGTTTTTTTTTCTGGCGTGATGTACACCCTCATCAGCCAATTATATTGCAGCAATTTTAAGTAAATTAGCAAATTTACAGCGAATGACATCCCTGCACATAATTCTACTTTCATTAAAACTCTGAACTTTGACTGTGGAGGGAGTCGGCGAGACGGTGGATTATTGAGTCTAATGATCATTATAACAATAGGTGGATTATTGAGTCTAATGATCATTATAACAATGTCCTACCAATGAAAATATGTCAGAATCTTTGATGGCGTGTCATTAAAACTTATGTCGACATGGAACACTGACTATCTAGAAAATAAAATCATGGCACTTCATTTCAAAAAGGGTTGCTGACCCCTGGTAATATCTAAAAGAACACGCCAGCTAACAGAACTCGATGAGGTAACAGTGGCAGAGTGCATCTCTCCACTCCGACATGTCTCCTTTCCGACATGTCTCCATTCCGACACTAACCCTATCTCTAACCCTAACCCTAAACCGAACCCCCATGGGAGTGTCGCCACTCAGACAATAAGTCAATTTCGGAGTGGCGACATGTCGGAATGGAGAGAGCCTCCCACAGTGTCAGTATGTTGATTTTGACGTCAATGTTTGATGTTTTGTTTTGGTCTTTTGAATAAAATTCCATTTAGTTTTGCTCACATTTTAGTCATCTGGAAAGTTTGAGCGTTAAGTCTAGTTTTAGTCAACTAAAGTTTGAGCGTTAAGTCTAGTTTTAGTCAACTAAAGTTTGAGCGTTAAGTCTAGTTTTAGTCAACTAAAGTTTGAGCGTTAAGTCTAGTTTTAGTCAACTAAAGTTTGAGCGTTAAGTCTAGTTTTAGTCAACTAAAGTTTGAGCGTTAAGTCTAGTTTTAGTCAACTAAAGTTTGAGCGTTAAGTCTAGTTTTAGTCAACTAAAGTTTGAGCGTTAAGTCTAGTTTTAGTCAACTAAAGTTTGAGCGTTAAGTCTAGTTTTAGTCAACTAAAGTTTGAGCGTTAAGTCTAGTTTTAGTCAACTAAAGTTTGAGCGTTAAGTCTAGTTTTAGTCAACTAAAGTTTGAGCGTTAAGTCTAGTTTTAGTCAACTAAAGTTTGAGCGTTAAGTCTAGTTTTAGTCAACTAAAGTTTGAGCGTTAAGTCTAGTTTTAGTCAACTAAAGTTTGAGCGTTAAGTCTAGTTTTAGTCAACTAAAGTTTGAGCGTTAAGTCTAGTTTTAGTCAACTAAAGTTTGAGCGTTAAGTCTAGTTTTAGTCAACTAAAGTTTGAGCGTTAAGTCTAGTTTTAGTCAACTAAAGTTTGAGCGTTAAGTCTAGTTTTAGTCAACTAAAGTTTGAGCGTTAAGTCTAGTTTTAGTCAACTAAAGTTTGAGCGTTAAGTCTAGTTTTAGTCAACTAAAGTTTGAGCGTTAAGTCTAGTTTTAGTCAACTAAAGTTTGAGCGTTAAGTCTAGTTTTAGTCAACTAAAGTTTGAGCGTTAAGTCTAGTTTTAGTCAACTAAAGTTTGAGCGTTAAGTCTAGTTTTAGTCAACTAAAGTTTGAGCGTTAAGTCTAGTTTTAGTCAACTAAAGTTTGAGCGTTAAGTCTAGTTTTAGTCAACTAAAGTTTAAGCGTTAAGTCTAGTTTTAGTCAACTAAAGTTTGAGCGTTAAGTCTAGTTTTAGTCAACTAAAGTTTGAGCGTTAAGTCTAGTTTTAGTCAACTAAAGTTTGAGCGTTAAGTCTAGTTTTAGTCAACTAAAGTTTGAGCGTTAAGTCTAGTTTTAGTCAACTAAAGTTTGAGCGTTAAGTCTAGTTTTAGTCAACTAAAGTTTGAGCGTTAAGTCTAGTTTTAGTCAACTAAAGTTTGAGCGTTAAGTCTAGTTTTAGTCAACTAAAGTTTGAGCGTTAAGTCTAGTTTTAGTCAACTAAAGTTTGAGCGTTAAGTCTAGTTTTAGTCAACTAAAGTTTGAGCGTTAAGTCTAGTTTTAGTCAACTAAAGTTTGAGCGTTAAGTCTAGTTTTAGTCAACTAAAGTTTGAGCGTTAAGTCTAGTTTTAGTCAACTAAAGTTTGAGCGTTAAGTCTAGTTTTAGTCAACTAAAGTTTGAGCGTTAAGTCTAGTTTTAGTCAACTAAAGTTTGAGCGTTAAGTCTAGTTTTAGTCAACTAAAGTTTGAGCGTTAAGTCTAGTTTTAGTCAACTAAAGTTTGAGCGTTAAGTCTAGTTTTAGTCAACTAAAGTTTGAGCGTTAAGTCTAGTTTTAGTCAACTAAAGTTTGAGCGTTAAGTCTAGTTTTAGTCAACTAAAGTTTGAGCGTTAAGTCTAGTTTTAGTCAACTAAAGTTTGAGCGTTAAGTCTAGTTTTAGTCAACTAAAGTTTGAGCGTTAAGTCTAGTTTTAGTCAACTAAAGTTTGAGCGTTAAGTCTAGTTTTAGTCAACTAAAGTTTGAGCGTTAAGTCTAGTTTTAGTCAACTAAAGTTTGAGCGTTAAGTCTAGTTTTAGTCAACTAAAGTTTGAGCGTTAAGTCTAGTTTTAGTCAACTAAAGTTTGAGCGTTAAGTCTAGTTTTAGTCAACTAAAGTTTGAGCGTTAAGTCTAGTTTTAGTCAACTAAAGTTTGAGCGTTAAGTCTAGTTTTAGTCAACTAAAGTTTGAGCGTTAAGTCTAGTTTTAGTCAACTAAAGTTTGAGCGTTAAGTCTAGTTTTAGTCAACTAAAGTTTGAGCGTTAAGTCTAGTTTTAGTCAACTAAAGTTTGAGCGTTAAGTCTAGTTTTAGTCAACTAAAGTTTGAGCGTTAAGTCTAGTTTTAGTCAACTAAAGTTTGAGCGTTAAGTCTAGTTTTAGTCAACTAAAGTTTGAGCGTTAAGTCTAGTTTTAGTCAACTAAAGTTTGAGCGTTAAGTCTAGTTTTAGTCAACTAAAGTTTGAGCGTTAAGTCTAGTTTTAGTCAACTAAATCCATAGTTGATTTTGTCTAAAACAATGTACTCTAGCGGGCCATAATGGCGTCGCAATGCCTGATTTGACACTTGGTTGCTGAAGTGTTGTGGGCTTGTAGATCACTTGGTTGCATGCTGAAGTGTTGTGGGCTTGTAGATCGGCTAATTGACACTTGGTTGCATGCTGAAGTGTTGTGGGCTTGTAGATCGGCTAATTGACACTTGGTTGCATGCTGAAGTGTTGTGGGCTTGTAGATCGGCTAATTGACACTTGGTTGCATGCTGAAGTGTTGTGGGCTTGTAGATCGGCTAATTGACACTTGGTTGCATGCTGAAGTGTTGTGGGCTTGTAGATCGGCTAATTGACACTTGGTTGCATGCTGAAGTGTTGTGGGCTTGTAGATCGGCTAATTGACACTTGGTTGCATGCTGAAGTGTTGTGGGCTTGTAGATCGGCTAATTTCAGAGCACAGCACCCGAACGCAACCGAACATAAAATGACTTGTCTTTTAGTTCTACTGGATCTCTTCTTGCCTGGTTAATAAACCAGACCGAACACAACACCACCCCCTGGCGGTAGTGGTGTTGTAGTACGGTCTGGCACGATCGATTGAGATTCTATTTCCTCAACCAGCTTCAAGGGTTGGCCAATCAGGGTTGTATGCTTGGGGCATGTGGTTTCTGTAGACTTGGGGCACGTGGTTTGGGGCAATGACGTAGAAATGAAACCTCTTCCTGAAATCCCAGACTCTCTTCACAAAACGAAGTGTGTGATAGAGGCTGGCAACACCAGGCAAGATCTCTTCTCCAATAGTCCCTTCCTAACTTTTTAGTCTATTTTTTTTTGACTAAATTGTCAATATGTTCACTCTTAAAGTTATACCATGTAACTTTTTTTATAAAACAAATCTTAAAATTGTCCTAACTCTTAAATCGCTAAAGTTTTAGAACACCCACTCCGTTATTTTCAGCTTCTGAAGCCTTCTCTTATTATGTTTTCTATGATCCTGACCGGGGTCCGGTTTTCGCGCAAACATTACGTCATCATACACTATCGGCCAATCACAGCGAGGGTTATACACTGCCGGCCAATCACAGCGCATCTTGAAGTGGGGTCGCTAGCTATCACAATAGGGCGGCCATATTTGTAGGCGCCCGTGTGTCTCTATCTATACTCGGGTGAAACACTCCGTTTCTCCGGAATGCTCTAAAGATAGATCTCGGTGAGGTGGAGGCAGACGCGGGGGTGACGCGGGGGTGTGAGGCCCGGTCCGCGGCGAAAAACGGCCGAAAGACGCGGACGCTACTGACCACTAGTTGAGCAACTTACACAGTATAGCTTTAAGTTTGACTTACTTTCCGTCAATGAAAAAAAAGGTAGTCGATGAAAGATGTTCTGCATAGTTGTTGTAGACTAAATCAACACTGTAACTGTAGCAAAGGCTTTTCAGCTAACTTTATAAGTGTGTACTGTATGTACTGTATGTACTGTATGTATCAGCTAACTTTATAAGTGCGTACTGTATGTAGGTACTGTATGTAGCTAACTTTATAAGTGCGTACTGTATGTAGGTACTGTATGTAGCTAACTTTATAAGTGCGTACTGTATGTAGGTACTGTATGTAGCTAACTTTATAAGTGCGTACTGTATGTAGGTACTGTATGTAGCTAACTTTATAAGTGCGTACTGTATGTAGGTACCGTATGTAGCTAACTTTATAAGTGCGTACTGTATGTAGGTACTGTATGTAGCTAACTTTATAAGTGCGTACTGTATGTAGGTACTGTATGTAGCTAACTTTATAAGTGCGTACTGTATGTACTGTATGTATCAGCTAACTTTATAAGTGCGTACTGTATGTAGTGCGTACTGTATGTAGTGCTAACTTTATAAGTGCGTACTGTATGTAGGTCAGAACCACTTATTTGTACTGGAGGCACCAGCTGAGCAAAAGGAGGGCAGCGAGGCGACCCCCGGGGAGATGGATTTGTTGAGGTTGGGTGCCGCCAGCTACCGTCAAGCTCCTCGAGACAGCACTAACCTGCACCACTTAGTCACCCAAGCCCGCTTCACTCATACGCCGAGTTGGAGGTGCCCGGTGTGATCGAACCAGTGTTGTTTTTGACAACAAAATTGATTTAGTTTTAGTCATAGTCTTTTTAATAAAATGTCATTTAGTTTTAGTCATAATTTAGTCACCTGAAAAGATTTAGTTTTAGTCAAATGTTAGTCAACTAAATATAAGATTTTAGGCGACTAAATCTACAGTTGATTTAGTCAACTGAAATGTATTTTGGCAGGCCCTGATGGCATCATAAAATGACTGATTTTACACTTGGTTGTGTGCTGAAAATAGCAGATCTATGCTCACACAACGCATCGCGTTGTGAGCTTGTAGATCTACTATTTTCAGCACGCAACACCTGAGAGCCACCGAACATAAAGTGACCCTCTTCTCCACTAGTCCCTCCCTAACATTTTAGTCTAGTTTTTATTTTGTTGACGAAATTGTCAATATATTTAGTCTTAGTTTTAGTCATCACAGCTTAGTTTTTTATTTCGTTTTCATCAGTGGAAAAAAAACACAGTCGACAAACATCTTTCGTCATAGTTTTACTCGACAAAACACTGGATCGAACACAGAACCCTTGCGATTGATTCAATCAAAGGCAACTGCGCTACCGTACTCCTGAGCTACCCGGGCAGGCGGGCGCTTATAGGTTCTGTAATTGTTGCGAGGGGACTTGAGAAGCAGCCGTTAGATAACCATCGCCACACGTTTTTGTCCCCTTAAGTTGTTTTCTCACAACATCGCAAAAGTTTCGTCGAGTTCAGAGCATAAAAGTAGACGCTACACCGAGTGCACTCGTCCTAACCCCGATCATCAGTCTGCTGCTGCTGCTGCCGCTGCCGTCGTCACCTCTGTGGGAACCAGCGCGCGGAAAGGAAAGGGTCACTTTGAAAGCAGGCTCCCCCCCACCCCCCCATCCACCACCCCCCTCCACCCCCTTCTTCCCCTCCCCCTCCCCCCAAACCCCCTTCAGGGACCTCTTTTTTAGTAGGCCAACTCAAGATGATTTATAAGGCCAGATATCCAGTGAGTCTTAATATAACATTGTGGGTCCCGTGTGGTGAGTGTCTTCTCTCTACACCATCCTTCATGTTGGCCCGCTGCTGGGCTGCAGACGACGCCGCCGCGCTGCTATTCCTCAGGGGTCTCTGCCTCTCCTCTCCTCTCCTCTCCTCTCCTCTCCGCCTGTCTGCAGCAGCTGCTGCCTCTGTGCTTTGGGGGGGGGCTATCTCTGATGCATCTGCCCCATCCATCGCTTTGCTTATATCCTTATTAAATCAGGATGGAGGAGCTGCCAGCAGCCCCTCGAAAGCAAAGGAGAGGAAAAAGTGGCACGCCGGCAATTTGGTTACCGAAGGGGAGGGGAGAGGGGGGAGGGGAGGGGGGGAGGGGAGGGGGGCCCGCAATGATAAATGCTCATTGCCCTTGATTTGTTTTGATTTGGCTGAAAATGAGGTCCGTTGTGACTCCACCCCACCCCCTCTGCTCCCACCCAGCAGGCAACATGCCCCCCCCCCCCCCCCCCCCCCCCCCCCCACTACCATGTGATGAGGTTATTTATTGCCCTTCTAATGTAATACAGGCTATCGATCCCCAGTGCACACCGTGTTCCACTTGGCTAATTTAGCCCGTTTTTAGGCCAACAAGCTGAATGCTGATTACACAGTGTGCGACTGTTGGAGGAAAGGTGCCGTGGTGGAAGAAGTACTGCGATATTTTTACTTATAAATAAAGGATAATTCCAGAGTAGTATTTCCAGTCGCATTTAGTATGGAAAACCTGCAGATCATGTCTGTCAGTCCGTCCGTCACACCTCATGTCACGCTCCGTATATGGCCAAGACAGAATTCCTGTGCAAGTGTGACTCGCGTCACGTCATGGCAATTGCCCATATGTGGGAATGCCCATGTATGGACATAGTGTGTCAGTCTTGTGATACTGATAACCATTCTGGTGAAAATCTTTAATCATTTTGGTCCCTGGGTAAAAATCATTTTGAGATGATGGTCTGTGGCCAAATAAACATCCATTTGGGGGTCCTTGACATGAAAATGTTTGAGAAGTACTGATCTAGGTCTAGCACCCACTTAGGAGACCATTTGTAGGATTTGTGTACCATGTTGCCCTCTAGTGGCTCCAGTTGAGATGTGTATCTTCCTATATTAACACTTGCCACACCAAAAACGTCCAGGAACGTGATAAGAATTACCGCGGTGCAGCGTCACGGCCCCGTTATCACGTCGTGTTAACTGGTTACCATGGTAACCAGGTGCAGCGTCACGGCCCCGTTATCACGTCGTGTTAACTGGTTACCATGGTAACCAGGTGCAGCGTCACGGCCCCGTTATCACGTGGTGTTAACTGGTTACCATGGTAACCAGGTAAACAGGTGCAACGGCAGCCGCTGGTCGGCGAAAAAAAACGTCATATCCCATGATGCATCTGGAAAGCTGCTGCTGTCAACTTTCCCTTCCTCATTCACATCCATTTATCTGGGTTCCTCATTCACATCCATTTATCTGGGTTCCTCATTCACATCCATTTATCTGGGTTCCTCATTCACATCCATTTATCTGGGTTCCTCATTCACATCCATTTATCTGGGTTCCTCATTCACATCCATTTATCTGGGTTCCTCATTCACATCCATTTATCTGGGTTCCTCATTCACATCCATTTATCTGGGTTCCTCATTCACATCCATTTATCTGGGTTCCTCATTCACATCCATTTATCTGGGTTCCTCATTCACATCCATTTATCTGGGTTCCTCATTCACATCCATTTATCTGGGTTCCTCATTCACATCCATTTATCTGGGTTCCTCATTCACATCCATTTATCTGGGTTCCTCATTCACATCCATTTATCTGGGTTCCTCATTCACATCCATTTATCTGGGTTCCTCATTCACATCCATTTATCTGGGTTACTCATTCACATCCATTTATCTGGGTTACTCATTCACATCCATTTATCTGGGTTCCTCATTCACATCCATTTATCTGGGTTACTCATTCACATCCATTTATCTGGGTTCCTCATTCACATCCATTTATCTGGGTTACTCATTCACATCCATTTATCTGGGTTCCTCATTCACATCCATTTATCTGGGTTCCTCATTCACATCCATTTATCTGGGTTCCTCATTCACATCCATTTATCTGGGTTCCTCATTCACATCCATTTATCTGGGTTCCTCATTCACATCCATTTATCTGGGTTCGGTAAAATGGCTTTTTCCTCCCTTTGTTTTCCCACATTGCTTGTTTGGTCAAGACAGCGTCATGTTCTATGGACTATTTATTATCCAACTCATGCATCGTCTACAAGCTCGCAGCGCGGCACTCGAAGTTGTGAAAATGTGTGCAAATCTTTGAATATATGTATTTTCAAAGCGAACGTTTGTAACTCAAATGTTGCTTCTGGGTGCAGTGTTTCCCCTAGGCAGAAGCTGAAGGAGTGGGGGGAGAGTTGCGGGGAGCGGCATAGCGTTCGCACACAGCGTGGCGTGCAGGCGAACATTTTTCTGTGTTTTTCGGGTTGGGTGTGTTTGCGCGATTCTAACACAGTTAAAAAATGTATATATAGATTTGTATTTTATAACAACATTGGCCATTATCATCTGATCTTTATTTTATTATCATCAACATTTGCCATCATCTTCAGTTTCAAAGTGCTTTATTTACACACAAAAATAAATACTATTTGGCTTTTCAAACTTAAGTAAATAACCTAAGTAAGTTCTGTTGTCAGATTTGTCAGGAGGGATAAACAACCAGGTCTATGAAAACAAGCCCAAAATAAGTGAATATAGGCCACATTTAAACCTAAATACTTCCGCTATTTGAAAATAGCCGATCTACAAGCTCACAAGCAACCACCAGGGGCGTCACAAGGGGGGGAAAGTGGGACTGAGTTACTAGGGCCCAAGGTGGAGGGGCCTTAATTATTTTATACTTTAGCAATCGAAAAATAGCAGATAGGCCTATACAAGCTCACAGCGCGGCACCGAGTGCCGCGCTGCGAGCTTGTAGATCTGCTATTTTTGAAAAGTCGTGAAAATGGGTGCAATTCTTTGAAAATATGTATTTCTTAACATTTGTAACTCATATTTTGCTTCTGGGGGGTCCCTGGAAATATTTTGAGATGGGGGTCCGTGGCCAAATTCATATAATTTTGGGGATCCTCCTTCACATGAAAAGGTTTGAGCACCACTGACACTCCCCCTATGAAGAACATTAATGGGGGGCCCACAGTGAAGCCTTGTACCCAGGGCCCAGAATTTGGTGCCCTGGCAACCACCATTATTATTTACAAGCAACTTTACAGAAATAAGAGCCCAAAATGGCTTATAATAGTCTGACCTGGCAACACTGCATGGTATTTCATCCAACCTAGCCCAACATGGCTTATATTATCAGACCTGGCAACTGCATGTTGTCATTTTCTCCACACACTGTAGGCTAGGTTGCTTGCTAACAGTCATACACAAACTGCACATTTAGCCACAGACAACCACAAACTACACCACTCTAAAATCATTATCAATACGTTTTTAAATGAATCTTGAGAAATGTACAGCTAAGCTGTAATGATGAATGGGACAACAAGTAAACTTCTCCTGTAACAGTGCCTAATAGGTACTGCCTATGCGAAGCAAGTGGGTTTGTACTCGGTGCGCAGCTGTTGTTTCTCCATCCAATCAATGAGTGTAGCAGAGGAGCGCTATAATCTCCTTCCAGCCGTACCTAACCGAGAGAACAACCGTATTCTAAACATAAGTCACGTTGTTGTGAAAATAATTCCTCTGCAAAAAAAAAATATATATAAAAAAATAAAAAAATAAAATCATAGAGCGGCGGCCAGATTGTAATTAAGGGGCGGCGGCCCGCCACTCCTTAATGCATATAGGGGAAACACTGGGGTGGTCCCTGGAACTAGATATTTTGAGATGGGGGTCCGTGGACAAATACATATCCTTTTGGGGGTCCTTCACCTGAAAAGGTTTGAGAACCACTGACACAGTAGTCTCTCAAGAACAGACTAACTGAGCTCCAGTTAAGTGAAAAAGGACTTTTTCTTTGACGACGGCTGGCCAGATTGCTGACATAGAAACATACGTTTTTCAAAAAACCTTAGAAGGATTCAAAAGACACTTATAGAATCGGGTCAAAATTCAAATTTTCACAATTTTTCAAAAATAGCAGATGTACAAGCTTGCAGATGTACAAGCTCACAGCGCGGCACTCGGTGGCAAGCTTGTATATCTGCTATTTTTCAATAGTTAAAGCATAACATAATGATACGCAATAATGTGTACCCGTTCTGAATGGGTTAAAACAATACAGTAGGAAAGATACGTGGCAGTTAATCTACTTTGGTTATGGCAAAACTATGGCAGCCCAAGTGTTAAAAACCGTTGGTGGGGTTCTTGACATCTTCTCTTCTCCTGTGTTGCAGCTCCTCCGTGGGGTTCCTGCCTCCTCCTGGATCGGAGCAGATGCAGTTCCCGCGGCCGTCCTCTCCCTGTAGCTCCCAGCAGATCCCTGCACAGCAGTGCTCAGGTACTGTTGATGGATGGATAGTGATCGATACGTTTTATTATCCCAAGGGGGAGATCAGTTGCCCAGAGGCGGGCACAGCAGTTAAGGTTACAAAGTTACAGGGAAGCATGAAAAAAAAAGTACTGTTATGTAGGGCTGTCACGATTATGACATTTAATAATGATTAATTTTCTCTCAAATAATTGCGATTGACGATTTAATTGTA
>NC_137829.1:655474-855045 GCF_963921795.1 Nannobrachium achirus
ACACACACACACACACACACACACACACACACACACACACAAGAAGACACAGCAGTGTCTTAAACCATTGTAATGGGAGAAAAAAGAAGGAAAAAAAAGACCCACTTGTAAATAATTTATATAGTAGCTAAAGAAATTCAATCAGTTCTCTTTTCACAGTGAACAGTTATAAACACACGTTGGTCACAGGCACACAGGTGAGAATGACAAAGGCTTCTTTTTTTTTCTTTTTTTTTTTGACATCCCTGGTTTTTAACTTAATTTAAATAAAAAGTTGAGAGAATAAGAAGAAAAAAAAATGAATGACACTCCTCCACCGACAATGTATTTTAGCAAATCCTCAGCTTTTTTATTTAGTTTTTTTTTTTTGTTTAGTTTTTTTTTGTTTTTTGTTTTTCCTCCCCGTCCTCCTGTCTGCCCGGTGCAAAGGCCAACAGTGTCTGTTAAACGCCATCAGGAGGTTTCCTTTTTCTTAAATTAAACCGACTGTGGGTCACTGGAAAGAAAGAAAAAAAAAAGTTTGCACATTTATACAACTGAATATATATTATATCTATATTTTTTCCTTTTATTTCTCTCAAAGAAAAAAAAATGTGTGGATTCTGAAAGGCTGTTCAATGCTGGTGAAAGTCATTTTTATTTCAGTTTGGAAAAACCAATAAATGTTTACACCAAAAATGGATGTTTTCTCAGATGAAGTGGTTGTTTAAAATTTGAGCTTTCTTTTTCTCTCCTTGGGAAGTTCCGACTGTTGACGTAATAATTTGCCACGACTTTGTGCTTTAATATTTGACCAATGGACTCCCGAAGTCGTGCCGCACTCTTCCCCCACTGCGGAGGTTTGTCTCTATGCAGAGTATTCTCTTCCCCCACTGCGGAGGTTTGTCTCTATGCAGAGTATTCTCTTCCCCCACTGCGGAGGTTTGTCTCTATGCAGAGTATTCTCTTCCCCCACTGCGGAGGTTTGTCTCTATGCAGAGTATTCTCTTCCCCCACTGCGGAGGTTTGTCTCTATGCAGAGTATTCTCTCCCCCCACTGCGGAGGTTTGTCTCTATGGAGGTATGGAGGTATGCAGAGTATTCTCTTCCCCCACTGCGGAGGTTTGTCTCTATGCAGAGTATTCTCTTCCCCCACTGCGGAGGTTTGTCTCTATGCAGAGTATTCTCGTGTGGACAGACTGTCGCCTCCGACAATTTTCGAATGTTTTCATCATGCAGTCGTCTGGAGCAGTGGTGACGGGGCACCCTGGGGTGACGGGGCACCCTGGGGTGCCGTGATGGCAGTCCAGTGGTGACGGGGCACCCTGGGGTGCCGTGATGGCAGTCCAGGGGTGCCGCGAGATAATTTGATAATATCTGGAATTTATTTGGACACTTAACAAAAAATATTTAGTATCATTTTAAACTTGAAGTACAAAGTTATTTTCAGTCAGTTCTAACCAAAATGGCTATTATCTCAACGTTTTCCTCGCAACATAATCACTAAAATATCGTCACTGTCGGGCAGAAACCTTGTATCTCCTTGTTTCAAATGTGTAAGTCTTTTGGTTACGCAAAGCCCTGCTTCATCATACGAGACTGTCGCACAAAACTAGTGAAAACTAGTTCAGTGCATTTTATAGATAGAATACAAAACAAACGGTTTTGGACATACAAGGTTTCCACCCGACAACGACGATATGCTGTAAATATAAGGTGTTGGGAGTGAAAATTATAATGTAGGGATGCCTCGGATTAAAGAAATATTCATGGGGTTCCCTGAGACAAAAAGGTTTGGGAACCCCTGGTCTGGAGCAACGGAAGCTCTGATCACGAGTAGGCGATAAAGTGGATGTAAAGCCTCGTCTTCACTTCCGTTTCGTCTTTACAGTCACGCACATTTATCCTAATATGAATCAAAATCATCTAAGCATATCGATGGCCAAAACGCAAAACCTGAAAATGTCACTTTGTTGGGAAAATGAAAAAGAAAATGTGTGTAAAAAGTTACGCAAAACCTCCTATCTACTATTCCTACTATTTCTTGGTAAAAACCTCCTGCAGTCGACAACATGCAGATAGAAGGTTTTTACCTAGAAATAGTTAGGCTATTTTTTTGTTAACACTTTTTACAGCACTTAATTGAGTCAAGACATTCTACAGGTCTGTTACAAGTATTACCGTTAAAATGTTTTATCAAAAGTTTCACCACCTGACACCAATCATTAGCAATCAACAAGGCAATGTAGATAGGAATTCTTTTTGCCAATTTTGCAAACCTGTCAAATATCATGTTCTACTAGTCACAAGCACCCTCCCTATCATCTCAATTCACATTTTATGGGGCCATTAGTGTGCTACATTAACCTCCGTCCAACCTCTTTAAATCCCTCACAAGTTTGGAACAATTTACCGCAAAGGAAAACCTAAAACCACCTGCCTCCGTCTCGTATGTATTAAAACCTGAGGATGTAAGGATCCTATTTACTGAATGACTGGAAATGGTCTACTGTACATGCCATAGGCTGGGGCTGGGGGGGGGGGGGGGTTCACAATGTGACTGGTTAGCTGGTTATCTCATGGACCGCGTTTACTTTGCCAGCAACTACCGTGATGGGGACTTTAGCCACTTGAAGCACCACACACAATAAGAGAGATGCGCCTGCAGAAACCAACAGTCGCGTTAGATTTGAACCACTTTAACCATTATTTTATGCTTTAACCATAGAAAAATAGCAGATGTACAAGGAGCTTGTAGATCTGCTATTTTTGAAGAAAAAAAAACAGGAAAATGTGTTAAAGTCTTTGAATATCTTTGACCCGATCTTTGACACGACTTCTAAATCCTTCCTCTAAATCAGTGGTTCTCAAACTTTTTCATTTCAAGGACCCCCAAAATTACAGGTATTTGGAGATGGTTGTCTTCTTTGTTTGTCATTTCATTTGACAAAGTCAGACGGGGGAGAAAATACATCCTGAGTTGGGGTTCGGTTTGACCTACAGTTTGAAGATCCAATGGGGTTCGATGCGGTTTAGTCAGAAGTGCTTTTAAATACTTTTTATTGGTTCAATATTTGTAAAACCCACACGCAGACGCAAAGGGTCTTTATAGCACTGATTTATTCAATAAAGTTTGGCCCGGGCCGCCGGCGTGGTGGGCCAGCCTGACGGCACGTCGTGGGTTCAAATTCCGTTCCAGATTACTTTTTGTTGCATGTCACTCGCCATAATCGATCTCCCCATTTCCTGTCAGTCTACTGTCATCAAACATATAATTTTCCGAATGTCTGTCTGTCTGTCACAGCGTTTCTCCTCAGTGGCTGGAGCAATTGATCTGAAATCGCATCACCATTAGCATATGAACACACCTGACATAACTGTGAAGCCCGTTTGTCACTTTCACAAATCATATGCTGTATATTAGCATGTTTATGGTGTATCTATATCTATTCTGCATCTAGCATGAGGCATATCTATTCTGCATCTAGCATGAGGCATATCTATTCTCCATCTAGCATGAGGCAACATGTTTAACCAGCTGTGTGTGTGTGTGTGTGTGTGTGTGTGTGTGTGTGTGTGTGTGTGTGTGTGTGTGCAGGCGGGTGGGCAGGCGGGGGGGGGGGGGGGGGGGGGGTGGTTGTCTGGCCCTGTTACAGATGTTGTCCAAAAATCATGCAGATCGGTAGATTCGGTACACAGTATCTCTATAGCCATTAAACCAAACGGGTATTTCTTACATTACAGTTTACAGTTTAGGCATTTAGCAGACGCTTTTAATCCAAAGCGACTTACAATAAGCAGATACAACATCGCAATAATAAACAAGATAATAGGTCAGTACATTAACAGCAATATAACAATGTAAATGGATATCTATCTAGAGAAAAACACAATATAATCAAGTTCTAAAGAAACCTAACAAACAAATGTTAACTAGCTTCATGTATGGTCATTGATTTTACTGTAGTGCTAAGGGTTTAGGTGGAGTCTGAAAAGGTGAGTCTTCAGTCCACGGCGAAAGGTAGCGAGTGAGTCCGTTGTTCTAAGTGCGACAGGGAGTCTATTCCACAACTTGGGAGCCAAGAGGGCAAACTGTCTCGGACGAGTGGATTTTTGCCCTGGAGTTTTTAGCGAGGGTTCGGTCAGCATCCCTGTGTTGGCTGATCTAAGTGAACGAGTGGGGGTGTAGGGGTTGATCAGCTTTTGGAGGTATGGAGGAGCCATACCTTTGGCTGCTTTGAAGGTCAGCATCAGTGTTTTGTATTCCATGCGGGTCGCAACCGGGAGCCAGTGGAGGCTGCGGAGAAGGGGAGAGACATGTGAGAACTTAGGCTGGTTGAAGACCAGTCGTGCCGCGGCATTTTGGATCAGTTGGAGAGGTTTGAGTGCACATGCCGGGAGACCAGTGAGGAGAGAGTTACAATAGTCGAGTTTTGATATGACAGATGTCTGAATGAGGAGCTGCGCTGCCTCCTGGGTGAGGAACGGTCTGATTTTACGGATGTTATAGAGTGTAAACCTACAGGACCGGGTGACTGATGCAATATGTGCCTTAAATGATAGCTGGGTGTCCAGGACCACACCAAGGTTTCTAGCAGTCGGAACTGAAGTCACCAATGCATTATCTATGGAAATAGTGAGATCTTGCATGGGGCAAGACTTAGCTGGGAAGAAGAGTAGCTCCGTCTTGTCCGGGTTCACATTGATGCTCCTACATAATTATTATCATGCAAGCACCAGTTAAAGTTACTTTCCATCCCTCATATACTGTGTGCACAGTGCACATCCCATAACCCACACACTGCACATCATTTCGGAGCTCATATCTTTGAACGGGTAAGGGCTAGTATCAATAAAGGCACAAAAAGCCCAAAAATAAATCTAAGGAAAAAAAAAAACAGTTGCCTGACAATGACAATATTGGTCATGCTACGGCGCCACACAAAAGCATTATCAAAATTTTACAGATATACAAGCACCTTTTTTGCAATGTTGTATTATTATTTTTTTAATCCTCAAAGAGAACAGTTTCTGGACCTACAAGGTTTCCAGGAGCGTGTAGTGTGTGTAGTGTGTAGAGTGTAGTGTGTGTAGATATTGCAACATAGCATCTGTTGGACTGTCCATTCTTTCGACGGGTGAACGTTAACCTGGTGAAAAGCTAACCTGCCGACGCTGGTGAGTGTTAAGCCCGTATCAGAGTTTTGAGCGTTAACGTTGTAGTTTTATGACTCAAAAAGACTACACAGCACTACACCGCGGTGATACGGGCTTAAACCTCTATGCCTAAACCTAACCCTAACCTCAGTAACCGTGACACGGGTGAGTAGCTAACCTGCCGACGCTGTTTGTCGAAAGAATGACCCATCGAAAGAGTGAGATTTCCCCGAGGTTTCCACCCGACAAGAGACTATCAGGTTAGTAGGCTAAGTGATTAATTGAGGGAGGAGGCCTCGCGGAAGGGAGTGATGATGTCTTAATAAAAAGTGAACGTAAAGTGTTAAAATGATGTTTTTATGTGGCCACACCCACCTGTTCATTAAATATGCCTGGTTTTCGCTTGGGTGGTAGTCTGGGATCACTTCACTTTTCGGGCTTGTAACCGGTCTGGAGCGGAAACCACAAAACGTCATGTTGTAGTACTCAAAGGACTACAATTTGGCCGGAACTATCCACCGGAAACAGTTTTAACCCAAAATAATTCCCCTGCGCTCAAGGACATACTTTTAGGGCCTACCTAATAAACTCCTTGATGCGGAGTATCAAGGAGTGTTGCTTTTGAAAAATTTGTTTGGTATATGCATCTTTTAGTCCATCTCATAGTGACTGGAAAGACTACACTAGGCTACTCGAGCATTTTAATATGGATTGGGGAAACAAACGGAGGGAACCAAATCAGAGCGACGCCGCTTCTTCTAGTGGTTTCCGCGCTGGGCGGAAAACAAACGGCCTGTTGTGAATGAACACCAGGCACAGGGAAGAAATATTTGCATATTATAATCACACCTGGGGGCTGGGGGTCTATTACTATTAGAGAAATGTTAACTCCATACACACACACAAAACAGAAAAAAGTACAAAACTATGGCACCACCTCTTCAAGTACAAAACAAGACCATGTAGCCTCTATAGCTGTACCTCCACCTCCTGGCCTTTTTGTAAGAGAGGAAATGGTGGCCCCAACCACTGACACGATAATATTAAGGTGCCAGCGTGGTGACAGAGATAAATTACATTGTGTGGCAGAGGGCCACTACCTGTCCTGTCCCTGTCACCGCTGCTTATACAACCCCTTTGTTCCCACGTTGTGTGTGTGTGTGTGTGTGTGTGTGTGTGTGTGTGTGTACTGTGTACACTGATCCGGCTTGTGAAATCTCCTGCTCTATTGAAACGTCCCCTCCAGCATTGGTGGACCGATACATTTTTTTTTCTTTAAATGTTTTTTATCCCACGTTTTTTTGCAACCCATTTTTCTCACCCGGTGACTACCTAACCTGTAGTCCTGGTTTCCGCTCTCCCCCTGCCGCGCCAGGGGACATTGGGGAGCACCCGGCTGGCTAGGGGGAGGTAGTATAGAAACCAGGACCACTGCATGTTTTTGTGTGAGGGCCTATGCCCAAGGAGACACTGGGAGAACATGCAAACTCACCACAGAAAGGCCCTATCGCCTACCCCACCTAGGGTGTGGGCGCTGATGACGTGGGTCCAGCGCCCACAGCTTCCCCTGGCGGGAATCGA
The DNA here is from genome assembly GCF_963921795.1 of Nannobrachium achirus. Lineage (NCBI taxonomy): Eukaryota > Metazoa > Chordata > Actinopteri > Myctophiformes > Myctophidae > Nannobrachium > Nannobrachium achirus. The sequence goes on from NC_137829.1 coordinate 662,192, forward strand.
ACCCAGGACCTTCTAGCTGTGAGGCGAAGTGCTAACCACTGCACCACCGTGCCCCTGACCGATACATTTTGAGTGATATCAAACATTGTTTTTTTTTTGTTTTTTTTGCTTATAAGGTTATGTAAAATAATATATCCCTCACTGTGTCATTGTATTTGATTTAGGCAATTATTAAACACAAGACACTACAGGGAAGCCAAAATTAATCTCACCTTGATCTAAATAACCTGGAATTATGTTATACTTTAGCTATTAGCACGGCACCGTGTGGAGTGCCCTGCTGTGAGCTTGTACAGCTGCTATTTTTGAAACATCGTGAATCTGAATATTTATCTCTACTTCTGGGGGTCCCTGGAACAACATAGTTTGACATATAGGCTGGCTCTCTACTGGGGGCCACCACAATCTGTCCTTGTATGACTGGATGGAAGCCAGCCACCCTAACCCTAACCCTAACCCTCTCTACTGGGGGCCACCACAATCTGTCCTTGTATGACTGGATGGAAGCTCTCTACTGGGGGCCACCACAATCTGTCCTTGTATGACTGGATGGAAGCCAGCCACCCTAACCCTAACCCTAACCCTCTCTACTGGGGGCCACCACAATCTGTCCTTGTATGACTGGATGGAAGCCAGCCACCCTAACCCTAACCCTAACCCTCTCTACTGGGGGCCACCACAATCTGTCCTTGTATGACTGGATGGAAGCCAGCCACCCTAACCCTAACCCTAACCCTCTCTACTGGGGGCCACCACAATCTGTCCTTGTATGACTGGATGGAAGCCAGCCACCCTAACCCTAACCCTAACCCTAACCCTAACCCTAACCCTAACCCTAACCCTCTCTACTGGGGGCCACCACAATCTGTCCTTGTATGACTGGATGGAAGCCAGCCACCCTAACCCTAACCCTCTCTACTGGGGGCCACCACAATCTGTCCTTGTATGACTGGATGGAAGCCAGCCACCCTAACCCTAACCCTCTCTACTGGGGGCCACCACAATCTGTCCTTGTATGACTGGATGGAAGCCAGCCACCCTAACCCTAACCCTAACCCTAACCCTAACCCTCTCTACTGGGGGCCACCACAATCTGTCCTTGTATGACTGGATGGAAGCCAGCCACGAGAACTTTTGGACGTGGTTAGTTTCTAATGGCTAAATAGCAGTGGTGTAAAGTAACTAAGTACAGTACATTTACTTAAAGGCGTACTGTTACCTAAAGGGGTACTGTCACTTTAAAAGTTCATCTTAAAATACGAGTTAATATTTTTATGATGTCATTGTGGGAATGCGCAATTATAAGCCAATCAAATTAATTGACTGTATACTTAGACTACTTACTGTACTGGTCAGCTGTTGTTGGGGAGCAAGGGGCAGATTACACTGACATGAGTTTCAGACTATATCAGACCGTTTTCAGAGAGACCACGTCATTTCGGGGCGTGTCAGCGGTCCTTTAAGTAATGTACTTAAGTGCAATTTTGAGTTATTTCCAATGTCCACTACTTTTTACTTCCACTCCACTACATCTCAGAGACAAATATTGTAGCCTACTTTTACTCCACTACTATTATTTGAAAACTTTAGTTACTAGTAATTTGCATTAACCACTTCGGCCCTATATACATTCAACCATTTGAAAATTGCTCACAATGAGTCATATCACAACACATACTAGATCTGCTATTTTCAAAAGAATGTTATACAGTTGAAAACCTGAAATGGGACATTCTGCATAATAAGTACTTTTGCTTTTGGTACTTTAAGTACATTTTGATGCCAATACCTTTGTACTTTTCTGCCAAAGAATCTGCCCTCATAGGTAGAATAAAAGTCAGGTGTTTTTATTCTACCTTTTACTTGTGAGTACTTTTTGGACCACTGTCCTTGTATGACTGGATGAAAACGGGGCACCGCTGATAGGGAACTTATGGACATGGTTAGTTTAACCCTAACCCTAACCCTAACCCATGGCCAATTAGACTGTATTCATGCTGCTGATAGGGAACTTATGGACATGGTTAGTTTAACCCTAACCCTAACCCTAACCCATGGCCAATTAGACTGTATTCATGCTGCTGATAGGGAACTTATGGACATGGTTAGTTTAACCCTAACCCTAACCCTAACCCATGGCCAATTAGACTGTATTCATGCTGCTGATAGGGAACTTATGGACATGGTTAGTTTAACCCTAACCCTAACCCTAACCCATGGCCAATTAGACTGTATTCATGCTGCTGATAGGGAACTTATGGACATGGTTAGTTTCTAATGGAACTTATGGACATGGTTAGTTAGGGTTAGGGTTAGGGTTAGGGTTAGGGTTAGGGTTAGGTTAGTTTCTAATGGCCAATTAGACTGTGTTCATGCTGTTCTGGCCAGGTTGGTGGGAACATTGAGACTGTGGGGGGAGGGTGGGTGGTGCAGTTATTAAACCAAAGTTGGTTTCTCTCCAGCTGGACAGACAGACGCATACGTTGATGGGCTGTGAAATAGGGCTCAGCATATTTGGTTTATAATTCACCTATCTCCGTACCAATAATAAGCCTCCTGCTGCAGCTCTTCATCTGAGCTTACCGCGGGTGTTCTTCTCACAAGAGTCATCACAAGTCTAACCCTAACCCTAACCCTAACCCTAACCCTAACTCTAACCCTAACCCTAACCCTAACCCTAACCCTAACCCTAACCCTAACCCGAGGAGAAAACATTAACGGTGCTCATGTGGTGTAATGTAACTAAGTAGATTTGACTCTCTCTCAGCTAAGGGGTCCTTGGCCTAAACAACGTTGAAGACCTCTAGCTGCATTAGGTGATGAAGAAGAGACAAAGTGACCCCCACATATAATTGTTGCTTTGTGAGCTGTGAGCTTGTAGATCTGCTATTTTTCAATAGCTAAAGTAGGCTATAATATAATTCCAGGTCACTCATAGTGTGTGTTATGTACGTGTATAATGTACATCCCTATCTGTAGACTATGTCCCTTTTCTAATTGGACAATATGCTCCTTGTGACTGTGACATAGCTACATCGTAGTACCCCCTTTCCCTGATTTCTGAATCCAAGTACCCACTTTACCCGACAACAACATTTTTCCCTTGAAACTGCACCATAAATAGTGGTAGGCCTATATGATAAACGCCCCATTTCAAGAATATAAAATCACAGATAAGTGTGAAAGAGTTTCAAACGTTGCCTCCTGAGCACTGAGCAGATTTCAACACCGTGGCCAAAACTTTTCAGTCCGGTTTTCATGCCAATAACTATAAAACTTTCAAGCACATCCCAGGTGCCTGGTACTATGTAATTTGCGGAACTATAAGGCTCACACCAATTTCTCCATGTGTCATCATTAAACATAACAGTACATGTTTTTTCCCCTCCTAATTCAATGTTTTTTAAATTATTTAACTATGAATAATATGTATTTTTGGGGGCATTTTCTTGAGTACCCCCTGCAGTACCTCTGCGTACCCCTAGGGGTACACGTACCCCTATTTGAGAAACACTGGCCTACATCATGTGGGCCTATAGGCCTACATCAACATCATACTGTACTTACAGTGCTACCCCACAATTTCTTCAGGAACAGTACTTTCTAGTGTGAAGCGAGCACGCCGCAGCATGGGTGTGATTTCAGAGCATTGATGACCACTCCTACATCTGGCTATGGCTGCGTCACAGGTCCTACACTTGCATCCTTTTCTTGTATGTTAGTCCCTCCCACTGAGGAAACAGAAGAGGAGAGAGGAAATGGATGAACATTTGTTTAGAGAAGGGGAGCTGGCTTTTTTTTTTTAGAGCAGGGGCTAATGAATTTAGACAACAAACAATAATGAATAGTACAAATATGACAAACGTGATTCACTCGCTCCTAGGTTATGGATAACTGAACAGATCAGATCATTGGTAGTTTCCAGCTCCAATTCCCCCCCCCCCCCCCCCCCCCTGGAGCCGCCACTGCTGCACACCAGCACACGAAAGCATCAAAAGTAGCAGATCTACAAGCGTGTGTGTCTGGAAAGTGTGAGGAGTTCAGTCACCCGAGAGAGACTTAAGTAGAACCGCTGCTCTTACACTTGGAAAGGAGTCAGCTTAGGAGACTCCTACCACCTAAGCACCTAAGCCTTAGGTGGCCTTAGGTAGATGCCCGAACCTTAGGTTGTTCGGGCATCTAGTTCGGATGCCCCCGAGCGCCTTCCTTGGAAGGTCCTCGATGCACGTCCCACTGGGAAGAGACCCCGTGGCAGGCCAAAGACCAGATGGAAGTATTATATCTCCAAAATGGCTTGGGAACACCGGTATAATCCCTGAGGGAGTGGAGGAAGTTGCTCGGGATAAGGACATCTGGAAATCTCAGTTGGAACTGTTACCCCCCGCGACACGATTCTGGATAAGCGGTTGAAGAAGACGGATGGATGGAAGTGTTGAGCTGGCCGATCTGCTAATTTGACTATTTCTGAATCCTGAAAAATAACAGTTTTAGTTTTTAGTCATCAAGGTTTGGATGTAGAACTATATTATAGGCGGGCCTATTTTATTTCCATGGAATTCATGGTTCAATGTCCTCAGGTACCCACAGAGCCGCTACCACAGTGCCATCTCCTGGTTATTCTGTGACATTACATCTCACTTTAGTATCACTGCTCACTTTATTATCCCTGATTGATTGATTGATTGATTGAATAATTTATTAGAAGTTTGCAATAGAAAAAAAGTACAGTTTCATGACAGTACAAATCACTGGTACAAGGTCAACTAAAAGGAGATCCTAGAAAGCCGAGGCTTATTTCCACAGGAACCACACTTTAAGTATCTCATCTCATATAAAGTCTGTCCCTGCTGTCTATCTATTGGTTGTTATATAGGCTTTGCATTAACTCTATATACTTTACAATGTATATACATATGCTATAATGCTACATGTTATGTTGCTGTTGAATAGTAGTCTATTGTATGTTGAGTAGGCAGGCTACAAAGGACCTTTAAAGTCCTCTGCTAACATTATTTTTCGACTTATACGTTCCCTGACAGCTATTTTCCGTTTTCTTACCTTTCAAGTAAATAATTTGAGAATGTATTTTCCCCATGCATTTGAAAGGAACGGCTCCCTGGTGCGAACCGGATCCCACCGTTCATTTCAAAGAGCCGTTCAGAAGACTCGATTCGTTCGCGAACGTCACGCAAACGGAACACCGCTCTGTGTAATCCAACATGGCTGCCTCCATGCAGCTGTGTTCACAAGACTAACTGATAGTTTAGTATTATTAATTAACTCATAGTTTTGCTATTAGGCTCTTATAACTCGAGATTTTCCTTTTTGGGGCGGATCAAGAAATACTTTATGTGTACAGGTATTTATTTGAAATCACTCTTATGAACGTTAGACTGTCACTGAATGAATCTGTTAGCTTTCAGCTAACGCAGGAGCTAATTAATAGTATTGTTGTTATAAATATTAATAATAATACATGTTATATATCAGTGGTTTTCAACCTGTTCCATATGAAGGTCCATTATTTATACTGCATTTGAGCCATGTAAACCCGAAACCTGTTTTACACATCATATGGGTTTAATATATGACCCAATTAGTCTCCAGGGTTTCTTAAGAATATGTATGATCCTGATTTACTACGACACTGTGGCACATTATGAGTCCACTAGTAGGCCTACTAGTGGTTCTCAAATGCACATTATGAGTCCACTATAGCCGCAAATTGCAACACTAGATTTTTTTATACTCTGATGAATCTAGGGTTGCAATACCTCCCATAGGGATCCAATGCATGAAAACAGTTTTTTGCTATCTGATTGTATTAAACGACTTCAAACTCACCAATATTGTGGCTCTATGGAAAGCTCGGAATTTACTCTTGCTATCTGCAAAGTGTTTGTTTCTGAAAATTCCACCGTGGAATTGTTATGATTTATTTTCTGTCAATAAAATCCGAGCAGCCATGTTTTTTTTCTAAGTCTTGAACTTAGGAAGCGCTCGTCTTCTATAACACCACGTCCCGCTGCCTCCTGCATTAGGCTATGTGACAGAACCAGCTGGTACACAGGACTGCTGAGTGACTTCCCACGAGCGCTTCCAAACTCCAGCACTTAGAAAAAATAATCACCCGAACTGAATTTCTTGACAGAAAATAAAATCATAACAATTCCACGGTGGATTTTTCAGAAACAAACACTTTGCAGATAGCAAGAGTAAATTCCAAGCTTTCCATAGAGCCACAATATTGGTGAGTTTGAAGTTGTTTAATACAATCTCTTTTTTTCTTTACATATCTACTGCATAGTACTGTGTTCTATTTGTCTGTCATTCAATGTTATATGAGATACTTTAATGGTTTCCTGTTGAAATAAGCTTAGTCTTTTCATGGATCTCCTTTTAGTAGACCTTGTACCAGTGAACTGTACCGTCATGAATCTGTACATTTTCCTATGCAAACTTCTAATAAAGCCTTCAATCAATCAATCAATCAGATAGCAAAAAACTGTTTTCATGCATTGGATCCCTATGGGAGGTATTGCAACCCTAGATTCATCCGAGAAAAAATCTAGTGTTGCAATTTGCGGCTAAGTCCACTAGTAGGCCTACTAGTGGTTCTCAAATGTTTTATTTGCGAGGACCCCCGGCCATAACTCTGAGAGTGTCCATTGGGGGTCTATGAAGTAATGTTGTTTTCATAGCAGTTTGTGATGGAAATATTATTTGTAAACAACAACACCTTCTTATTCCCATATGAGATACAATAATCCATCACAAAGAAATAAGACAGGAGAGTGATCAGAGTGAGAATGGAATGTTTTACTATGGAGAGAGAGTATTCAAGACAAAGGTACAACAGAATAATCAATGGTTCGTGCTCTCTCTCACAAATTATGTTTTGACATGAGTATAAGTATGGTCATTTCATCAGTCAATGGATGACGTTTCAACAGTTCATAGGATATGTTTCTTGTCCACAAATGACAAGACCAAGAGTCCATATACAGGGTTCCTGGGGGGAGGTGTCCTTGCTGGTGTCTGGATGACACCAAATGTCCCAGGCCGAGCCTTAGAATACCAAAACAATTCTCATTGTTTAGGTACAGGCTCCAGGCAGTTGATAAGGCCTGATTTCTACCAGACGGAGACCTTGTGGGTACTGTACATGACATTATATGACAGGACACAGTCACTGTGTCTTAGGGTCAGGGGGTCAACAATATGTATTGATAAAAATATGATATGAACCATAACAAAATACCTATCAGTAAGAAATAATGTTGTTTTCGTTGCAGGATTGTGATGATAAGAAGTAATGTTTTCGTTGCAGGATTGTGATGATAAGAAGTAATGTTTTCGTTGCAGGATCGTGATGATAAGAAGTAATGTTTTCGTTGCAGGATCGTGATGATAAGAAGTAATGTTTTCGTTGCAGGATCGTGATGATAAGAAGTAATGTTTTCGTTGCAGGATTGTGATGATAAGAAGTAATGTTTTCGTTGCAGGATTGTGATGATAAGAAGTAATGTTTTCGTTGCAGGATTGTGATGATAAGAAGTAATGTTTTCGTTGCAGGATTGTGATGATAAGAAGTAATGTTTTGGTTGCAGGATTGTGATGATAAGAAGTAATGTTTTGGTTGCAGGATTGTGATGGTATGAAGTAATGTTTTCGTTGCAGGATTGTGATGGTATGAAGGCATCTTGTTGAAGAGATGGAAGTAGCAATGGACTCCCAGCAGGGAGGAGACACCCCTCATGTAGACATGACCACCAGTGAAAAGGTATATATTTTTTTTATCTTTAAATAATACAATAATGAAAAAAACATCACGAGGATGCAACTGGGACCGTGGGACGTATCATCAGTGATGTAGCCTGGGGTCGACGGGTGTTTCGGGTCTCGCAACATCATACACCCTCGCCCAGGTGACCCAGCCGGGGTTGATCAAGTCCCGAGTAGCTATCCACGATCAGTCCTATTAGGGAAAGACAGGGTCACTCAATGTGCTGCACCGGAACTACTCTGCCGGGATTGGGGGCAGCGCCACTCTGGCGCATGGAAGAACTAGGCTCTATGGGTTGACTCCTGGCCGGGCTCCTCCTACGTCTCACCAGGTCCTCTCCTGCTCTCACCAGAGTGACAAAAACCTTGTCACTGGTACAAATGGGTAGATTCACTTTGAGGATGTATCTTTGTAGTGTCCAATGCTATCCCATTCCCCACTCATTTGACCTAGACTCATATCAGTGAAGTGTAAATGTCCCTCTGTTGTTCCTGTCAATGAGTATATTGCATTACTAGCCTTGGATCAAGACGGTCATAGATTGTGACCGTCTATCAAGTCTGACATTTGCATATGTTGGTTACTTTCCCCGAAGGGTCAGCGCGACATCCGCCTCTCAAGCCTGTACTTCTCCATGCATGTTTCGTACAAACCATAAGGGCTCGTACACAATGATTTCAAGAAAACACTTGTGTAGTGTGAAATACTTTAACGATTTGATACTTCCCGACCACTTCAATATCTTGCAGTGAACCTGTGTGTGTGTGTGTGTGTGTGTGTGTGTGTGTGTGTGTGTGTGCACACTGTATTCCAGGGGTGAGATGCCATGGGCTCGCGTGGGCTTGGCGAGCCCACACTTATTTTGCTGCACGCACGCGCGCCTCATATGCACACACTAATTAACAATAAAAACACTAATTAACAATAAAAACAGCATGCGTGCATGACGTCATGAATTTAGAGGACCCACACTTCTAAAATCCATATCACACCATATCACCATATCACACCACATCCATATCACCATATCACACCACATCCATATCACCATATCATATCACACCATATCACATATCACCATATCACACCATATCACATATCACCATATCACACCATATCACATATCACCATATCACACCATATCACACTTCTAGAATCCATATCACACCACTGCTGTATTCCGTATTTTTCTAAAATCCCACACAACAGCGAGTCTCTTTCTCATGTCACGATACTAGCGAAAGTAGCGATATAATATCGGTATATTTCCCAGTGAGACACGGATAGGCCTACATCTGACATCACCAGAGTCAAAAAGTTGTTTTAAAACGGGATTCGTTAAATTAGGCTGGTATAAAAAAAATCAAAAAACAAAAAAAAAACAGACATTTTATCTTGTGTTTTGTTTGATCCTCTCCCCAGGTGGTAGATCTGTTGAATCAGGCGGCTCTGATTTCTACAGATGAGAAGCTCACCACCCTTAGACAGGTCAGTCTCCTCAACTACCATTTGGTTCTAAATAAATTAGTAATTGTTAACATTTGGAGATGTTCTAACCATTTGTACCTTGTTTCAGGTCCAAGAGCTCATCATAAACAAGGATCCCTCACTTTTGGACAACTTCTTAGATGTAAGTAAATCAACTTAATACCTATAATATATGCCCACATGTGTGGTGTATGTATATGTGTATATATGAGTCGGTATGCAATTACGTATATGTGTGTAAATATAGAGCCATTGCTTTACAGTATTACGTTTGATATGTAAATTGTAAATGGCACATTTATATAGCACCTTTATAGCGCCTTTATCCAAGGCGCTTCACATAGATTGTGCATTACATTCACAGACAGACAGACACGCACACACACACACACACACACACACACACACACACACACACACAGTCACACACACACTCATTCATTCATACACTGATGGCAGAGGAAACCATCCAAGGCACAGCCTGCTCATCAGGAGCAATTAGGGGTTCAGAGTCAAGACTCTCAAGGACACTTCGATAGTAACTCTGGGGGAGCCCAGGATCAAACTGGGAACCCTTTGGAAACCCTCCGTGTTCGGCACCTCTAGTACTCTACCCCTGAGCCACTATGTATACCATAGATTGCTTTTTGTGTATATATGATTGCACATTTCTTCATTCATGATTTGATTGTTTCATGCTAAACTATGCTGACGTAAATAACGATTGCATTATTTTCAAGTTCTGAAACAGTGTTTTGTTTTGAAACAAAGTTACTTTTCAAACGGAGTATGCAAAGTAAACATTAGCTTAATAGCTTCATCCTACACCTTTTAGGAGCCACCTCTGTATTTATGAACTAAACTGTATTATCTATTCGTTATGCTGAAGCAACAACATAAAACATTCATTCATTCATTCATTCATTATTCATGCATTCATTCATTCAACTGAGTCTGAGGTACATCATCAAAAATCCATGTCCATTTGGTCAATGGGATTATAGGCCTGTTTTGTTTGCTTTGTTTTTGCACAATACATGCACAGTAGCCACGGATGCGCCTAAAGATTTACATTGACCTGCCTGTAACCTATCGTCCACTCAGTGCGGACTCAAACCTTCAACCTTTTAGGCGTGAGGGTAGTTTGTACCAAGTGACCTGCGTGTGAAAGTACTTCATTTTTTCTTGACTATGTTTATTTGAAACTTGTCTTGTGCAGGAGATGATCGCCTTTCAGACCGACAAATCTATAGAAGTGAGGAAGTTTGTCATCGGCTTCATCGAAGAGGCGTGGTGGGTGTTCACACTATTTTACGCTTTTCGCAGTGTTTGTATCTGTCCAACAACTTAGAAGTACATGTCTGTATATCAGGGGTTCCCAACCTTTTTTGTCTCGGGGCATCCCATAAATATTTTTTTTAATCCAAGCCACCCCTACATTATAATCCCGGTACCTTATAGTTATAGAATGTTTATAGAATATCGTCGTTGTCGGGTGGAAACCTTGTATGTCCAAAACCGTTCGTTTTGTATTTATCATCTATAAAACTAGTGAAAACAGCAGATCTAGTGTGCTTGTAGATCGGCTGTTTCACTAGTTGTGTGCGACAGTCTTGTATGATGAAGCAGGGCTTTGCTTTAGCAAAAGACCCACACATTTGAAACTTGGAGTTACGAGGTTTCTACCCGACAGTGACGATATTTTAGTGATTATGTTGCGAGGAAAACGTTGAGATAATAGCCATTTTGGTTAGAACTGACTGAAAATAACTTTGTACTTAAAGTTTAAAATTATACTAAATATTTTTTCAAGTTCTTTCTTTCTTGTGTGTCGCCGTGCAGCAAAAGAGACAACGAGCTGCTGCTGAGACTGATCGCTAACCTGAACATGCTGCTGAGAGACGAGAGCGTCAACGTGGTGAAGAAAGCTATTCTCACCCTGACCCAGCTCTACAGAGTGGCCCTACAGGTGCACAACATGGAACTTTGTCCGACTTACAGGGTTCCCACGGTCATGAAATTCCTGGAAATATTTTGAAATTAGAAAAATATTTTTCCAGTACTGGAAAAGTTTTGGAATTGATCAAGGGTCCTGGAAGGTCCTGGAAAAAAATAGCTATGCATTGTCTTTGGTTATTGATTTTGTTAATACCTCTGAAATGGCAAATTTTCACAATAAATCCATGTTATTCAAAATTCCTCTACTCTTAGTGCTCATCAGGGTGCCGGGGTCCCCAGTTCAAATATGATTATTTCGTGGGTCACGGCCAGAAAAGGCTGAGAACCACTGCCATACACTACCTGTCTTTTGGCATTGCGCATAGGAGTAAGCAACTTGTTATTGAGCTGAATTATTGTTATATATTCCTGGAAATCTGGTTAAATATTCTGGAAAAGTTTTGGAAATGAATTGGTAAAGATGTGTGGGAACCCTGTGAAAATCTCCACTGGCTGTCTATCAGTCTGTCCGTCACGTCTGTCCGTCACGTATCCCAGCGGTTTTGGGACCTGTCTTTATCAATCAAAAGAGAACACAATCTTTCTTTCCCAATGGTTAACACGTGTGCGAGAGTTTTAATGGTTTGTTAAACTCAGATTTTTGTCTTCATTGTGTGTGTGTGTGTGTGTGTGTGTGTGTGTGTGTGTGTGTGTGTGTCTGTGCGTGTGCGTGCTGTACAGTGGTTGGTTCGGTCCAAGACGGTGCCAGAGATGCAGGAGGCGTGCTGGGACATGGTGACCCAGATGAAAGGGGACGTGCTGGCCCAGCTGGACTCGGAGAACGACGGCGTCCGGACGCACGCCATCAAGTTCACCGAGTCGCTCATCATCACGCTGTCTCCACGCACCTCCGACTCAGACGTCCCCAAGAAGCAGGAGGGCGACATCAGCCTGGACAAGATCCCCAAGGACCACTCGTACATCCGCTCTGGTGAGAAGAACCTCTCACACATTGAAGAACCACTCGTACATAAAGAACCACTCGTACATCCGCTCTGGTGAGAAGAACCTCTCACACATGGAAGAACCACTCGTACATAAAGAACCACTCGTACATCCGCTCTGGTGAGAAGAACCTCTCACACATTGAAGAACCACTCGTACATAAAGAACCACTCGTACATAAAGAACCACTCGTACATCCGCTCTGGTGAGAAGAACCTCTCACACATTGAAGAACCACTCGTACATAAAGAACCACTCGTACATACGTAAAGAACCACTCACACATAAAGGAACCACTCACACATAAAGAACCACTCACACAAAAAGAACCACTCACACATAAAGAACCACTCACACATAAAGAACCATTCACACATAAAGAACCACTCACACATAAAGAACCACTCACACATAAAGAACCACTCACACATAAAGAACCACTCACACATAAAGAACCACTCACACATAAAGAACCACTCACACAAAAAGAACCACTCACACATAAAGAACCACTCACACATAAAGAACCATTCACACATAAAGAACCACTCGTACATAAAGAACCACTCACACATAAAGAACCACTCACACATAAAGAACCACTCACACATAAAGAACCACTCACACATAAAGAACCATTCACACATAAAGAACCACTCACACATAATGAACCAATCACACATAAAGACAGACTCATACATGAAGACAACTCGTACATAAAGAACTACTCACTCATAAAGGCAGACTCATACATGAAGACAACTCGTACATAAAGAACTACTCACTCATAAAGGCAGACTCATACATAAAGTCTAGGGAAGTGAACGCGAGTTCACTTCACTAGCAAGTCGACGCGTCGAGCCCATTTATCGATGTGTGATCAACTTTCTCCCTTTAGTTTTTTTGCTGCGCAGTTGAGATGAGATGAGAGTGCAAAATGCGCTGTCCTTTACCACAACTGATGCCTCCATGCTTAGAATTTGTATCAAAGCCCTAATGATAATAAAAAAAAATAAGTTCCGGTTACCTCAGCGAATATATATGAATGCTCGTCCCAAAACATGGTAGCTCCGACCCCCGAGTGCCGCGCTGCGAGCTTTTAGATCTGCTATTTTTGAAAAGTTGTGAAATCTTTGAAGATTCTGACCCGATTCTATAAATGTCTTCTAAATCGTTCTAAGGTTTTTGAAAAACGCATGTTTCTATGTCAGTGGTTCTCAAAACTTTTTCATGTCAAGGACCCTTAGAATTATATCTATTTGGCCACCGACCCACATCTCGAAATATGTTGTTCCAGGGAACCCCCCCAAGAAGCAAATATTTTTAGTTACAAATGTTCGCTTTTAAAAAGATATTTTCAAAGATTTGTGGTCGCTACAATATATGGAAGTCCCTGACCCTGACCCTTGTGCCTCTCCAGAGGTCCTGTGTGAAGAAGGGAAGTCTGCTCTGGAGCAGCTGCTGAGGTTCATGGTGCACCCGGCCATCTCCAGCATCAACCTGACCACGGCCCTGGGCTCCCTGGCCACCATCGCTCGCCAGAGGCCCATGTTCATGTCCGAGGTGGTGCAGGCCTACGAGACGCTGCACGGTGAGTGGGGATGGAGCTGGAAACAAGGGCCCGCTACAAACACCATATCAAATGTATTGATTACCCGCTATTACATGTGTTTGTTGTTTAGGAAACCGCGCTAGTGTGGGTGGGAGGCTCCTTTCACGCCGTTTCACAAATCACACCGTACGACTTGGCCATACAGATTGTTGTGAGATTGTAGATCGGCTATTTTCAGAGCGCCAATGAACATACAATGACTTGTCTTTTAGTTCTACAGGATTTCTTCTCCAACATAACATTTTAGTTTAGTCATCATAGCTTAGTAGAGATGCTCCGATTGCGACTGGAACCAGTATCTGCCGATACCGATATTCCCGGTCTCAGCGTCAAATCCATAAATTCTTCTATTTATTGTGTTACTGTAGCAGCATTTATATATGTAATGATTCTTCTTACAAAACCTTGTATATTAAGTATAAACATTAGAAGATTGCAGGCTGAGGTCCTCCGATTCAACTTGTAGGAGATGAAGCTGAGGTTACATTACAGTCCCACAGATAAATGTTGTGAAAGTAGCTGATCTAGCTTGTAGATCGGCAAAGCCGATAGAGGCAAAGCCGATACCGATCAAAGCCGATAGAGCCTTTATCGGCCGATCGTGATCACTCTCCGATCAATCGGCACATCTCTAATAGTTTCGCTTTTATTAAGTCTTTGTCAGTGAAAAAGGGTAGTCGACAAACATTTTTCGGCGCAATTTCTAGCCGACTAAAACACCCCTGTTGTTGTCGTGCCTTCCAGCCAACCTTCCCCCCACTCTGGCCAAGTCGCAGGTGAGCAGCGTGAGGAAGAACCTGAAGCTCCACCTGCTGGCGGTGCTGAAGCACCCGTGCAGCCAGGACTTCACGGCCCAGATCGGCACGCTGCTGCTGGACCTGGGCATGGCCCAGAGCGAGATCACGCGCTCCACCCCGGCCCCGCGTGAGCCCCGCAAGAGGCCCCGCAACGAGCCCTACACCGAGGGCAAGAAGCTCAAGCTGGGTGAGTGTTGGAAGGGGCGGCGCAGGGTCGCTTTGGTCCGGTCACATGTGTACACTACATGCCGTCTCACGCGCACGGACATGCATCGATGTGAACCATCCTTTAAGTTCACACCTCGACGACGTTTACACTGTAGTGTCACACCACAGTGTTTTTACAAAGGAACAAGCCTGTGTACATATCAATAGACCAGTGTCTGACCTGTTAACTCCTGTAATGTAGGTGTTAGGCAACAGGCAAAATATAGTTGCAACTTCGGCCTGTTTTAATAAGTCTAGACTAGGGTCTGGTTGAACTGAAGTGATATTGACGAATCTTAGCTAGGTATTCTGCGGCACCCCTGGACGCCCAGGAAACCCTGCAGATAGAGGAAGGGGAAACGATGACGCTGTCCTGTTCCTTTGTGTTGCTCAGAACCCGCGCTGATGGAGGACGACGAGGACAAAGAGGAAGCGGCGCCCTCCTCGGAGTCCAAGCCCTCCGCCGCCCCGCCGCCCCAGTCCGCCATCGACCTCACCTCAGACTTCCTCCGCCCGCTGCTCTCGCCCGAGAACGTCGCCAACCTGGTGAGTCCCACCGCAGAGATGAAGGCACTGGGGACGGAAATTGCTAGGAACCCGACGATTCGATTCCGATTCAGAGGGCTGCGGTTCGATTATAAATCGATTGCCGATCCATCACGATGCATTTTGATTCCAATGCAGGATTCTTTTCCCCTTCACTGTCTGACTAATAAACAAAGTGCTTTCTAATGATCCATAATGGATACAGATTAATTTAGCCTACATCCATTATCTTTTATTCATAATGGAAAAGAGTCCTTTTAGTAAAAAATCAGGACTTGTAACATAAAGCAGGGGTCTTCAAGCTTTTCAGGCCAGGGACCCCTTAGTTGAGAGAGAGATGAAGCAGGGACCCCCACAACCTGTTTCCATATAGTTTCATCATTTGACAGCACAATCATCAGTGTTTGACTGGAATGATGTCAATTTGTGTTTTCAGATATTTAACCACTTGAACCAACAAAAACTTGAATTTTCACTCTCTACTTAGTCTGCTCCTTTTCCCCTCTACACCAAAGCTCTTTGCCGAAAATAGCCGATCTACAAGCTCACAACGCCTCGTGAGCTTGTAGATCTGCTATTTTTTGGCTAATGTTCTCCGAATATGGATGCTAGGGTTCAAGGGGTTAATATAAAAAAAGTTTATATCACTCAAAGATTTGGAGGACCCCCTGTAGTAACTCTGAGGACCCCCTGTTGAAGACCCCTGACATAAAGGCTTCTCAATACTTATCCAACAGCATGGTCTAACTGTCGGTTACCAGGTACTGATCAGCATGGTCTAACTGTCTGTTACCAGGTATTGATCAGCATGGTCTAACTGTCTGTTACCAGGTATTGATCAGCATGGTCTAACTGTTACCAGGTATTGATCAGTATGGTCTAACTGTCTGTTACCAGGTCCTGATCAGTATGGTCTAACTGTCTGTTACCAGGTCCTGATCAGTATGGTCTAACTGTCTGTTACCAGGTATTGATCAGTATGGTCTAACTGTCTGTTACCAGGTATTGATCAGTATGGTCTAACTGTCTGTTTCCAGGTATTGATCAGCATGGTCTAACTGTCTGTTTCCAGGTATTGATCAGCATGGTCTAACTGTCTGTTACCAGGTATTGATCAGCATGGTCTACTTGCCAGACGCCATGCCAGCCTCCTTCCAGGCCACCTACACGCCGGTGGAGTCTGCAGGAACGGACGCTCAGATCAGACACCTGGCCAGGCTCATGGCCTCGCAGATGACCGCCGCAGGGATCGGACCAGGTCTGTTTTCACCCATGCTGAGACAAAAGCATATATCGGGTTTGATCTGCGTGATGGGCTTGTGTGTCCACGTTCCATGTTGAATGAATTCACATCTGTTTGGGCTGGTGAAGGTAATTGGTTTTAACTCATTCTGTGCCACCTTTTCACCACTAGAGGGCGCCCAATGGCCATAGAATGCTACATAGACAAGTGCTGGTATATGCACAAGCCTTGTGCAGCCATGACTCGCCTGAACACTTTCCTTTGTTCATGTACAGGAACAGGATGAAGTTAGCTTGAAGTTAGCTATTGACTACCAAGCATTTTAGAAGCCCTATTTTCGGCGATTTAGCCATGATTAAACCTTGCACACCTCATGGATATGCATGGAACAGAGAAAATGAGCTCTAAAGATCCTGGATTGCATTGGAGTGGATGGTAAATATCGGCGGCGCGACGCTCTCGCGGGCCGTGTAAACAGATGGCGGCCGGCTTCTTTTTTTAAAAGCCGAACTAGTTCGGGATCGGCACCCTGATAAGGACAAATAATGCCGAACTAGTTCGGGATTGGCACAGTAAGAGTTAAGTAGGCCTGGGACTTTAACTGATTAACGGATTGGGGACCCAAATGCATTTGGGTAATACAAGTTAAAGCATCAGATATTAGTTAAATCTAGAGTGACACGGATGCGTTCCCGTCCTAAATGGGTTCAATGATTGTGTCCGTTAGGTCGCAAGTTACTATGAAAACCTCCACCGGCTGTCTGTCCCCTCCGTCACGTCACACTTTTGGCCCTACTCTTATCTCCGGCACCGTTGCCTCTATCCATGCCAAACTTTTTACACACACTCCTTGGCTGGCAAACCACAACCTCCGCCCCTGATTTCTCACATGCCCCTCTTCTAGCGCCACCGTGAGGTTGCTTGCCAATTGTGCATACTGTACATGCGACCTGACGGTCGCTTATCTCCCGATTAGGGAGTCTTACTGGTATAAAAATATGAACTTGTCAAACTCGTCACTTGCACTTTGGACAGACCTTAATAACTGGTCAAACTCGTCATATGGCAGTGAGTTAACGCTGTCAACCCCTCCTGCGCCCCCTGCAGGCCTGGAGCAGTGCAGAGCGCGAGATGAGGACGCTGGGAAGGAGGCGATGGAGGAGGACTCTGCCATCAAGGAGGCGCTGATCAAGCGCAAGGTGCCCGTGCTGACGGGCCAGGCCATCTCCGTGGTGGGGGGCTACTCGGACAAGCCCCAAGCCGCTCCGCTCAAGAGGGTCCCTGAACCCATCCTGCCCTCGGCACAGACCAAGTAAGAGGAGCAACAAAATAAACAACTCCATTCTGTATTTACAATTTACTATGTAGGCAATCAGGGGCACGGTGGCGCTGTCGCCTCAAAGGTAGGGGTGGGTGATATGGTGATCATTATTGTTGAGATGATACAATGTCTCCACGATGTATCGTATATATCGTGATACAATTGAGGGAGCCTTGTAAAAAATCCTGTTTAATCGTTAATACAGAGATTCATTGCAGAATTCAATTTAAACCTGCATTTTGGTCAAAATGATCAGTTCTCAAACTTTCAAATGTCAAGGTCTCCACTTAACTCTGTCAGTATACAAATGAAACCAAATGGACCCGTAAGGGTCCATTTGGTTTCATTTGTATACTGTCAGAGTTACATACTTGTAAAGTTCAGTTTAGACCTCCCAAAAGGAACCCAGAGAGTATTGTTTTTGTCAAGTAATTTGAAAAATAACCATAAAAACCAACGTGAAAAAGAATCGTGATAAAATTGTGTATCGTGATACAACTTGGGAAAATATTGTGATATTGTATTTTTCCATATCGCCCACCCCTACTCAAAGGTCCTGGGTTCGATTCCCGCTGGGGTAGCTCTGGGTCTGGGTGTCACCCAGATGTCTGATCCATGCCTGGTTCACCTCAGTCGTTTAGCAATTGATCTGAATGTGAACAAACCTGACCCAACTGCCAAGCCTGTTTCAAATTTTCCCCAATTCCAAGGTTTTTATTAGCGTTTTCATTTCATGGTGACACAGCTGCCGCCATGGTTATAGCCCGCCAGGCTATGGGACCGTCCCCCTAGGCTATGGGCGTCTCAGTACTCGGTAGCATTTGTGTTCAGGTCACCACAATAACACATGGACAACGCATATTGTACTTTCCTGTGTTCGTCTTTGCAAACTGCTAATAAAGTATTCAATCAATCAATCTTTTCATAAAACTCTTGCCCCCACGGCCCATGTTTGTCCGTAATGCCGGTAATAATATAATAATAATAATAACAAGGTTCCCACGGTCATGAAATTCCTGGAAATGTTTTGAAATTAGAAAAATATTTTTCCAGTACTGGAAAAGTTTTGGAATTTATCAAGGGTCCTGGAAGGTCCTGGAAAAAATAGCTATGCATTGTCTTTGGTTATTGATTTTGTTAATACCTCTGAAATGACAAATTAAACATGGGCCAAATTGTCAAATATATAGAGGCTGAAATTGTGAAAATAGCAGATCTACATGCTCACAACGCCTCGAGCCGTTGTGAGCATGTAGATCGGCTATTTTCACTGTGTTATACAAAATTCCTCAACTCTTAGTGCTCGTCAGGGTACCGGGGTCCCCAGTTAAAACATGATTATTTCGGGGGTCACGGCCTGAAAAGGTTGAGAACCACTGGCATACACTACCTGTCTTTGGGCATTGCGCATAGGAGTAAGCGACCTGTTATTGAGCTGAATTATCGTTCTATAGTCCTGGAAATTGGGTTAAATATTCTGGAAAAGTTTTGGAAACGTTTGCGAGGCGTTGTGAGCATGTAGATCTGCTATTTTCATAATAGAACCGTGTTATACAAAATTCCTCAACTCTTAGTGCTTGTCATGGTGCCGGTGTGGGTTAAAGATCCACTCGCTCTTCCTTTTGTGCTCGCTGATAAATAGGTTTCTGTTTAAACAAATGTATGTATTTTGTTTAATATTAATATGCTACACACGGTAAGATCTGAACTGTAAAACTATAGTTTGTTAATATTTGAACTAGCTTACAACAGAACAACTGGCACTGTTTCCCAATTGAGGTGTCATGTCTGTCTGTCCTATGTTGATTGCAACCTGCTGTGACTGTGGAGGAGATCACACTTAGACTACATAAATGCTGATCAATCAGTAGGCTACTTTGATGTAAACTTCACTTGATCTATTGTTGTCACCCTGTCCTTTGATTAACGTCTTGCCTCCTGTGTGACCAAACTGTCTGTCTGGTTAGACCATGACTTTGTGTATTCATACTGCATTTAAGGTCACTTTATTCTTGATGTTGGGACTCAGTTGAGCCTGGCCGCCGTGAGGCGAGGTCAGTGCTTTTAGGACCCTGTGTCCTTTTCTACTTGATTCTATGCCGTTATCCTGGACTTTGTTTTTGATGCTTCTTTGAATAAAGCTGCAAGAAACATACTACCTCATCACCTCCTGGATTCCTATTCTTTTCTATTTTTAGTGAAAGTTCTATCTTTCTTTTATGTGTATTTCTTATTTTCCGGCGCTTGCGACTGACGTCACAAATATGTCTGAAAACAGCAGACCTACAAGCTCACAACGCATAGCAAGCGCAACACTTTGTGGGCTTGTAGGTTAAATATTCTGGAAAAAGTTTTGGAAAAGTTTTGGAAATGAATTGGTAAAAATGTGTGGGAACCCTGTAATAACAATAATAAACATCTCTGTGCAGAATGGCCGGCGCCGGTGGCAAGAAGAAGGTGTTCCGTCTGTCTGACGTGGTGCAGGCCCTGACTGACAGCCAGCTGGAGAGGCTGACCTCCATGGCGGTGCAACGCATCCTGCACTCCGAGAAGAGCATCGCACAGAGCGGCATGTCGCACGTAAGGCCCCACGCTTGCAGCGAGCCTGTATATTTTAATAGCCATTTAGAACGGGTACACATTATTGTGTATCATTATTTTATGCTTTTTAACTATTGAAAAATAGCAGATATACAAGCTCACAGCGCGGCACCGAGTGCCGCGCTGCGAGCTTGTAGATCTATTTTTGAAAAAATTGTGAACATTAGAATTTTGACCCGATTCCATAAGTGTCTTTTGAATCCTTCTAAGGTTTTTTGAAAAATCTATGTTTCTATGTCAGCAATCTGGCCAGCCATCGTCAAAGAAAAGGTCCTTTTCACTTTTAAATGGAGCTCAGTTAGTCTGTTCTTGAGAGACTACTATGCCAGTGGTTCTCAAACCTTTTCATGTGAAGGACCCCAAAATGATATTTATTTGGCCACGGACCCCCATCTCAAAATATTTAGTTCCAGGGACCACCCAGAAGCAAAATTTGAGTTACACACGTTAGCTTTGAAAATACATATATTCAAAGATTTGCACACATTTTCACAACTTTTTCAAAAATAGCAGATCTACAAGCTCGCAGCGCGGCACTCGGTGCCGTGCTGTGAGCTTGTATATCTGCTATTTTTCACTGGTTAAAGCATTCAATAATTCTAGGCCTAAATGAGTTAACCCATTCAGGCCGGGTACACATTTTAGTGTATGGGAGGGGCTTACAGTACATGTACAGTATGTATCAACATATTTGTTTTTGTATGCTAATTTCTGATTTGGGCCTAACTATAGGTTAGGCCTAAATGGGTTAATAGCCAACGTATAAAATATGGTTAACTCCCTTTAAGACCTGGGATTATTTTATACTTTAGCTATTACTGATTATCAATACAGAATTAACAAGCTCCATCCCTAGCCATGAGATCGCCCGTTTTTCCCCCCGTTCACTTTGAGACGTGAGGCAGAGCGTTTTCGAAGATTTCCAATCTGGAAGGTGGGTTTCACGCTTTTGCAGGGTTTTTTATTTACCCCCCAAAAACGTCGCAACATGCTCACAACACGACGCGTCGTGAGCTTTTTTTTGGCAGAGATTTGGTAGACTGTATCAAGTATGTATATTATAAGTACCTTTTACCAATTATAGAGGGTTTAAGTGGTACTGGATATGCCGCTCGGCAAATAAAAGGTGAATCCACTCTTTGTCAAATCCCGCCCCATTTTGCTCTGTTACTAGGTGGGACAAAAAAGCCAGGGCAGATTGTTTTTTTATAATGGAAGTGAATGGGGGGAATTTTTTTTTCATAGCCTCATTATTGCTATTTAAAGTTCCAAAAGAAAAACGTCTACGTGATATTAATAAAAAAGGAACAAAAAAGTACAGTAGTTACATTGCAAAACAGGGGGTTTCCCCCAAAAATACATGTTTTAATTAGTTTAATCCCAGTGGGACAGAAAAACCAGGGCAGACTATTTTTATAATGGAAGTGAATGGGGAGATAAGATTTTTCATAGCCTCATTATTGCTATTTAAAGTACCAAAAGAAAAACATCTACGCGATATTAATAAAAAAGGAACAAAAAAGTACAGTAGTTACATTGCAAAACGGGGGTTTTCCCCCGAAAATACATGTTTTAATTAGTTTAATCCTCTGAAACAGGCAGAGGAGGACGATATCACGATGAATCGTATTGTGGATAATTCAGGGTTCCCACTGTCATGAAATTCCTGGAAATATTTTGAAATTAGAAAAATATTTTTCCAGTACTGGAAAAGTTTTGGAATTGATCAAGGGTCCTGGAAGATCCTGGAAAAATTAGCTGTGCATTGTCTTTGGTTATTGATTTTGTTAATACCTCTGAAATGACAAATGAAACATTGGCCAAATTGTCAAATATTAGAGGCAGAAATTGTGAAAATAGCAGATCTACATGCATGTAGATCGGCTATTTTCACCATGAAACCGTGTTAAACAAAATTCCTCAACTCAGTGCTCGTCAGGGTGCCCGGGTCCCCAGTTAAAATATGATTATTTCGGGGGTCACGGCCTGAAAAGTTTGAGAACCAGTGTCTTTGGGCATTGCTCATAGGAGTAAGCAACTTGTTATTGAGCTGAATTATTGTTATATAGTCCTAGAAATCGGGTTAAATATTCTGGAAACGTTTTGGAAATTAATTGGTAAAAATGTGTGGGAACCCTGAGAATTAAATCTCCACGATAGGGTAGTGTAAAAAACATCACAAGGATGCAGCTGGGACGTATCATCAGTGATGTAGCCTGGGGTCGACGGGTGTTTCGGGTCTCGCAACATCATACACCCTCGCCCAGGTGACCCAGCCGGGGTTGATCAAGTCCCGACTTACGTCCCAGTAGCTATCCACGATCAGTCCTATTAGGGAAAGACAGGGTCACTCAATGTGCAGCACCGGAACTACTCTGCCAGGATTGGGGAGCCATTCTGGCGCGTGGAAGAACTAGGCTCTATGGGTTGACTCCTGGCCGGGCTCCTCCTACGTCTTACCAGGTCCTCTCCTGCTCTCACCAGGTTCAGAACCTGTGCGTTGCACCAGACCCCAATCCAAACATTCCATTCAGCTGCTGCAGTTGAATGGCCCTCCTAAAGGCCTCACCGTGGATTTGTTGGGCTTCTTCCTCACGGAAGACACAGGCTGGGGCGCTAACCCAACCTGCTCCCGGGTGCCGTCTAAATTCCGGCCGTCAACCGAGTCTCCGGTGGTCACCAAACTATTCCTGGTTGTCACATAGTCTATTCCTATGAGCCACTATAAATAGAACTAATAGTGTAAAAAACATCACAAGGATGCAGCTGGGACGTATCATCAGTGATGTAGCCTGGGGTCGACGGGTGTTTCGGGTCTCGCAACATCATACACCCTCGCCCAGGTGACCCAGCCGGGGTTGATCAAGTCCCGACTTACGTCCCAGTAGCTATCCACGATCAGTCCTATTAGGGAAAGACAGGGTCACTCAATGTGCAGCACCGGAACTACTCTGCCAGGATTGGGGAGCCATTCTGGCGCGTGGAAGAACTAGGCTCTATGGGTTGACTCCTGGCCGGGCTCCTCCTACGTCTTACCAGGTCCTCTCCTGCTCTCACCAGGTTCAGAACCTGTGCGTTGCACCAGACCCCAATCCAAACATTCCATTCAGCTGCTGCAGTTGAATGGCCCTCCTAAAGGCCTCACCGTGGATTTGTTGGGCTTCTTCCTCACGGAAGACACAGGCTGGGGCGCTAACCCAACCTGCTCCCGGGTGCCGTCTAAATTCCGGCCGTCAACCGAGTCTCCGGTGGTCACCAAACTATTCCTGGTTGTCACATAGTCTATTCCTATGAGCCACTATAAATAGAACTAATAGTGTAAAAAACATCACAAGGATGCAGCTGGGACGTATCATCAGTGATGTAGCCTGGGGTCGACGGGTGTTTCGGGTCTCGCAACATCATACACCCTCGCCCAGGTGACCCAGCCGGGGTTGATCAAGTCCCGACTTACGTCCCAGTAGCTATCCACGATCAGTCCTATTAGGGAAAGACAGGGTCACTCAATGTGCAGCACCGGAACTACTCTGCCAGGATTGGGGAGCCATTCTGGCGCGTGGAAGAACTAGGCTCTATGGGTTGACTCCTGGCCGGGCTCCTCCTACGTCTTACCAGGTCCTCTCCTGCTCTCACCAGGTTCAGAACCTGTGCGTTGCACCAGACCCCAATCCAAACATTCCATTCAGCTGCTGCAGTTGAATGGCCCTCCTAAAGGCCTCACCGTGGATTTGTTGGGCTTCTTCCTCACGGAAGACACAGGCTGGGGCGCTAACCCAACCTGCTCCCGGGTGCCGTCTAAATTCCGGCCGTCAACCGAGTCTCCGGTGGTCACCAAACTATTCCTGGTTGTCACATAGTCTATTCCTATGAGCCACTATAAATAGAACTAATAGTGTAAAAAACGTGAGTGTTTTATTATTTTTATCACGATAAACGATAACATGGCTTATGGTCCCATCCCTCCCTCCTCTCCAGGTGCGCGTGAAGCTGCTGTCCAGGCTGGTCACTCAGTTCCAGGGTCTGATGAAGGAGGACGTGCTGGGCTACGTGCTGGAGGACATCCGTGGGCGCAGCGAGCTGGCCTTCTCCCTGCTCTACCACGAGTACAGCAGCTACCTGAGCATGATGCCCCACGGCCTGCTGGACAGCTACGACCACTGCCTCTACACCCTGCTGTCTGGCCTGCAGGAGAAACCCGAGCAGAAGGACGGGTGAGACGGAGAGACGGAGAGAGAGAGAGAGACAGAGAGAGAGACAGAGAGAGAGAGAGAGAGAGAGAGAGAGAGAGAGAGAGTGTTCTCTCAATGGGACTGGAAAAATAAAAGGAGTAGTTTATGAAATCCCTGGAAATATTTTGAAATTAGAAAGAAAAAAAATAAAATCCAGTACTGGAAAAGTTTTGGAATTGATCAAGGGTCCTGGAAAAAATAGCTATGCATTGTTTTTGGTTATTGATTTTGTTAATGCCTCTGAAATGACAAATTAAACATGGGCCAAATTGTCAAATATTAGAGGCAGAAATTGTGAAAATAGCCGATCTACATGCTCACAACGCCTCGCGTTGCGAGGCGTTGTGAGCATGTAGATCTGCTATTTTCACAATAGAAATGTGTACAAAATTCCTCAACTCTTAGTGCTCGTCAGGGTCAGGGTCCCCAGTTAAAATATGATTATTTTGGGGGTCACAGCCTGAAAAGGTTTAGAACCACTGGCATACACTACCTGTCGTTGGGCATTGTGCATAGGGGTAAGCGACTTGTTATTGAGCTGAATTATTGTTATATAGTCCTGGAAATTGGGTTAAATATTCTGGAAAAGTTTTGGAAATTAATTGGTAAAAATGTGTGGGAACCCTAGTAGTAGTTCACCCCCAAAAATGTTTGTGTTTTGTCGCATTCCTAAGACAATAATTTGATTACAATAAATGTACTGTACCACCATTGATTACGGATGAAGACCCAAATGCATGTGAGCATGTAGATCTGCTATTTTCACAATAGAACTGTTTTTGTACAAAATGTAATGCCTCAACTCTTAGTGCTCATCAGGGTGCGGGTGAGGGGTCCCCAGTTAACACTTCTGCTGCCTTTGACAGTCCTCATTTAAAGGGTTAAAAAGAGATATTTTGATCCCAAGGCTGGCATGTTTACAGTACAAACTGCACTCGGCTGGGCACGGCCATGACACTTTTCTGGGCCCACACTGTCATGTGACTAGATGACGTAAACGTTGAAGTCAAGTGATAATCCATCTGCGCAAAAACAACCCCGCCCGACCCTTCAAAATAATAGCGGCGGCCTACGGAGGAAACAGCGCGGCACCAAGGATCCCTTCAAAGCAAGAGGCAGTAGAAGTGTTAAGATATGATTATTCTGGAGGTCGCGACCTGAAAAGGTTGAGAACTGCTGTCCTAGGCTGTTTAAAAACCCATGTGAAATAACACGTAACATGTGTTCTTCTAGGCTGTTTAAAAACCCATGTGAAATAACACGTAACATGTGTTCTTCTAGGCTGTTTAAAAACCCATGTGAAATAACACGTAACATGTGTTCTTCTAGGCTGTTTAAAAACCCATGTGAAATAACACGTAACATGTGTTCTTCTAGGCTGTTCACTAAGTTGGTGCTGGAGGCTCCCATCATCACAGAGTCTGCTCTGGAGGTGATCCGGAGATACTGCGAGGACGAGGTATGAAAGTTCTTCATTTAACCACTACCAGTATTACTTTGAATACTGCTACTAGAACAGATAATTGTATATTGGGCAGTGCAGACATAATATGCACACTTTTATTGTTTAGAGATGGGATGTTTTGTATAGCCATGTTTTGATGTTGTTTGTCACATGTTTCTTTGTTGAGGACAGCAAGGGAAATAAGCCGTCAGTCTTTCTATCCTCGGTGATGCATTGACTCACATTGGAAAGTGCTCTGTGCTCTTTTCACCAAATAAAAGCAAGCAATCAATCAATTATTACCGCTACCAGTACTACCATATTATACCAACTTGTATTAACACTACAGCTGTATTCTCTCCTAACTCTTTTTTTACTGGCCTTACGTGCGTTTGTTTCAGTCGCGGGTTTACCTGGGCATGACGACTCTGAAGGAGCTGATCGTCAAGCGGCCGTCTAAACAGTTCCAGTACCTTCATGTTCTCCTGGACCTCAGCTCTCATGACAAGGAGAAGGTGAGATGTTCATATACCGGTGTCCATGATGCCTCCCAAAGCACTTAACTTATTGATTGCCAAGGCCCGAGTTTCCCTGAGTTATTCCTGATGTCTCTGCGTGCTGAGGCCCTGAGAGGTAGAATGGTCTCTGCCTGGTATTCCTAAACATAACCTTGGTAAACTATGCCTAAACGGTTAAACCTACCCTTATTCCTAACTGTAACACTTATGCTAACGTTGACATTCCTCACTGTCATTTAAATGGTTAATATCATGGTGCTGTTGACAGCGCTCTCCGTCAATCTTACTGTATTTACAGTAAAAGTATTATGACTTACTATACGCCGCTCCGGTGCAGCCCACATCGGTAATGCCAGCGATTTGTTTACAGCGCATGTTGGGCGTGCACGCGAAGTGAAGCTCCTCCATAGTAAATCCATTGAGAGACCCAAAAAGAGACTTAATTTACTAAAAAAAAATACATTTTGATCCCAAGGCTGGCATGTTTATAGTACAAACTGCACTCGGCTGGGCGCGGCCATGTTACTTTCCTTTTCTATTTTCAGCATGCAACCAAGTGTACAATCAGCCATCCATACGGCACCATCAATGCCTGCCAAAATACAAATTTTTCAACTAAAACTAGGCCCACACTGTCATGTGACTAGATGACGTAAACGTTGAAGTCAAGTGATAATCCATCTGCGCAAAAACAACCCTGCCCGGCCCTTCAAAATAATAGCAGCGGCCTACGGAGTTAGTGGCGCCGCACCAAGGCACCAAGCATCCCTTCAAAGTAAGGGGCAGCAAAAGTGTTAACCTCAGTGAAACGGTGCCAAAACCTAACCCTCTTCCTAATCTTAACCCCAGTAAAAACTATGAATAGCCCTAAAGTTATTCCTGACCTTATCTTCAGTAAAACAAATACAAGAATACCAGAACGGACCCACCGAGTGGCCGGCGTGAGGTCAGCGGGGGAAAAAGATTAAGTTGAGCATTACGGTTACCCTGTGTGTGTGTGTGTGTGTGTGTGTGTGTGTGTGTGTGTGTGTGTGTGTGTGTGTGTGTGTGCGTGTGCGTGCGTGTGCGTGCGTGTTTTTCTGTGAAGGTGCGCACCACAGCCCTGGCCTTCATCAAGCGCATGTATGAGAAGGAGCAGCTGAGAGACTACATCGAGAAGTTTGCTCTGAACTACATGCAGCTCCTGGTCCATCCCAACCCTCCTTCTCTGCTGTTTGGAGCCGACAAAGACACAGGTGTGGATGAGATGTTTCCCCTGTCTGGAGGAGGACCCCATTAGAATGTCCTCAAAGTTAATACACTTTAAATGTCACTGCTGTCGTGTGGAAGCCTTATGTTATGTTCCAAAACTGTTACTTTTCAAAATTCAAACAATAGCTGAGCTACAAGGACTTCTGTGTATGCAGAAGTCAGTCATCTTTTAACCACTTTCAACCTGGCATCCTCTATAGCCTTGGCAAACAATCTAACATAATCGCAAAAATAGCAGACACGAAACAGATTTCTGAAAAAAAAACGTATGAAATAAATTGTGAAAGTTGATGTTTCTATATTGAACCGGTCTACAGGTTTCCCACACATTTTTACCAATTAATTTCCAAAACTTTTCCAAAGCTTTTCCAGAATATTTAACCCGATTTCCAGGACTATATAACAATTCAGCTCAATAACAGGTGGCTTACTCCTATGCGCAATGCCCAAAGACAGGTAGTGTATGCCAGTGGTTCTCAACCTTTTCAGGCTGTGACCCCCGAAATAATCATGTTTTAACTGGGGACCCCCCCCCCCCCCCTGACGAACACTGAGAGTTGAGGAATTTTGTATAACACGGTTCTATTGAAAATAGCCGATCTACATGTTTAGATCTGCTATTTTCACATTTCTGCCTCTAATATTTGACAATTTTAATTTGTCATTTCAGAGGTATTAACAAAATCAATAACCAAAGACAATGCATAACTATTTTTTCCAGGACCTTCCAGGACCCTTGATCAATTCCAAAACTTTTCCAGTAATTTCAAAATATTTCCAGGAATTTCATGACCGTGGGAACCCTGGGTCTAAATTGCTTATGTATTTTCTGTTTCTAACAATTTTCTTTCTTTCTGTGTGCGTGCGTGTGTGTGTGTGTGTGTGTGTGTGTGTGTGTGTGTGTGTGTGTGTGTGTGTGTGTGTGTGTGTGTGCGTGTGCGTGTGCGTGTGCGTGTGCGTGCGTGCGTGCGTGCGTGTGTGTGTGTGTGTATGGTGACACAGAGGTGGCCGCCCCGTGGACAGAGGACACGGTGAGACAGTGTCTCTTCCTCTACTTGTCCCTGCTGCCCCTGAACCACCGGCTGGTCCATGAGCTGGCCTCCGTCTACACCGAGGCCATCGCGGACATCAAGCGCAGCGTGCTGCGCGTCATCGAGCATCCTGTAAGCTCACTCACACACAGGGTTGATTTTGGGGGACGAAAAATGTCCATCGACTACCTTTTCTTCCACTGCCAAAACTAAATAGAAACTAAGCTATGATGAGTAAGACTAAACCAGTAAGACTCCCTAATCGGGAGATAAGCGACCGTCAGGGAAAAATGTTTAGGAGCAGTGTCCAAAAATGTGTTTGGAAGAATTGGCCTGATGGTGGCGTTATATGGGACAGATCCATGTTGATGAGATGAGTGTAGACATACTGTGTGCCGATTTGTGTGATTTTAGGGCAACATTTGTAGAAGCAGTGTCCAAAAATGTGTTGTGCAAGAATCGGCCTCATGGTGGCGCTAGAAGAGGGCCGTAGATTGTCTATTTTCAGCATGCAACCAAGTGTAAAATCAGCCATCCATACGGCACCATCAATGCCTGCCAAAATACAAATTGTTCAACTAAAACTAGACTAGAACTAAAGCATTTCAGTAGAAGACTATGATATGACTATGACTAAATGTGAATTAGCTGTCATACTATAGTGAACCCTGGTTGTGTCCCTGCTGTGTTGCAGATCCGTGGGATGGGGATGAACTCTCCTGACCTCCTCCTGCTGGTGGAGAACTGTCCCAAAGGAGCAGAGACGCTGGTCACTCGATGTCTGCACATCCTCACCGATAAAGGTACAATAACACGGTGTCTCCAAATCCTCACCCATAAAGGTTACAACAGCACATGTGGTGGGACAGGCTCTTTACCGCTGCGCCACCTGAGCGCCAATAACAAGTTACTTTGATGTTCTATTCTATTTCCTGAATGGAGGGTTCCCACGGTCATGAAATTCCTGGAAATATTTTGAAATTAGAAAAATATTTTTCCAGTACTGGAAAAGTTTTGGAATTGATCAAGGGTCCTGGAAGGTCCTGGAAAAAATAGCTATGCATTGTCTTTGGTTATTGATTTTGTTAATACCTCTGAAATGACAAATTAAACATTGGCCAAATTGTCAAATATTAGAGGCAGAAATTGTGAAAATAGCAGATCTACATGCTCACAACGCGAGGTGTTGTGAGCATGTAGATCTGCTATTTTCACAATAAAACCGTGTTATACAAAATTCCTCAACTCTTAGTGCTTGTCAGGGGTCCCCAGTTCATATATGATTATTTCAGGGGTCACGGCCTGAAAAGGTTGAGAACCACTGCCATACACTACCTGTCTTTGGGGATTGCGCATAGGGGTAAGCGACTCGTTATTGAGCTGAATTATTGTTATATAGTCCTGGAAATTGGGTTAAATATTCTGGAAAAGTTTTAGAAATTAATTGGTAAAAATGTGTGGGAACCCTGTGAATGGGATCCAGCCCGAGGGAAAGGTAGAGTAAAGAGTCATTTTTACTTTTCTTTCCTGTGTTGGTCCAGTGCCTCCGTCTCCTGAGCTGGTGGAGAGGGTCAGAGATCTGTACCACAAACGTGTGCCCGACGTTCGCTTCCTGATCCCAGTCATCAACGGCCTGGAGAAGGTAAAGTGCAGTTGATATTATAACACATGACCTTACAATGTACCATGACCTTACAATGTACCATGCAGGCATTTATCCAGAGACGCTTTCAATAAGGAAGGTCATCACTAGGGACAGGAACCGCTACGTACCTGGCCATTCCATTCTTATTCAGAGGTAGGGCTGTCACAATTATTACATAATCGTCTTATCGCGATTATTTGACATAATTGCGATTTTTGGACATAATCGCGATTATTTGACATAATCACGATTATTTTTCATAATCGTCATCATCTTTTCCATGTTGAAAAATTTTCATATGTGTATTTCAAAGTAGAAAATAGTGGAAATACCTGATCTACAAGCTCGCAACGCGTCGCATCGCAACACTGTTCTTGTTGATGTTTGCTGTGCTTTGTTTCATACAGAAAGAGGTGATTCTGGCTCTTCCTAAACTGATCAAACTCAACCCCATCGTAGTGAAAGAGGTCTTCAACCGTCTGCTAGGAACTCAACACAGTAAGACTAAAATCACCCACATGTCTCGTGTTTTAGCTCTTTCATTTTCTATTTCTGTCCTTCATTTTTTCCTCTCTTTAAATCTTTATTTCCTTCTTTGTTTTCTTCTTTTCTTTGTTCCCCCAGCCCTTCAAACCTAGATAAGCTAGGCACAAGATTTGTATTAAAACATTTTAAGCGAACATTTTTAACTCACATCTTCGCTTCTGGTGGGGTCCCTGGAACAACATATTTTGAGATGGGGGTCCCTGGAACAAAATATTTGGGGATGTGGGTCCGATTTTAGACAATTTGAGAACCACTGATATAGAAACATAGGTTTTTCATAAAACTGTTGGGATTTTTAGAAGTAGACAAATTTTGTAGAATCGGGTCATCAGGTCTAAACCCTAGTTGATCTGATTCCCAAAAGGCCAATCTAGAATCTCTGCAAGCTCGCCAAATGTTAGCCCCAGAATAGGGGCTAACATTTGGGTTCAAGTGGTTAATCACATGCAGTGGCTGATTCCCTTAACCCATTTAGAACGGGTACACATTATAGACAGTGTATTATTATTTTATGCTTTAACTATTGAAAAATAGCAGATATCTTGTAGATCTGCTATTTTTGAAAAATCGTGAAAATTGGAATTTTGACCCGATTCTATAAGTGTCTTTTGAATCCTTCTAAGATTTTTTGAAAAACCCATGTTTCTATGTTCTTGAGAGACTACTGTGTCAGTGGTTCTCAGACTTTTTCATGTGAAGGACCCCCAAAATGATATGTATTTGGCCACGGACCCCCATCTCAAAATATTTAGTTCCAGGGACCCCCCAGAAGCAAAATTTGAGTTACAAACATTCGCTTTGAAAATACATATATTCAAAGATTTGCACACATTTTCATGACTTTTTCAAAAATAGCAGATCTACAAGCTCGCAGCGCGGCACTCGGTGCCGCGCTGTGAGCTTGTAGATCTGCTATTTTTCACTGGTTAAAGCGTTCAATAATGTGTGTGTGTGTGTGCGTGCGGTGTGTGTGTGTCTCTCTCAGGTGAGGGCAGTTCGTCCATGTCTCCTCTCACCCCAGGAGAGCTGCTCATCGCTCTGCACAACATCGACTCCACCAAATGTGACATGAAGTCCATCATCAAAGGTCAGTCACACTACAATAATATGGTGTGTGTGTCTTATCATGATTATTTTTCATGTTGGTTTTTATGGTTATTTTTCAAGTTACTTAACAGTACAACCACCTATAAGGTAACAAAAACTAAAGGAAACATTTGTAACAGACCATTTAGACCAGTGGTCCTCAAAGTGGGGTCCAGTGACTCTCTGGGTTCCCTTTGGGAGGTCTAACTTGACCCTTACAAGTATGTAACTCTGACATTGGTCCATTTGGTTTCATTTGTATACTGTCAGAGTTAAGGGGAGACCTTGACATTTTAAAGTTTGAGAACTACTAATTTAGACCAATGCAGCTTTAGATTAAATTCTGCAATGAATCTCTGTATTAAGAATTCAACAGGATTTTTTATAAGGCTCCCTCAATTGTGTTGACAATTTGCCCTCCTGGCCCCCAACTGTGGAATAAACTCCCTGTCGCACTTAGAACTACAGACTCACTCCCTAGCTTTCGCCGTGGACTGAAGACTCACCTCTTCAGACTCCACCTAAACCCTTAGCACTACTGTAACACTCCTTACTGTACCTAAACCCATAGCACTACTGTAACACTCCTTACTGTACCTAAACCCATAGCACTACTGTAACACTCCTTACTGTACCTAAACCCATAGCACTACTGTAACACTCCTTACTGTACCTAAACCCATAGCACTACTGTAACACTCCTTACTGTACCTAAACCCATAGCACTACTGTAACACTCCTTACTGTACCTAAACCCATAGCACTACTGTAACACTCCTTACTGTACCTAAACCCATAGCACTACTGTAACACTCCTTACTGTACCTAAACCCATAGCACTACTGTAACACTCCTTACTGTACCTAAACCCATAGCACTACTGTAACACTCCTTACTGTACCTAAACCCATAGCACTACTGTAACACTCCTTACTGTACCTAAACCCATAGCACTACTGTAACACTCCTTACTGTACCTAAACCCATAGCACTACTGTAACACTCCTTACTGTACCTAAACCCATAGCACTACTGTAACACTCCTTACTGTACCTAAACCCATAGCACTACTGTAACACTCCTTACTGTACCTAAACCCATAGCACTACTGTAACACTCCTTACTGTACCTAAACCCATAGCACTACTGTAACACTCCTTACTGTACCTAAACCCATAGCACTACTGTAACACTCCTTACTGTACCTAAACCCATAGCACTACTGTAACACTCCTTACTGTACCTAAACCCATAGCACTACTGTAACACTCCTTACTGTACCTAAACCCATAGCACTACTGTAACACTCCTTACTGTACCTAAACCCATAGCACTACTGTAACACTCCTTACTGTACCTAAACCCATAGCACTACTGTAACACTCCTTACTGTACCTAAACCCATAGCACTACTGTAACACTCCTTACTGTACCTAAACCCATAGCACTACTGTAACACTCCTTACTGTACCTAAACCCATAGCACTACTGTAACACTCCTTACTGTACCTAAACCCATAGCACTACTGTAACACTCCTTACTGTACCTAAACCCATAGCACTACTGTAACACTCCTTACTGTACCTAAACCCATAGCACTACTGTAACACTCCTTACTGTACCTAAACCCATAGCACTACTGTAACACTCCTTACTGTACCTAAACCCATAGCACTACTGTAACACTCCTTACTGTACCTAAACCCATAGCACTACTGTAACACTCCTTACTGTACCTAAACCCATAGCACTACTGTAACACTCCTTACTGTACCTAAACCCATAGCACTACTGTAACACTCCTTACTGTACCTAAACCCATAGCACTACTGTAACACTCCTTACTGTACCTAAACCCATAGCACTACTGTAACTTCCCTCAATGACCATACATGAAGCTAGATAGCATTTTTAGGTTTTAGAAAAGGTTTTTACTGATTAGGTGCGTGGTCTACCTATGTTATTGTCTTGTTATATTGTTGTTAATGTACTGACATATTATCTTTCTTATTATATTAATGTATTACCTGCTTATTGTAAGTCGCTTTGGATTAAAAGCTATTGCTAAATGCCTAAATTGTATCAAGATATATCCACCTGTTTCCGCAAGACTTTACTGTAGTATTATCTGCGGGACACTTCCGGTTAACAGCAGACATACAAGCGCACGTCGCGTCGCAAATGCAACCGTTGTGAGCTTGTAGATCACACTCGGCTGCGACGCCGGAAATGCCGCTCGCCTTCTGCGCAATGCACGATGGGATTTTGGAAAGTTGTGGATACGATATCTTTGAAAAGGCACGATATTTATCACCATATCGCCCACCCCTACAATCAGATTGCTTCGGTGGAACTACCTGTGTATGATGAAGGTTGTACTGTCCCCCGTGCAGCCACCAACCTGTGCTTCGGGGAGAAGAACGTGTACACGT
This sequence comes from Nannobrachium achirus, assembly GCF_963921795.1. NCBI lineage: Eukaryota > Metazoa > Chordata > Actinopteri > Myctophiformes > Myctophidae > Nannobrachium > Nannobrachium achirus. The sequence continues at coordinate 696,919 of NC_137829.1, forward strand.
CTGAGGTCCTGGCGGTGGTGATGCAGCAGCTGATGGAGCAGAGCCCCCTGCCCATGCTGCTGATGAGGACGGTCATCCAGTCCCTCACCATGTACCCCCGCCTGGGGGGCTTCGTCATGAACATCCTGTCCAGACTCATCCTCAAGCAGGTGGGGCCGGCGCCATCGTGACATTTTACATGACGATTCATTGTCACTTAACTATGGCTGGCCAGATTGCTGACATAGAAACATACATAGGTTTTTCAAAAGACCTTAGATGGATTCAAAAGACACTGTCAAAATTCTAATTTTCACGATTTTTCGAAAATAGCAGATCTACAAGCTCGCAGGTGCCGCGCTGTGAGCTTGTATATCTGCTATTTTTCAATAGTTAAAGCATAAAATAATGATACACAATAATGTGTACCCGTTCTATGTGGATATCTGAAGCAGATCTACAAGCTCGCAAATATTTGTGTTTTTGTCGTTGACAAATGACATTTCTGTTTGGCTTGTAGGCTTTGAAGTGGCACATGGCAGATATGACACGTAACCTACATATACAAAGAAATTAAGGACATATTTGACAACTTTACAATTTAAAAAGAATATTGACATCGCGACGCGTTGTGAGCTTGTAGATCTGCTATTTCCACTATTTTTGGAGCTGTGTGGAACACAAGCTCCCTATACGTGGCCGTGTGTGTGGGTCTGTCTGCGTGTCTGTCTGTCTGTCTGTCTGCGCTGTTGTTCAGGCCAGACACACACACACACACACACACACACACACACACACACACACACACACACACAGCTCCACTTCGAACAGAGGTTCGATTTTGTAATTTTTTAATGTTTGAACATATATATAAAAAAATCAACAATATCACATAATTGCGATTATGTCAAATAATTGCGATTAGACGATTATGTAATAATTGTGACAGCCCTAGCATAGCATATTTTAAAGTTATAGAGGTTCTTGAAAATACGTTTGAGAACCACTACCACTAGTACTAGTTGGACTCTTATGCCTCATTCACACTACAGATATATTGTTGAACGTTTTGCTTGGTAATTCAATGTAATCTCAATGGAAACCAGCTTTAAAGGCTGGATTCCAAGGACAGCCGACATGCCCAGCCTTTAAAGCTGGTTTCCATTGAGATTACATTGAATTACCAAGCAAAACGTTCAACTATATATCTGTAGTGTGAATGAGGCATTAATGTGCCATAGTGTCCTAGTAAATCAATGTCATACATAATCTGAAGAAAACCTGGGGACTGGACATTCAGTAATGTGGTATTATGATAAAAAAAAAAGAATAAGCCAATTATAAAGGTGTGAAAAAACTGAAAGTCTAAACTTTATGCACCGTGTACGGACACATGGATGACCCCTGGTGGTGTTTTGAATGAATTGCAGGTGTGGAAGTATCCCAAGGTGTGGGAGGGTTTCGTCAAGTGCTGCCAGCGCACCAAGCCTCAGTCGTACAGCGTCCTGCTGCAGCTGCCGCCGGCCCAGCTGACCAGCGTGTTTGAGCGCTGTCCTGAGATGAGGGAGCCTCTGTTACAACACGTGCACTCCTTCACCCCTCACCAGGTAGGAGCCAGTCTGGTTCACTGACCATGGAACTAAATCAGGAGTTCTCAAACCTTTTTTTAGGCCTTGACCCCCAAAATAAACATATTTGAACTGGGGACCCCCACCCTGACAAGCACTTGTATACATTTAATGTGACTCAGTTCCACAGATAAATATTGTGAAAATAACCGCTGCGAGGCGTTGTGAGCATGTAGATCGGCTATTTTCACAATGCTCGCCTCTTGCTTACTTATAATTATTTGACAGTTTGGCCAGTTTTGTATTAAAACGGTCTTGAAAGTCCTTAAAGTGTCACTTTATAAATGTGCAGATACCCTGTATACACTTATACTGTGTGTTGGTTTGTTTAAAATTGAGTGAGGAAAAAAAAGTGGGGTCCCCAAATTATTTTGTGGGGTTCCCAGATAATTAGCTTAACACGTTGACAGCCATAGTTTTGCCATAACTAATGTAGATTACTGCCACGGCCTTTTCCTATTGTATTTACCTGACTTTCGGGGGCTCCGTGTGCACAGCATATGTCCATTGTGTGACGCGGTTCCCGTGCACGGTCGACCAACCTCTTTTCACGCAGAGAAGAAAAAGGCACTCTAGGTGTTAATAGACTCCAACATGCTTCCCGTCTCCTAAAGAGGCGTCAACCCTAGGGCATTAACGACTTGTGATTTTTGCAAGTCGACTCGACTCAGTAAAAAGTTGAGTTGAAGTCGACTTTATCGTTTGTGAGCATGTAGATCTGCTATTTTCACAATAGAACCATGTTATACCAAATGTAATGTAGCACTGTAATATTGGATCATTCCGTCCTTGACAATAAGCATTCCTACTGTTTGAATGCTGTACAGACGCACACATGGAGCAAAAATAATGATAGAAAAAAATACAAAGGATTTCTTTTTTTTCAACTTCGACTTTCGACTTTCTCTGGTGGGAGTCGACTTGTCTAATGAAGTCGACTCAGTCGACTTGTCGACTTTTTCGTTAATGCCCTAGCGTCAACCCACCTGGCCACCTCACCCAGATACGGGAAGTAAACCGGAGTACCGGGCATTGCATGCAGCGCGGATGGGCCTTTTGGGATTGTAAATGAGGTGTATGTGTGTGTGTGTGTGTTGAACAGCAAGCCCACATCCCCACCTCCATCATGTCAGTGCTGGAGGCTGACCGGAAGGCCCAGGAACCTGAACCCAGCCCGGCCGTCGCTGTGGAGAGACTAGAGCTGGTGGTGCAGCAGCAGCAGCAGCAGCAGCAACAACAACAACAACTACAGCAACAAATACAACACGCCACGGAACATCTGAGACATCAGAAACCTGCTCCTGTTCCTGCTCCCACGCCTCGTCCCGTCCCAACGGTATTTATGAACCCAACATAAATGGAATAAAACACTCGCAAAGTTCGCAGCCGCACACTTAAACTTTGAATACCTGAACATTAGGTTGTGGATCCTTTAGGATTTTAACTATTCTGGTTTCTCAACGATGCCCTCTTAACCCATCAAGACCTGGAATTATTTTATACTTTAACTATTGAAAAATATCAGATATACAAGCTCACAGTGCGGCACGGAGTGCCGCGCTGCGAGCTTGTAGATCTGCTCTTTTTGAAAAATTGTGAACATTTTCGATTCAGTTACTATATCGTTACACCCCTAATAATCGTCCATGTCCGCATCACGATTAATCTATGAATGGGTTTTATTTTCCACCCCTACATATGACAGGTCGTGGCTCCGCCCAGTGTGCCGGCGGCTCTCCCAGCAGCCCCGGCGGTCGTGGAGGTGGTCGTGAAGGAGGAGCCTGCGCTCCAGCCTGAGCCAATCAGCACCCAGGAGGAGCCAGAACCCATGGAGCAGGGGGACCCAGAGGACGCCGGTCAGGAGGACGCCCCCGGTCACGCCGGAACACAGGTGCGTGTCTCGCCCTTGTGGGCCTCAGGGGTACTGCAAGTACTGCAAGTGTTCATTTGGTTGAATTAAACCATATATGGGCAACAGGCGGCCCGGGGGCCACATGTATTTTTTTATGTCCATTGTATTTGTATTTAGGTTCATAAAGTTAACATGAGTATATAACTAAATGCGTTTGAAATTAAATCAAAATGTTACATTTCAGGATTCCAATTAAAACATAACAAAAGATAATCCAGGATTCCAAAAGAAGCTAAAATAGACGATCTACAGGCTCAAAACGTTTTGAGCCTGTAGATCTGCTATTTTTGCTTTTGGCTCTAATGTTTACAAAGGACTGTACATAGCCAGGCATGACAGAATTGTATAACAAAAGATGTGTCATCCATGTTTGATTCCTCGGTTGTGTTTTACAAAAAATCTTGTTTGAAACAAGAAATGTTTCAATGCAATGACCCCCATGTATTTGCAATATAACAGCAAATACACCAGACATCATTGTGATTGAGAAGACCAGCTTTCCTTACTAAACAAGTTCAATACCAACCATTAGCAGTAGCACAAGCCATTATACATCTATGGCTAGGCTATACGTTTCAGCTCATTGTTTTGATGTTTGGCAGCTTAATTGGGCCATGTGCACAGGCTAGTGGTCCACAGCCTAGTGGTCAGGGGCCTGAGAATTTTGGGGCTGTCCAAATGTAAGGCAAAGCAGCCATTATTAAGAAGGGAATAGTGTCTAGTAACACATCCCACAAAGACTGAAATTCAGTTTCCCTAGGAGAATCAGTTACAGCTGATGAAAGTTGGAGTCTCATTAAATTAACTATACAGGATAAAACACACCAAAATAAATATGCTTTAAGTAGCATGTGAGGGGTCAAACTATGGGTTTTTAATGATTCTGAATCCATTGCAAGCATTTGTTTTGCACAAAAAACATTCCTTGGAGTAGAAACAGCCCCCATACAATTATTGTTTAGTGATGAGTCATCATTTTTCAAAGTTTTGTGGGAGCCGCCTTTACCCGCAAAACAATTGCTTGCAATGGATTCAGAATCATTAAAAAACCCTAGTTTGACCCCTCACATGCTACTTAAAGTGTATTTATTTTGGTGTGTTTTATACTGTATAGTTAATTTAATGGGACTCCAACTTTCATCAGCTGTAACTGATTCTCCTAGGGAAACTGAATTTCAGTCTTTGTCTTACTAGACACCTTTACAAGAAATGTTTTGGTAAGGAATTTATTCCAGGATGAGACACTATTTCTGAAGATATTCCCTTCTTATATAGACAGTTTTATCTATTTGGATTTTTTATTCAAGCACTGAGTCACAAGTTGTTTCAAGCATGTGGGACATCAGAAACAACTGAAAAATATTTGTGCCCCCTTGTAATGTATTTTATAAATGTGGACTCAAATAAAGACATAATTTAGAACGGGTACACATTATTGTGTATCATTATTTTATGCTTTCACTATTGAAAAATAGCAGATATACAAGGTCACAGCGCGGCACCGAGTGCCGCGCTGTGAGCTTGTGGATCTGCTATTTTTGAAAAATCGTCAAAATTTGAATTTTGACCCGATTCTATAAGTGTCTTTTGGATCCTTCTAAGATTTTTTGAAAAACCTATGTTTCTATGTCAGCAATCTGGCCAGCCATCGTCAAAGAAAAGGTCCTTTTCACTTAAATGGAGCTCAGTTAGTCTGTTCTTGAGAGACTACTATGTCAGTGGTTCTCATACTTTTTCATGTGAAGGACCCCCAAACTGATATTTATTTGGCCACGGACCCCCATCTCAAAATATCTAGTTCCAGGGACCACCCAGAAGCAAAATTTGAGTTACAAACGTTCGCTTTGAAATACATATATTCAAAGATTTGCACACATTTTCACACATTTTTCAAAAATAGCAGATCTACAAGCTTGCAGCGCGGCCGTGCTGTGAGCTTGTATATCTGCTATTTTTCACTGGTTAAAGCATTCAATAATTCTAGGCCTTTAAGTGTCTGTGTGTGTGTGTGTGTGTGTGTGTGTGTGTGCGTGTGCCTGCGTGCATGTGCGCAGGTGGAACAACAGACGCCGTCGCCACAAGAGCAGAAAGCCGAGGAACCGATGGAGACGTCTCACCCTGGCGCCTCGCTCTCCCCAGAAGCAGGAAGTGATGTCACACAGGAGCGCGTCACCGAGGCCGACGCCCAGCCCACAGCTGAGGAGGCGGACTAAAGATGACGCAACAGAAGATGACGCTACAGCAACCACTTACACAACTCCTGATCATGAGAAAACTGGCAGTCTGCTTCGCTTTTTTCTTTTTGTTTTCATTTTTCTATTTGTCAAACGTATGAGGTAAATTTGTGCGTGAAAGCATTCCATTTAAGTTGGAGAATAAATAATTAAACATCAACTGTGTTGTCTCGTTCAGGGGTCATCGCGATCTATTTAAACCAGGGGTGTTGTTTGGCTGGATTATTCATGAAGCTTTCCCGGAAGAGAAAGATCCCATGATTGGCCGCTAGTTGCACTGTTTTCCCCCCGCGAGGTACCAAAAAGATTTGTTCTCCACTGGACCCCATTCATTTTCCTCTTTGATTTTATAACACTTTATGGTTCATGTCGCTAGTGAAAAACTGCCTTTCAATTACCATGATATGCGTATTGTGCAAATATGGTCCCATTTATGTTAAAATTGATGATAAAGTTGCGGGGGGCGTCGCCAACTAAACTGATACCAGCCGGCTGTGTTCTTCGTGTGCTGTATTTCGGGAGGCTCCGACCACATTCTCCCATGTATCCCTGCGGTTGCACGTGACCGTTGGCAGCCAATAGCATTCCTTATGTTTCCTGGGGTACCATTCAAACAATGATGGTGACACTCATACAAGGGACAAAAAAAGCGTCATTTTCGCCGCATAGAAACCAATGGCTTCGCGTCATCCATAGTTTTTTTTACAGTCTGATTTAAACATACAAAATGAGCGGACAATGATATTACCAGAAACACACAAAGAGCTGGCCCTGAATGACCATAGCAGGTCTGTAACTCTGAGAATGTATGGTGGCCCTGAATGACCATAGCAGGTCTGTAACTCTGAGAATGTATGGTGGTGGTCCTTGCAAATAAAACGTTTGAGAACCACTGTCCTAGTGGACTCCTAATGTGCCATACATAATGTCATAGTAAATAAGTGTCATACAAAAACCATAAGACCCTATTATAACTATTTGTATCACCAGTAAGACTCCCTAACTCCCTAGAAGAGGGGCCTGTGAGAAATCAGGGGCAGAGGTTGTGGTTTGCCAGCCAAGGAGTGTGTGCAAAGTTTGGCATGGATAGGGGCAACGGTGCTGGAGATAAGAGTAGAGACAAAAGTGTGACGTGATGGACATCCGGTGGAGGTTTTGATTGTAACTGTGACCTGTGGTATGGTGAAATCAGAAATAAAGAATGTTGGCCAAGTCTAGGTTAAAATGATAATAGTAGGATGGATACATAGAGGAGTTCCATATAAACTAGACCAGGTCAACCTGGTTGTGCCAGACCCCCTGTCTGTCATCATCATTTATGACATCATGCCTTTTGTAGGCATGTCATCATCATATATACCCTTTATATAGAAAACCCGGACCGACATTTGCTTATGTAGGCCTACCCATTTCATGGGTCTGGCAAAAATGTCAGTAATGCCCTCGTCAAATCCCATATTGAATCCGCAGAAAAGTATAAATTATTTTTTTCTAGGGAAGTCAATCGAGCATTTGTCGTTCATTTCTCTGATATCTTTGTTTAATGGAGTGTATATAGTCTCCTTTAGTAGCAATAGTATCCGTCGCTAGTATTGAACTGAATGATCTACAGGTAGCTCAACTTTATAAAGAGATCATTACTTATCACCATATAAGGACGACCCTAGAACATAGCCATTTCATCATTCTTCCTTAATAGGCATATCCATAGAGTATCGGATATGTATTATAGGCATTACAATTTTACAAAACGTTTGATTTTTATTGCACCACTGATTAAAGGTAGCCTATGACGTGGCCATGCCCTGGATATATTGTGATATCACATGAAGCGTTCTCGGCCTTAGGGCATCTTACTGGTAATAAGGAGATATTTTCACGTGAAGCATGATAATATTGTGTCGAATTATTAATAATAGTCTCAGCTAAAGGGGTCCCTGCTTCATCTCTCAGCTAAGTGGGTCCTTGCCTTCGTGCTTTAAGTGAAACAATGAGCCTCCTCGGGGCTTTTTGTGTTTTAGCACCATATTTTATAATCATACCACAGTAGGTCTACTATTTGCTAACTGTTTATAAAGTGTTCAATTAATCAATGCCTGTTAAATGAGGGATTTGTCTTTTATTTGGAAAATAAAACGGTTATTGTGTAGCGTGTCTGTGAGTCCTGGGCCAAGCTGACCAATCAGCGCTCTCATCGTGCCAGCGGGGCGTGGTTTACTCACTTTGCGGAAACAAAACGGCGTGTTACACTGACACTGGTAACCTGTAGAATATTGTGACCCTGAGGTTCCTGAGGTTTTTTAATTTATCTTTATATGTATTATTATTTTCATTAAATGAACGCATTGCATTAAAACCCTGCTACAAAGTCCTCTGAAGTTATTTTTTAATAATGTTTCCTAGTAAAGAAGTATAAATGTTTTAATTGAATTGGGATGTCACGGCAACCGGATTCAATAGGTCACCCATTCCGATGTAACACCCCGACTGTCTGCCACACACTGAGAGACTGAAGTCCAACTGTGGGTTTTTGCATTAATTTTAACGGCTACAACATAGTGCGAATATTTGTCTTAACACCATTAATTCAGGGAATCGCTTCAGTGTAACATCATCCAGGATACCGTGGTTCTTCTGGTCTGGTCCACTGATAGGTATAGCAGTTCTTCTAATAACTCTTGATCTGAATGTTACAGTGAAAGCTTTGGTCCTACAGCAAAGTGTGTACAGTACAGCTGAGATCATAGCCTTGGATTAAAGACCATCATAGATGCACTTTCTTTCTATGATACTGTATGCAAATGTCAACATCGATAAAACAAATAAAATAATCTATGATAGTCTTGATTCACAAAAATAGGCCTAGTTATTGTGTGTCAAATTCATATATTGACCTAGGCCTATACAATGTATTTTATTTAAAATTGTATTTTATTTCTCGAGGCATGATAGTTGAAGACAGTGCCCTAGTAGCCACTATTATAGATACGCTGTTTAGAGGCAGAAACGCAAGATGGTGCTGTAGCACCTAATAAGTAAAGTATCCGTTCCCAACACTAGAGAACATAGACAAAAGTAAATTAAGAAAAGTTTAATAAGCTGAAAGCTATAATGATGACTCCGTCTGATTATAATATATTCTATTCCAGTGTTCCTCAAACTTTCTAGGGGGTCCATTTGGTTCCATTTGTATTCACTGCCAAGGGGAGACCTTGACATTTTAAAAGTTTTGAGAAACACTGTTCTATAAAACAAATTGATAGGTGTTTTCAGTGAGAGCTGTGATCCTACACAGGGGTGTCACACCAAATTCTGGGCCCTGGGTAGTGGTACAAGGATTCACTGTGGGCCCACAATGAATGTTCTTCATATGGGGCGGAGGAGGTTTTAAAAAGTAGTTCACCCACAAAATGACTTTTTTCCCATTGATTAGTCACGCCATGGAGACTAGAGTTCAATAATATATATATTTTTTGTCGCATTCCGAAGACAAAAAATGTATTCAAGTAAATTTACCCCCATTGATTCCGAATGGGGACCCGAATCGATTTGGGTCCTCATCCGGAACGAATGGGGGTCAATTTATTGTTATCACATTTTTGTCTTAGGAATGCGACAAAAACCAAAAAATATTATTGAACTCGAGTCTCCATGGCGTGACTAATCAATAGAAAATAAGTCATGTTGGGGCTGAATTACTCCTTTAAGGCCCCCACACCTTGGGCCCTAGTAACTCAGTCCCAATCCCAGTTTACAGTTTACAGTTTAGGCATTTAGCAGACGCTTTTAATCCAAAGCGACTTACAATAAGCAGATACAAAACATCACAAGATAATATGTCAGTACATCAACAGCAATATAACAAGTGCAAATGGATATCTATCTAGAAAAAAAACACAATAAAATCAAAGTTCTAAAAAAACCTAAAAACAAATGCTAACTATCTTCATGTATGGTCATTGATTTTCTGTAGTGCTAAGGGTTTATTTGGAGTCTGAAGAGGTGAGTCTTCAGTCCACGGCGAAAGCTAGCGAGTGAGTCCGTTGTTCTAAGTGCGACAGGGAGTTTATTCCACAACTTGGGGGCCAGGAGGGCAAACTGTCTCGGACGAGTGGATTTTTGCCCTGGAGTGCCCCTTGTGACACATTGATCCCAGAGTAGTTCAAGAGGAGAGTAGTGTCACACATTGATCTCGTCGCTGGAGCCTGGTGACATTCCTAACAAATGTCTGCTGCTCTTCTGCCCCGTCCACCTCCATTGTAACTGAGGCATTTTCACTCACTGGTAAGTAGACTAAATCACATATTTTTCCCCCTTTTAACACATTCACAGGCCTCTCCAAGTTATGCAAGATTATTATTTCACGTAATCGACTCTTGTTAATGTTTAATGTAAGAAAATTGACTGAATTGAATTTCAAATTATTGACTTTATTGACTTTAAAATTTACTTAAATTAACTTGGAGAGGCCTTTGAATGTGTTAAAAGGGGGAAAAGACGTGATTTAGTCTACTTACCAGCGAGTGAAAAAGCCTCGGTTACGATGGAGGAGGACGAGGCTGAAGAGCAGCAGGAATATCACCAGACTCCAGGACGTTAAATGGTGACGTCACGTCCGCTTTCTACGCTTACAATGGGAGTCGACGTAAGTGTCAGAACTCTCTCTATGGGTCTGATTGATCCTATAGGTGTTCCAACAAGAGCTGTTATCCTACAGGTGTTTTCAATGAGAGATGTGATCCTACAGGTGTTTTCAATGAGCTGCTGTGATCCTACAGGTGTTTTCAATGAGAGCTGCTGTGATCCTACAGGTGTTTTCAATGAGAGCTGTGATCCTACAGGTGTTTTCAATGAGAGATGTGATCCTACAGGTGTTTTCAATGAGAGCTGTTATCCTACAGGTGTTTTCAATGAGAGCTGTGATCCTACAGGTGTTTTCAATGAGAGCTGTTATCCTACAGGTGTTTTCAATGAGAGCTGTGATCCTACAGGTGTTTTCAATGAGAGCTGCTGTGATCCTACAGGTGTTTTCAATGAGAGTTGTGATCCTACAGGTGTTTTCAATGAGAGCTGTTATCCTACAGGTGTTTTCAATGAGAGATGTGATCCTACAGGTGTTTTCAATGAGAGCTGTGATCCTACAGGTGTTTTCAATGAGAGCTGCTGTGATCCTACAGGTGTTTTCAATGAGAGTTGTGATCCTACAGGTGTTTTCAATGAGAGCTGTTATCCTACAGGTGTTTTCAATGAGAGTTGTGATCCTACAGGTGTTTTCAATGAGAGTTGTGATCCTACAGGTGTTTTCAATGAGAGTTGTGATCCTACAGGTGTTTTCAATGAGAGCTGTGATCCTACAGGTGTTTTCAATGAGAGCTGCTGTGATCCTACAGGTGTTTCCAATGAGAGCTGTGATCCTGGCAGCAGGCTACGGCACCAGGCTGCAGAGGGACGTGGAGCGGGACTCCAGCGGTCAGTTCAGCCACCTGTCCGGCAGGGCCAAGCCCCTGCTGCCCGTGGGGCCCTGCGCGCTCATATCACACTGGGTAAACGCGCTGACCGCGTCCGCCTGCGTGGAGCACATCTACGTTGTCGTAAGTTAAAGTTCCACAACAAGCTCTTATTATACAGTGTGTGGTTTCTGTTAATCCGTGTATGTTTTCATTGCAGACCAACAGTCTCTACTATGATGCTTTCAAAGAGTGGGCGTCTGGGTTCTCCATGGTCCGCGTCCTCAACGATCAGACCAGGTGTAATGATGTAAGAACCGTTTAAACGTATTTACTTTTCGTTACTTTGGTTCAGATTTTGGAGAGTCCTCCTCGATTTGTCAAAGGCTACATTTTCTAATCCAGGGGTCTTCAACGTTTTCAGGCCAAGGACCCCTTAGTTGAGAGAGATATGAAGCAGGGACCCCCACAATCTGTTCATAGATTCAATATAGTTTAACCAGTGTTTCCCCTAGCCAGAAGCTGAAGGAGTGGGGGAGAATTGCGGAGAGCGGGGGGGGGGGGTGAACGGGGCCATTTGCTTCTGCGCTACAGTCTATTTGGTTCATAACTATTTATCATTTGGCTGGGGCCTGGGGACCCCCTGGAACTCCCTCAAGGACCCCTCGGGGTCCCCGGACCCCACTTTGAGTACCAATCCTACTCACCAGTGGTGGAAAGAGTAGCCTACAGTATCAACATTCTAATGTAGACATGCTGTGTTACAAGATGTCTGGAATAAAATATGTAGTGGAATAAGTAAAGGTACAAAAGTATTGGTGTCAAAATAAACAATAAATAAATAAAAGTTCTCAGTAATCATAATAACAGTTTCCAAATGTATATATTTTTTAAAATCCTATAAAAATAGCAGATCTACAAGCTCTACAAGCTCACAACACAAAAATAGCAGATCTACAAGCTCTACAAGCTCACAACACGTCACTTTGTGAGCTTGTAGATCGGCTATTTGCATATAGCCATCATGTCATAAATGTAGTGGAGTAGAAGTACTTAAGTACAGTACTTGTAAAGTAAATGTAGACTACTAGTTACTTTACACCACTGCTACACACACTCTGTGTGTGCATGTAGCAAAGTTTATTTTCTAGTCAAAAATGTTTGTTGCCTAATGACAGTGGTGTTGATGCATCCCTCGTTTCTATTCCACATCTAACCAGTGAGAGAATGACAACCGTGTTAGCACTTAGCTCTCATTAGCATGAGACAAGTAAGCCTACTATTGCCCAACAGCGGTAAACTACATGATTCAAACCCGTGGGGCACTGCTTTTATCCACAGCCCAAATCTTCTAATTGTACACACCAGTTGCAAATATGCTAACGAGGGGCAAAGACGTAGTCAGCTCAGAATCAGAGGTGCTCAGCGCGACGAGGCAGCTGCCTGACCGTATGTAAGCGAGAGAAGTTAGAACGTTATGCTTCACATGAGCGCTACATTGTTGTGGGAAAAAAAAACAAACAAAAAAAAAAAAAAAGTGAAAATCATACAGTGGTGGCCAGATTTGAAGCAGCGGCGGCCCGCCGCTGCTTAATGCATGTAGGGGAAACACTGAGTTTCATTGTTTGACAGCACAATCATCAGTGTATTTTGGATTCATGTTAATGTGTGTTTTCAGATATTTAACCTCTTGAACTGTCAATACTTAACACAGCGGGTGCCCACGAGGTGTCTACGTGACAATTTCTTTGATGTCGCTGGAGGCCCATGACGCGTTGGACGCGTTTACTGTAATTACAGTATAACTTTATATCTCACCGTTAGGTCGGGGCTACGCCTGGATGTAGCCCATTAGCCGCTAGTCGCTTCGAGTCAACGCTGAGAGCATCGCGCGGCCGTTTTTCTCCGTATACTCCAATGCATTTCCCCATCTTTAAAGCCCTTTATCTCCGATGTTTGTTTTATGGCTAAAACTGTGGCCGCGTGCGGCAAAATGTCCAAATTTTGATCGGCAGTGAACAGCTATGATCAACACTAGCCCATACAGTAAGTTACACAATAACATCCTGTCTGCGCTCATGTTACCAAGTGACGTCATCACGCATGCATTGACGCAACAGGGCCTCGTATTCTTCTATGGAAGTGCTATGGGGGCACTCAGAGGGGATGACTGGCGCCTCCTAGTGGGCAGTCGATGTGTTAATAAACTTGACCTTTCACTCTGTACTTAGTCTGCTCTTTTTCCCCTACACCAAACCTCTTAGCCGAAAATAGCCGATCTACAAGCTCCCAACGCCTCGCAGCACGAGGCGTTGTGAGCTTGTAGATCGGCTATTGTTGGCTAAAGTTCTCAGAATATTGACGCTAGGGTTCAAGTGGTTAATATATCAAAATTAAAAAAAGGTTTCTATCACACAAAGATTTGGAGGACCCCCTGTAGTAACTCTGAGGACCCCCTAGGGGTCCCGGACCCCCTGTTGAAGACCCCTGTTCTAATCAATTGGAAAAGCGTCAGCAATTTTACTTATGAGGAAAGTGGAGAAAAAAAACGAAACAAACAAAGAAAGAAAAAAAAACACACAGCAACAACAACGCGACACACAGAAGAACGCTCACGTTTGGTCAGACATAGGAACTTTCCAGACATAAGTGTTTCAGAAAACTGTTAGGATTTAGAAGGTTATAAGTAATAACGTAGTTATTATTAACACAGCATTTATTTCTTACCACCTCAGGAGCGTCTTGGAGCCGTGGCCTGCTTGCAGCTGGCGCTGAAGCACTTTGAGATAGAAGATGATGTCATCGTCATTGGAGGGTATGTTTTACTGCATTTTCCTAAATCATAACACCTAATGACAACTTTGGCGCGCGCACGTGTGTGTGTGTGTGTGTGTGTGTGTGTGTGTGTGTGTGTGTGTGTGTGTGTGTGTGTGTGTGTGTGTGTGTGTGTGTGTGTGTGTGTGTGTGTGTGTGTAGTGACCACATTTCCCCCACGGGTATCAATAAAGATGATTGTAGCGTAAAATCAGAAGCTTGATTTATTGATTTTGCACTTAGAAGTTTGCATAGTAATAGATACAGGTTCATGACAGTACAGTTCACTGGTACAAGGTCAACTAAAAGGTGATCCAATAATGCCTTTCCACTTGTTTGCATAGGAAACCTCTATGTAGCTCATATAACATCGTCTTCTCTGATGATGTGATTAAAGGTGTTTTCTCTGTATATATATAAAAAAGGGACACGCTCTTCAGAGAAGACTTCAGCCTGGGTCGGGTGAAGGAGAGGTTCTGTGAGCTGCAGTCTCTGAGCCGAGACAACTGTCTGCTTCTGTCCTACCAGTGTAAAGATGACGGTAAAGCTCTGTCTTTCCCAAGGGGTGTTGCACCAAATTCTGGGCACTGGGTACAAGAATTCACTGCTTCTATGTCAGTGGTGCTCAAACCTTTTCATGTGAAGGAACCCCAAAATGATATGTATTTGGCCACGTGACCCCCATCTCAAAATATTTAGTTCCAGGGAGGGACCCCCCCAGAAGCAAAATTTTAGTTACCCATTACAGTAGCATCATGTCTTGTCTCTCCCCACATGTTTTACATTAGCATCATGTCTTGTCTCTCCCCACATGTTTTACAGTAACATCATGTCTTGTCTCTCCCCACATGTTTTACAGTAGCATCATGTCTTGTCTCTCCCCACATGTTTTACAGTAGCATCATGTCTTGTCTCTCCCCACATGTTTTACAGTAGCATCATGTCTTGTCTCTCCCCACATGTTTTACATTAGCATCATGTCTTGTCTCTCCCCACATGTTTTACAGTAGCATCATGTCTTGTCTCTCCCCACATGTTTTACATTAGCATCATGTCTTGTCTCTCCCCACATGTTTTACATTAGCATCATGTCTTGTCTCTCCCCACATGTTTTACATTAGCATCATGTCTTGTCTCTCCCCACATGTTTTACAGTAGCATCATGTCTTGTCTCTCCCCACATGTTTTACAGTAGCATCATGTCTTGTCTCTCCCCACATGTTTTACATTAGCATCATGTCTTGTCTCTCCCCACATGTTTTACATTAGCATCATGTCTTGTCTCTCCCCACATGTTTTACAGTAGCATCATGTCTTGTCTCTCCCCACATGTTTTACAGTAGCATCATGTCTTGTCTCTCCCCACATGTTTTATAGTAGCATCATGTCTTGTCTCTCCCCACATGTTTTACAGTAGCATCATGTCTTGTCTCTCCCCACATGTTTTACAGTAACATCATGTCTTGTCTCTCCCCACATGTTTTACAGTAGCATCATGTCTTGTCTCTCCCCACATGTTTTACAGTAGCATCATGTCTTGTCTCTCCCCACATGTTTTACAGTAGCATCATGTCTTGTCTCTCCCCACATGTTTTACTGTAGCATCATGTCTTGTCTCTCCCCACATGTTTTACATTAGCATCATGTCTTGTCTCTCCCCACATGTTTTACAGTAGCATCATGTCTTGTCTCTCCCCACATGTTTTACATTAGCATCATGTCTTGTCTCTCCCCACATGTTTTACATTAGCATCATGTCTTGTCTCTCCCCACATGTTTTACAGTAGCATCATGTCTTGTCTCTCCCCACATGTTTTACAGTAACATCATGTCTTGTCTCTCCCCACATGTTTTACAGTAACATCATGTCTTGTCTCTCCCCACATGTTTTACAGTAGCATCATGTCTTGTCTCTCCCCACATGTTTTACAGTAGCATCATGTCTTGTCTCTCCCCACATGTTTTACAGTAGCATCATGTCTTGTCTCTCCCCACATGTTTTACAGTAGCATCATGTCTTGTCTCTCCCCACATGTTTTACAGTAGCATCATGTCTTGTCTCTCCCCACATGTTTTACAGTAGCATCATGTCTTGTCTCTCCCCACATGTTTTACATTAGCATCATGTCTTGTCTCTCCCCACATGTTTTACAGTAGCATCATGTCTTGTCTCTCCCCACATGTTTTACAGTAACATCATGTCTTGTCTCTCCCCACATGTTTTACATTAGCATCATGTCTTGTCTCTCCCCACATGTTTTACAGTAGCATCATGTCTTGTCTCTCCCCACATGTTTTACAGTAGCATCATGTCTTGTCTCTCCCCACATGTTTTACAGTAGCATCATGTCTTGTCTCTCCCCACATGTTTTACAGTAGCATCATGTCTTGTCTCTCCCCACATGTTTTACATTAGCATCATGTCTTGTCTCTCCCCACATGTTTTACAGTAGCATCATGTCTTGTCTCTCCCCACATGTTTTACAGTAGCATCATGTCTTGTCTCTCCCCACATGTTTTACAGTAGCATCATGTCTTGTCTCTCCCCACATGTTTTACAGTAGCATCATGTATTGTCTCTCCCCACATGTTTTACAGTAGCATCATGTCTTGTCTCTCCCCACATGTTTTACAGTAGCATCATGTCTTGTCTCTCCCCACATGTTTTACAGTAGCATCATGTCTTGTCTCTCCCCACATGTTTTACAGTAGCATCATGTCTTGTCTCTCCCCACATGTTTTACAGTAGCATCATGTCTTGTCTCTCCCCACATGTTTTACAGTAGCATCATGTCTTGTCTCTCCCCACATGTTTTACAGTAGCATCATGTCTTGTCTCTCCCCACATGTTTTACATTAGCATCATGTCTTGTCTCTCCCCACATGTTTTACAGTAGCATCATGTCTTGTCTCTCCCCACATGTTTTACATTAGCATCATGTCTTGTCTCTCCCCACATGTTTTACAGTAGCATCATGTCTTGTCTCTCCCCACATGTTTTACAGTAGCATCATGTCTTGTCTCTCCCCACATGTTTTACAGTAACATCATGCCTTGTCTCTCCCCACATGTTTTACAGTAGCATCATGTCTTGTCTCTCCCCACATGTTTTACAGTAGCATCATGTCTTGTCTCTCCCCACATGTTTTACATTAGCATCATGTCTTGTCTCTCCCCACATGTTTTACAGTAGCATCATGTCTTGTCTCTCCCCACATGTTTTACAGTAGCATCATGTCTTGTCTCTCCCCACATGTTTTACAGTAGCATCATGTCTTGTCTCTCCCCACATGTTTTACATTAGCATCATGTCTTGTCTCTCCCCACATGTTTTACAGTAGCATCATGTCTTGTCTCTCCCCACATGTTTTACATTAGCATCATGTCTTGTCTCTCCCCACATGTTTTACATTAGCATCATGTCTTGTCTCTCCCCACATGTTTTACATTAGCATCATGTCTTGTCTCTCCCCACATGTTTTACAGTAGCATCATGTCTTGTCTCTCCCCACATGTTTTACAGTAGCATCATGTCTTGTCTCTCCCCACATGTTTTACATTAGCATCATGTCTTGTCTCTCCCCACATGTTTTACATTAGCATCATGTCTTGTCTCTCCCCACATGTTTTACAGTAGCATCATGTCTTGTCTCTCCCCACATGTTTTACAGTAGCATCATGTCTTGTCTCTCCCCACATGTTTTATAGTAGCATCATGTCTTGTCTCTCCCCACATGTTTTACAGTAGCATCATGTCTTGTCTCTCCCCACATGTTTTACAGTAACATCATGTCTTGTCTCTCCCCACATGTTTTACAGTAGCATCATGTCTTGTCTCTCCCCACATGTTTTACAGTAGCATCATGTCTTGTCTCTCCCCACATGTTTTACAGTAGCATCATGTCTTGTCTCTCCCCACATGTTTTACTGTAGCATCATGTCTTGTCTCTCCCCACATGTTTTACATTAGCATCATGTCTTGTCTCTCCCCACATGTTTTACAGTAGCATCATGTCTTGTCTCTCCCCACATGTTTTACATTAGCATCATGTCTTGTCTCTCCCCACATGTTTTACATTAGCATCATGTCTTGTCTCTCCCCACATGTTTTACAGTAGCATCATGTCTTGTCTCTCCCCACATGTTTTACAGTAACATCATGTCTTGTCTCTCCCCACATGTTTTACAGTAACATCATGTCTTGTCTCTCCCCACATGTTTTACAGTAGCATCATGTCTTGTCTCTCCCCACATGTTTTACAGTAGCATCATGTCTTGTCTCTCCCCACATGTTTTACAGTAGCATCATGTCTTGTCTCTCCCCACATGTTTTACAGTAGCATCATGTCTTGTCTCTCCCCACATGTTTTACAGTAGCATCATGTCTTGTCTCTCCCCACATGTTTTACAGTAGCATCATGTCTTGTCTCTCCCCACATGTTTTACATTAGCATCATGTCTTGTCTCTCCCCACATGTTTTACAGTAGCATCATGTCTTGTCTCTCCCCACATGTTTTACAGTAACATCATGTCTTGTCTCTCCCCACATGTTTTACATTAGCATCATGTCTTGTCTCTCCCCACATGTTTTACAGTAGCATCATGTCTTGTCTCTCCCCACATGTTTTACAGTAGCATCATGTCTTGTCTCTCCCCACATGTTTTACAGTAGCATCATGTCTTGTCTCTCCCCACATGTTTTACAGTAGCATCATGTCTTGTCTCTCCCCACATGTTTTACATTAGCATCATGTCTTGTCTCTCCCCACATGTTTTACAGTAGCATCATGTCTTGTCTCTCCCCACATGTTTTACAGTAGCATCATGTCTTGTCTCTCCCCACATGTTTTACAGTAGCATCATGTCTTGTCTCTCCCCACATGTTTTACAGTAGCATCATGTATTGTCTCTCCCCACATGTTTTACAGTAGCATCATGTCTTGTCTCTCCCCACATGTTTTACAGTAGCATCATGTCTTGTCTCTCCCCACATGTTTTACAGTAGCATCATGTCTTGTCTCTCCCCACATGTTTTACAGTAGCATCATGTCTTGTCTCTCCCCACATGTTTTACAGTAGCATCATGTCTTGTCTCTCCCCACATGTTTTACAGTAGCATCATGTCTTGTCTCTCCCCACATGTTTTACAGTAGCATCATGTCTTGTCTCTCCCCACATGTTTTACATTAGCATCATGTCTTGTCTCTCCCCACATGTTTTACAGTAGCATCATGTCTTGTCTCTCCCCACATGTTTTACATTAGCATCATGTCTTGTCTCTCCCCACATGTTTTACAGTAGCATCATGTCTTGTCTCTCCCCACATGTTTTACAGTAGCATCATGTCTTGTCTCTCCCCACATGTTTTACAGTAACATCATGCCTTGTCTCTCCCCACATGTTTTACAGTAGCATCATGTCTTGTCTCTCCCCACATGTTTTACAGTAGCATCATGTCTTGTCTCTCCCCACATGTTTTACATTAGCATCATGTCTTGTCTCTCCCCACATGTTTTACAGTAGCATCATGTCTTGTCTCTCCCCACATGTTTTACAGTAGCATCATGTCTTGTCTCTCCCCACATGTTTTACAGTAACATCATGTCTTGTCTCTCCCCACATGTTTTACAGTAACATCATGTCTTGTCTCTCCCCACATGTTTTACAGTAGCAACATGTCTTGTCTCTCCCCACATGTTTTACAGTAGCATCATGTCTTGTCTCTCCCCACATGTTTTACAGTAGCATCATGTCTTGTCTCTCCCCACATGTTTTACAGTAGCATCATGTCTTGTCTCTCCCCACATGTTTTACATTAGCATCATGTCTTGTCTCTCCCCACATGTTTTACAGTAGCATCATGTCTTGTCTCTCCCCACATGTTTTACATTAGCATCATGTCTTGTCTCTCCCCACATGTTTTACAGTAGCATCATGTCTTGTCTCTCCCCACATGTTTTACAGTAGCATCATGTCTTGTCTCTCCCCACATGTTTTACAGTAACATCATGTCTTGTCTCTCCCCACATGTTTTACAGTAGCATCATGTCTTGTCTCTCCCCACATGTTTTACAGTAACATCATGTCTTGTCTCTCCCCACATGTTTTACAGTAACATCATGTCTTGTCTCTCCCCACATGTTTTACAGTAGCATCATGTCTTGTCTCTCCCCACATGTTTTACAGTAACATCATGTCTTGTCTCTCCCCACATGTTTTACATTAGCATCATGTCTTGTCTCTCCCCACATGTTTTACAGTAGCATCATGTCTTGTCTCTCCCCACATGTTTTACAGTAGCATCATGTCTTGTCTCTCCCCACATGTTTTACATTAGCATCATGTCTTGTCTCTCCCCACATGTTTTACAGTAGCATCATGTCTTGTCTCTCCCCACATGTTTTACAGTAGCATCATGTCTTGTCTCTCCCCACATGTTTTACAGTAACATCATGTCTTGTCTCTCCCCACATGTTTTACAGTAACATCATGTCTTGTCTCTCCCCACATGTTTTACAGTAACATCTTGTCTTGTCTCTCCCCACATGTTTTACAGTAGCATCATGTCTTGTCTCTCCCCACATGTTTTACAGTAACATCATGTCTTGTCTCTCCCCACATGTTTTACAGTAGCATCATGTCTTGTCTCTCCCCACATGTTTTACAGTAGCATCATGTCTTGTCTCTCCCCACATGTTTTACAGTAGCATCATGTCTTGTCTCTCCCCACATGTTTTACAGTAACATCTTGTCTTGTCTCTCCCCACATGTTTTACAGTAGCATCATGTCTTGTCTCTCCCCACATGTTTTACAGTAACATCATGTCTTGTCTCTCCCCACATGTTTTACAGTAGCATCATGTCTTGTCTCTCCCCACATGTTTTACAGTAGCATCATGTCTTGTCTCTCCCCACATGTTTTACAGTAACATCATGTCTTGTCTCTCCCCACATGTTTTACAGTAGCATCATGTCTTGTCTCTCCCCACATGTTTTACAGTAACATCATGTCTTGTCTCTCCCCACATGTTTTACAGTAGCATCATGTCTTGTCTCTCCCCACATGTTTTACAGTAGCATCATGTCTTGTCTCTCCCCACATGTTTTACAGTAGCATCATGTCTTGTCTCTCCCCACATGTTTTACAGTAGCATCATGTCTTGTCTCTCCCCACATGTTTTACAGTAACATCATGTCTTGTCTCTCCCCACATGTTTTACAGTAGCATCATGTCTTGTCTCTCCCCACATGTTTTACAGTAACATCATGTCTTGTCTCTCCCCACATGTTTTACAGTAGCATCATGTCTTGTCTCTCCCCACATGTTTTACAGTAGCATCATGTCTTGTCTCTCCCCACATGTTTTACAGTAGCATCATGTCTTGTCTCTCCCCACATGTTTTACAGTAGCATCATGTCTTGTCTCTCCCCACATGTTTTACAGTAACATCATGTCTTGTCTCTCCCCACATGTTTTACAGTAACATCATGTCTTGTCTCTCCCCACATGTTTTACAGTAGCATCATGTCTTGTCTCTCCCCACATGTTTTACAGTAGCATCATGTCTTGTCTCTCCCCACATGTTTTACAGTAGCATCATGTCTTGTCTCTCCCCACATGTTTTACAGTAACATCATGTCTTGTCTCTCCCCACATGTTTTACAGTAACATCATGTCTTGTCTCTCCCCACATGTTTTACAGTAACATCTTGTCTTGTCTCTCCCCACATGTTTTACAGTAGCATCATGTCTTGTCTCTCCCCACATGTTTTACAGTAACATCATATCTTGTCTCTCCCCACATGTTTTACAGTAACATCATGTCTTGTCTCTCCCCACATGTTTTACAGTAGCATCATGTCTTGTCTCTCCCCACATGTTTTACAGTAGCATCATGTCTTGTCTCTCCCCACATGTTTTACAGTAGCATCATGTCTTGTCTCTCCCCACATGTTTTACAGTAGCATCATGTCTTGTCTCTCCCCACATGTTTTACAGTAACATCATGTCTTGTCTCTCCCCACATGTTTTACAGTAGCATCATGTCTTGTCTCTCCCCACATGTTTTACAGTAGCATCATGTCTTGTCTCTCCCCACATGTTTTACAGTAGCATCATGTCTTGTCTCTCCCCACATGTTTTACAGTAACATCATGTCTTGTCTCTCCCCACATGTTTTATAGTAGCATCATGTCTTGTCTCTCCCCACATGTTTTACAGTAGCATCATGTCTTGTCTCTCCCCACATGTTTTACAGTAGCATCATGTCTTGTCTCTCCCCACATGTTTTACAGTAACATCATGTCTTGTCTCTCCCCACATGTTTTACTGTAGCATCATGTCTTGTCTCTCCCCACACAGAGACTCATAAATATGGGATACTGGAAGTGGATGAAGACATGAGGGTGATCTGCATGAAGGAGAAACCGCTCCCTACAGACACCACGTCTAGGAGAGCAGTAAGCCTTCTACTCTTCTAACAACAGATCTACAAGCTCACAGTTTAGATCAACCATTTTCACTCTGATATTTTTGAAGATTTTTGGAAAAAAAAGGGGGAAAAAAAGGAAAGCTGGTTGCACCGTGGTGGATTCGAATCCACAACCTCCATGGTGGTGGTGGGTCAGGTACATCACCATTGCCCGATCGCAGTAGGGCCAGTCACAATTATTACATAATCGTCTAATCGCGAACTTTTGAGATAATCGCAATTATTTTGCATAATTTTCATAATCGTTTCCATGTTGAAAAATGTGAAAAATAGCAGAAATAGCAGATCTACAAGCTTACAAGGTGTTGTGACACGTTGTAAGCTTGTAGATCTGCTATTCCTGCTATTTTCTTCTAAGTATAAAATGATTAAATTATATGTCAGTAATCTGCCATGTGCAGTTTGTGATTATGAAGCCTAAATGGCAAACAGAAATTAAGCTTGTATTCATATGTTCCAGTCTTCACTGCCAAAAACACCATGAAATGGTTAATCGTCATTATTTGTGTGACAACTGACAATTAATTCATCTGCAATTTAAATGTGTAATCGTGACAGCTCTAAGCGCAGTAGTAGTAAGATAGCAGTTGTACCAGCCCGACGCTGCGTCCACTCTAGTGGCAACAGAGGCACATGAAGCTAACCAGTGACACCTGACCGAGTGGAGTTTCACATTGTTTTTGAGAGCTGCTCATCAGTCAGCTTTTCTAATGGGAATCAATCATCATAATTTGCATGTCTGGATGAACAGTCTGGGAAAGAGCCAAGAAAGTCTCCCTGATCATTTCTGTGATTTCTGTCTTTCCCAACAGTGTCCCTGTTTCTATGTGTTGTCCAAGACCAGCCTTCTGCAGCTAGACACCTTTCTAGAAGAAAAGAGGGTAAGTACTGTAGTGCCTCATTGCTTCTGCAGCTAGACACCTTTCTAGAAGAAAAGAGGGTAAAGTAGTGCCTCATTGCTTCCGGATGGAGACGAATGCATTCGTGTCTCCATCCACCCTGTCAAAGGGTGCGTTTGGAAATGCGCACCGGTTTTGGTTAGGGTTAGTTAGGGTTATGGTTAGTTTTAGGCATAGTTTTACTGAGGTTAGGGTTAGGGTTAGGGTTGGGTTTAGGCATAATTTTACTGAGGTTAGGGTTAGGGTTAGGTTTAGGCACTCACTACACTGAGCACACACCCGGTGCATTTCCGAACGCACCCTTTGATACACTCGGACTGAAACACCAGCAGAAAACACTCTCCCATGGGGTGAGTAATTGATAGAAAAAAGTCATTTTGGGGGTGAACTACTCATTGAATTCATTAGTCACTGCTTGTTTAACTTGTATCCCACTGGTTAAAAAATTAATAAATATAGATTATTTTATTTCATTTTCACATGATTTAAATAATTATGTTTTGTTTTCCTCTCATAGGAATCTCCTATAGAACAGAAAGATGCTCCAGGAAACTTTGTATCTTGGCTCATTCCAAGGTGAGATAACTTTATCTACATCTACAGTTCTGGAATCATTCTCTCTCTCTCTCTCTCTCTCTCTCTCTCTCTCTCTCTCTCTCTCTAATAATCAACAATCACAGCCTTTAAAGCAATTACTGTAATTCCTTTTATACCATTTTGGGTACATGCTGCTGAGTCCCCAGAAGTTGATTTGCTCACCACTAGGGGGAAGCACCCTCAAGCGCTTACCATGTTGACGTCACTTAAGTCTGTGAGTCAACATTCAACAGGGCTTAGGGAGGACATTGGAATTGGGCCGATGTGGCTGTAGTAAAATGGCTTTTTGGTGCAGCGTGCACAGAGCGATCAAAAATCTGGTAAATAACATAGGATTTGATTATGGCAGTTAACCGACATTATTTATGGAAACCGCTGGCATCCTGGGTGAGTGTTAATAGAGCAACAATTACTATCCGAATATAGCGCAATAACTAATGTAGATTACTGAATATAGAGCAATAACTATGTAGAATACTGATTATAGAGCAATAACTAATGTAGATTACTGAATATAGAGCAATAACTAATGTAGATTACTGAATATAGAGCAATAACTAATGTAGATTACTGAATATAGAGCAATAACTAATGTAGATTACTGAATATAGAGCAATAACTAATGTAGACTAGAAAAATATTGTTCCTTCGAAACAATTGTGGGCTCGCTTCAAGCCAGAAAACAATGGCTATAAAAGCACAAAATGTCAAGATCGCAGGCAGTGCTCTCTTTGACGTTACTGACGTCAAAGATTGGTCCATTTTGTTCCAAAAATGTGTTATGCAAAAGTTGACCCGCTGGTGGCGCTATAACAGGCCAATATGAGAAGGTTGGTATCTGTTCCTTGACCTATTGGGAATGTGCTTGCAAGATTTCACGCACATCCCAGGCTGTGTTCATGATTTGAGGTGTTTTTGGCTTTGGACACTTTATCGCTGCTTGCAGCTATATTTATTATTATTATTTTATAATTTTTTTGTGTGCACTTCATAGGCATGTTAGATAAAGGTCCTTAGATTGCGTGTAGAATGTTTCATGCAAATTGCAAAAAAAATCCTAGAATAAAAACGGGTTTAAGCGTTTTACAAACTGCTCAAAATTATATAGCGCCCCCCTTTGGCCATTTGGGGTAAGATTGGTTTCAGTGATATTTGAACTAACCCTCTACACTATTTTGTCATGAAAATGTGACTTTGCATGT
The DNA here is from genome assembly GCF_963921795.1 of Nannobrachium achirus. Taxonomy (NCBI): domain Eukaryota; kingdom Metazoa; phylum Chordata; class Actinopteri; order Myctophiformes; family Myctophidae; genus Nannobrachium; species Nannobrachium achirus. The sequence goes on from NC_137829.1 coordinate 722,124, forward strand.
ATGTTTTAGAGGCAGAAGAATAATTTGCATAAAAATGCAATATTGTTTGAATTATTTAAAAAAGCATGTTTCAATGTTAAAGAAATCCGATCTGACAGATCTTTAGATATCGGTCCAAAGTTCACGTAAAAAAAGTTTTGTGCACGTGACGTGAAAATTCCAGAATAAAAGCGGGTTTACGCGTTTTACAAACTGCTCAAAATGGCGGAAAATCAAAGGGCGGAGCTTACTTAACAACGACACAGATGTCTTCCGCTTGAGTCAAAGCACGCGTGTAACAAGTTGCATGTCTTCAAACGAAACGAGTCATGACTTATGCCCGTTTGAAGTTTGAATTTTCAGACGCTTCGTATAGCGCCCCCCTTTGGCCGATTGGAATAAAATTGGTTTCAGTGATACTTTGACTAACCCTCCACATCTTTGCCAAATGCCATGAACGTGTAACTTTGCATGTATGATTTAGAGGCCGAAGAATAATTTGCATAAAACCGCAATATATATTGAATTATTAAAAAATCATTATTTAACGTACAAACTTCTCACCACATAGCCTGTGTAGATATAGGTTCAAAGTTCATGTGAAAAAAGTTTTGTGCACGAAAATCCCAGGAGGAGATAGATTTTTACTGTTTTTCATATAATTCCGAATTGTGGGAGACCTAAAGGTCAGAGGTCAAAAGTTAGAGGGTAAAAGTTGTTCGGCATGAGGAGACGCATACGTGTATACAGGTTTCATGGCTGGACCTCAAACACAGCATGAGCTATACCTGTTCAAAGTTCGCACTTTCGAAGGCTTCCTACAGCGCCACCATTTGGCCGATTGCTGTAAAAAGTAATAGCACACGTCGCCACAGTAAGCTGAACACATTGATGTTTTTATTTTCATTTTCTCACTAAGTATGTAGGAGTAGAAAGGAACCGAAGTTTTTTGATACTTGCACTGACTGCCTGCCTGCCTAGTATAGAAATAACTAGAAAAATATTGTTCCTTCGAAACAATAGTGGGCTCGCTTCAAGCCAGAAAACAATGGCTATAAAAGTACAAAATGTCAAGATCGCAGGCAGTGCTCTCTTTGACGTTACTGACGTCAAAGATTGGTCCATTTTGTTCCAAAAATGTGTTGTGCAAAAGTTGACGCTATAACAGGCCAATGTAAGAAGGGTGGTATCTGTTCCTTGACCTATTGGGAATGTGCTTGCAAGATTTCACGCACATTGCAGGCTGTGTTCATGATTTGAGGTGTTTTTGGCTTTGGCCACTTTATCGCAGCTATATTCATTATTATTATTATTTTTGTGTGTGTGCACTTCATAGGCATATTAGATAAAGGTCCTTAGATTGTGTGTAGAATGTTTCATGCAAATTGCAAAAAAAAATCCTAACGGGTTTAAGCGTTTCACAAACTGCTCAAAATGATATAGCGCCCCCCTTTGGCCAATTGGGGTAAGATTGGTTTTAGTGATATTTGGACTAACACTCTACATCTTTGCCAAATGCCATGAACATGTTACTTTGCATGTATGATTTAGAGGCAGAAGAATAATTTGCATAAAATTGCAATATTCATTGAATTTATTTAAAAAAGCATGTTTCGATTTTAAAGAAATCCGATCTGACAGATCTTTAGATATCGGTCCAAAGTTCACGTAAAAAAAGTTTTGTGCACGTGGAGCGAAAATTCCAGAATAAAAGCGGGTTTACGCGTTTTACAAACTGCTCAAAATGGCGGAAAATCGAAGGGCGGAGCTTACTTAACAACGACACAGATGTCTTCCGCTTGAGTCAAAGCACGCGTGTAACAAGTTGCATGTCTTCAAACGAAACGAGTCATGACTTTTGCCCGTTTGAAGTTTGGATTTTCAAACGCTTCGTATAGCGCCCCCCTTTGGCCGTTTGGAATAAAATTGGTTTCAGTGATACTTTGACTAACCCTCCACATCTTTGCCAAATGCCATGAATGTGTAACTTTGCATGTATGATTTAGAGGCTGAAGAATAATTTGCATAAAACCGCAATATTGATTGAATTATTAAAAAATTCTATTTCACTTTAAAAGAAATCCGCCGAGATTAGTTTGACCGTATTGGTCCAAAGTTCATGTGAAAAAAGTTTCATGCGCGTATCGCGAAAATCCCAGGAGGAGATAGATTTTTACTGTTTTTCATTTAATTCCGAATTGTGGGAGACCTAAAGGTCAGAGGTCAAAAGTTAGAGGGTAAAAGTTGTTCGGCATGAGGAGACGCATACGTGTATACAGGTTTCATGGCTGGACCTCAAACACAGCATGAGCTATACCTGTTCAAAGATCGCACTTTCGAAGGCTTCCTACAGCGCCACCATTTGGCCGATTGCTATAAAAAATAATAGCACACTTCGCCACTGTAAACTGAACACATTGATGTTTTTATTTTCATTTTCTCACTAAGTATGTTAGGAGTAGAAAGGAACCGAAGTTTTTGATACTTGCACTAGTATATAAATAAAGAAATAATGACAATATCTAAAGTGTGCTCGCCTTATAGGCGAGCCCACAACTAGAAAAATATTGTTCCTTCGAAACAATTGTGGGCTCGCTTCTAGCCGGAAAACAATGGCTATAAAAGTACAAAATGTCAAGATCGCAGGCAGTGCTCTCTTTGACGTTACTGACGTCAAAGATTGGTCCATTTTTTCCAAAAATGTTATGCAAAAGTTGACCCGCTGGTGGCGCTATAACAGGCCAATGATAGAAGGGTGGTATCTGTTCCTTGACCTATTGGGAATGTGCTTGCAAGATTTCACGCACATCCCAGGCTGTGTTCATGATTTGAGGTGTTTTTGGCTTTGGCCACTTTATCGCTGCTTGCAGCTATATTTATTATTATTATTTTATTATTTTATTGTATGCACTTCATAGGCATGTTAGATAAAGGTCCTTAGATTGCGTGTAGAATGTTTCATGCAAATTGCTAAAAAGAAATCCTAGAATAAAAACGGTTTTAAGCGTTTCACAAACTGCTAAAAATTATATAGCGCCCCCCTTTGGCCAATTGGGGTATGATTGGTTTTAGTGATATTTGGAATAACACTCTACATCTTTGCCAAATGCCATGAACATGCTACTTTGTATGTATGATTTAGAGGCAGAAGAATAATTTGCATAAAAATGCAATATTCTTTGAATTATTTAAAAAAGCATGTTTCAATTTTAAAGAAATCCGATCTGACAGATCTTTAGATATCGGTCCAAAGTTCACGTAAGAAAAAAATTGTGCACGTGACGCGAAAATTTCAGAATAAAAGCGGGTTTACGCGTTTTACAAACTGCTCAAATTGGCGGAAAATCTAAGGGCGGAGCTTACTTAACAACGACACAGATGTCTTCCGCTTGAGTCAAAGCACGTGTGTAACAAGTTGCATGTCTTCAAACGAAACGAGTCAAGACTTATGCCCGTTTGAAGTTTGAATTTTCAAATGCTTTGTATAGCGCCCCCCTTTGGCCAATTGGAATAAGATTGGTTTCAGTGATATTTGGACTAAACCTCTACATGTTTGCCAAATGCCATGAACGTAACACTTTGCATGTTTGATTTAGAGGCAGAATAATACTTTGCATAAAACCGCAATATGAATTGAATTATTAAAAATTAATGGTTTAACGTACAAACTTCTCACCACATAGACTGTATAGGTATTGGTCCAAAGTTCATGTGAAAAAAGTTTTGTGCACTTGACGCGAAAATCCCAGGAGGAGATAGATTTTTACTGTTTTTCATATAATTCCGAATTGTGGGAGACCTAAAGGTCAGAGGTCAAAAGTTAGAGGGTAAAAGTTGTTCGGCATGAGGAGACGCATAAGTGTATACAGGTTTCATGGCTGTATGTATAACACAGCATGAGCTATACCTGTTCAAAGATCGCACTTTCGAAGGCTTCCTACAGCGCCACCATTTGGCCGATTGCTATAAAAAATAATAGCACACTTCGCCACTGTAAACTGAACACATTGATGTTTTTATTTTCATTTTCTCACTAAGTATGTAGGAGTAGAAAGGAACCGAAGTTTTGAGGAGAACTTGATATAGTATGACTGACTGCCTGCCTGATAGATAAACTAGAAAAATATTGTTCCTTCGAAACAATTGTGGGCTCGCTTCAAGCCAGAAAACAATGGCTATAAAAGTACAAACCGTCAAGATCGCAGGCAGTGCTCTCTTTGACGTTACTGACGTCAAAGATTGGTCCATTTTGTTCCAAAAATGTGTTGTGCAAAAGTTGACCCTTTGGTGGCGCTATAACAGGCCAATGTGAGAAGGGTGGTATCTGTTCCTTGACCTATTGGGAATGTGCTTGCAAGATTTCACGCACATTGCAGGCTGTGTTCATGATTTGAGGTGTTTTTGGCCTTGGCCACTTTATCGCTGCTTGCAGCTATATTTATAATTATTATTATATTTTTTGTGTGTGTGCACTTCATAGGCATATTAGATAAAGGTCCTTAGATTGTGTGTAGAATGTTTCATGCAAATTGCGAAAAAATCCTAATGGGTTTAAGCGTTTCACAAACTGCTCAAAATGATATAGCGCCCCCCTTTGGCCAATTGGGGTAAGATTGGTTTTAGTGATATTTGGACTAACACTCTACATCTTTGCCAAATGCCATGAACATGTTACTTTGCATGTATGATTTAGAGGCAGAAGAATAATTTGCATAAAACTGCAATATTCATTGAATTATTAAAAAAAGCATGTTTCAATTTTTCTTTTAAATCCGATCTGACAGATCTTTAGATATTGGTCCAAAGTTCATGTAAAAAAAGGTTTTGTGGACGTGACGCGAAAATTCCAGATTAAAAGCGGGTTTAAGCGTTTTACAAACTGCTCAATATGGCGGAAAATCTAAGGGCGGAGCTTACTTAAAAAAGACACAGATGTCTAAAGTTTGAATTTTCAAACGCTTTGTATAGCGCCCCCCTTTGGCCGATTGGAATAAAATTGGTTTCAGTGATACTTTGACTAACCCTCTACATCTTTGCCAAATGCCATGAATGTGTAACTTTGCATGTATGATTTAGAGGTCGAAGAATAATTTGCATAAAACCGCAATATGGATTGAATTATTAAAAAAATATATTTCACTTTAAAAGAAATCCGCCGAGACTAGTTTGACCGTATTGGTCCAAAGTTCATGTGAATAAACTTTTGTGAGCGTAACGCGAAAATCCCAGGAGGAGATAGATTTTTACTGTTTTTCATATAATTCCAAATTGTGGGAGATCTAAAGGTCAAAGGTCAAAAGTCAGAGCGTAAAAGTTGTTCGGCATGAGGAGACGCATACGTGTATACAGGTTTCATGGCTGTACGTATATCAGAGCATGAGCTATACCTGTTCAAAGTTCGCACTTTCGAAGGCTTCCTACAGCGCCACCATTTGGCCGATTGCTGTAAAAAATAATAGCACACTTCGCCACTGTAAGTTGAACACATTGATGTTTTTATTTTCATTTTCTGTCTAAGTATGTAGGAGTAGAAAGGAACCGAAGTTTTGAGGAGAACTTGATATGACGGTTAGATATTGTCACTAGAAAAATATTGTTCCTTCGAAACAATTGTGGGCTCGCTTCAAGCCAGAAAACAATGGCTATAAAAGCACAAAATGTCAAGATCGCAGGCAGTGCTCTCTTTGACGTTACTGACGTCAAAGATTGGTCCATTTTGTTCCAAAAATGTGTTGTGCAAAAGTTGACCCGCTGGTGGTGCTATAACAGGCCAATGTGAGAAGGTTGGTATCTGTTCCTTGACCTATTGGGAATGTGCTTGCAAGATTTCACGCACATCCCAGGCTGTGTTCATGATTTGAGGTGTTTTTGGCTTTGGACACTTTATCGCTGCTTGCAGCTATATTTATTATTATTATTTTATAATTTTTTTGTGTGCACTTCATAGGCATGTTAGATAAAGGTCCTTAGATTGCGTGTAGAATGTTTCATGCAAATTGCAAAAAAAATCCTAGAATAAAAACGGGTTTAAGCGTTTTACAAACTGCTCAAAATTATATAGCGCCCGCCTTTGGCCATTTGGGGTAAGATTGGTTTCAGTGATATTTGAACTAACCCTCTACACTATTTTGTCATGAAAATGTGACTTTGCATGTATGTTTTAGAGGCAGAAGAATAATTTGCATAAAAATGCAATATTGTTTGAATTATTTAAAAAAGCATGTTTCAATGTTAAAGAAATCCGATCTGACAGATCTTTAGATATCGGTCCAAAGTTCACGTAAAAAAGGTTGTGTGCACGTGACGCGAAGATTCCAGAATAAAAGCGGGTTTACGCGTTTTACAAACTGCTCAAAATTGCGGAAAATCGAAGGGCGGAGCTTACTTAACAACGACACAGATGTCTTCCGCTTGAGTCAAAGCACACGTGTAACAAGTTGCATGTCTTCAAACGAAACGAGTCATGACTTAAGCCCGTTTGAAGTTTGAATTTTCAGACGCTTCGTATAGCGCCCCCCTTTGGCCGATTGGAATAAAATTGGTTTCAGTGATACTTTGACTAACCCTCCACATCTTTGCCAAATGCCATGAACGTGTAACTTTGCATGTATGATTTAGAGGCCGAAGAATAATTTGCATAAAACCGCAATATATATTGAATTATTAAAAAATCATTATTTAACGTACAAACTTCTCACCACATAGCCTGTGTAGATATAGGTTCAAAGTTCATGTGAAAAAAGTTTTGTGCACTTGACGCGAAAATCCCAGGAGGAGATAGATTTTTACTGTTTTTCATATAATTCCGAATTGTGGGAGACCTAAAGGTCAGAGGTCAAAAGTTAGAGGGTAAAAGTTGTTCGGCATGAGGAGACGCATAAGTGTATACAGGTTTCATGGCTGTACCTAAAACACAGCATGAGCTCTACCTGTTCAAAGTTCGCACTTTCGAAGGCTTCCTACAGCGCCACCATTTGGCCGATTGCTATAGAAAATAATAGCACACTTCGCCACTGTAAACTGAACACATTGATGTTTTTATTTTCATTTTCTCACTAAGTATGTAGGAGTAGAAAGGAACCGAAGTTTTTTGATACTTGCACTGACTACCTGCCTAGTATAGAAATAATGACAATATCTAAAGTGTGCTCGCCTTATAGGCGAGCCCACAACTAGAAAAATATTGTTCCTTCGAAACAATTGTGGGCTCGCTTCAAGCCAGAAAACAATGGCTATAAAAGCACAAAATGTCAAGATCGCAGGCAGTGCTCTCTTTGACGTTACTGACGTCAAAGATTGGTCCATTTTGTTCCAAAAATGTGTTGTGCAAAAGTTGACCCGCTGGTGGCGCTATAACAGGCCAATGTGAGAAGGTTGGTATCTGTTCCTTGACCTATTGGGAATGTGCTTGCAAGATTTCACGCACATCCCAGGCTGTGTTCATGATTTGAGGTGTTTTTGGCTTTGGACACTTTATCGCTGCTTGCAGCTATATTTATTATTATTATTTTATAATGTTTTTGTGTGCACTTCATAGGCATGTTAGATAAAGGTCCTTAGATTGCGTGTAGAATGTTTCATGCAAATTGCAAAAAAAGTCCTAGAATAAAAACGGGTTTAAGCGTTTTACAAACTGCTCAAAATTATATAGCGCCCCCCTTTGGCCATTTGGGGTAAGATTGGTTTCAGTGATATTTGAACTAACCCTCTACACTATTTTGTCATGAAAGTGTGACTTTGCATGTATGTTTTAGAGGCAGAAGAATAATTTGCATAAAAATGCAATATTGTTTGAATTATTTAAAAAAGCATGTTTCAATGTTAAAGAAATCCGATCTGACAGATCTTTAGATATCGGTCCAAAGTTCACGTAAAAAAAGTTTTGTGCACGTGACGCGAAAATTCCAGAATAAAAGCGGGTTTACGCGTTTTACAAACTGCTCAAAATGGCGGAAAATCAAAGGGCGGAGCTTACTTAACAACGACACAGATGTCTTCCGCTTGAGTCAAAGCACGCGTGTAACAAGTTGCATGTCTTCAAACGAAACAAGTCATGACTTATGCCCGTTTGAAATTTGAATTTTCAGACGCTTCGTATAGCGCCCCCCTTTGGCCGATTGGAATAAAATTGGTTTCAGTGATACTTTGACTAACCCTCCACATCTTTGCCAAATGCCATGAACGTGTAACTTTGCATGTATGATTTAGAGGCCGAAGAATAATTTGCATAAAACCGCAATATATATTGAATTATTAAAAAATCATTATTTAACGTACAAACTTCTCACCACATAGCCTGTGTAGATATAGGTTCAAAGTTCATGTGAAAAAAGTTGTGTGCACTTGACGCGAAAATCCCAGGAGGAGATAGATTTTTACTGTTTTTCATATAATTCCGAATTGTGGGAGACCTAAAGGTCAGAGGTCAAAAGTTAGAGGGTAAAAGTTGTTCGGCATGAGGAGACGCATAAGTGTATACAGGTTTCATGGCTGTATGTATAACACAGCATGAGCTATACCTGTTCAAAGATCGCACTTTCGAAGGCTTCCTACAGCGCCACCATTTGGCCGATTGCTGTATAAAATAATAGCACACGTCGCCACTGTAGGCTGAACACATTGATGTTTTTATTTTCATTTTCTCACTAAGTATGTAGGAGTAGAAAGGAACCGAAGTTCCCGTCTACTGTTGACTGACTGATAGATAAATAACTAGAAAAATATTGTTCCTTCGAAACAATTGTGGGCTCGCTTCAAGCCTGAAAACAATGGCTATAAAAGCACAAAATGTCAAGATCGCAGGCAGTGCTCTCTTTGACGTTACTGACGTCAAAGATTGGTCCATTTTGTTCCAAAAATGTGTTGTGCAAAAGTTGACCCGCTGGTGGCGCTATAACAGGCCAATGTGAGAAGGTTGGTATCTGTTCCTTGACCTATTGGGAATGTGCTTGCAAGATTTCACGCACATCCCAGGCTGTGTTCATGATTTGAGGTGTTTTTGGCTTTGGACACTTTATCGCTGCTTGCAGCTATATTCATTTTTTTTTTTTTTGTGTGTGTGTCCACTTCATAGGCATATTAGATAAAGGTCCTTAGATTGTGTGTAGAATGTTTCATGCAAATTGCAAAAAGAAATCCTAACGGGTTTAAGCGTTTCAAAAACTGCTCAAAATGATATAGCGCCCCCCTTTGGCCAATTGGGGTAAGATTGGTTTTAGTGATATTTGGACTAACACTCTACATCTTTGCCAAATGCCATGAACATGTTACTTTGCATGTATGATTTAGAGGCAGAAGAATAATTTGCATAAAACTGCAATATTCATTGAATTTATTTAAAAAAGCATGTTTCAATTTAAAAAAAATCCGATCTGACAGATCTTTAGATATCGGTCCAAAGTTCACATAAAAAAAGTTTTGTGCACGTGACGCGAACATTCCAGAATAAAAGCGGGTTTACGCGTTTTACAAACTGCTCATAATGGCGGAAAATCGAAGGGCGGAGCTTACTTAACAATGACACAGATGTCTTCCGCTTGAGTCAAAGCACGCGTGTAACAAGTTGCATGTCTTCAAACGAAACGAGTCATGACTTATGCCCGTTTGAAGTTTGAATTTTCAAACGCTTCGTATAGCGCCCCCCTTTGGCCGATTGGAATAAAATTGGTTTCAGTGATACTTTGACTAACCCTCCACATCTTTGCCAAATGCCATGAACATGTAACTTTGCATGTATGATTTAGAGGCCGAAGAATAATTTGCATAAAACCGCAATATTGATGGAATTATTAAAAAATCATTATTTAACGTACAAACTTCTCACCACATAGCCTGTGTAGATATAGGTTCAAAGTTCATGTGAAAAAAGTTTTGTGCACTTGATGCGAAAATCCCAGGAGGAGATAGATTTTTACTGTTTTTCATATAATTCCGAATTGTGGGAGACCTAAAGGTCAGAGGTCAAAAGTTAGAGGGTAAAAGTTGTTCGGCATGAGGAGACGCATAAGTGTATACAGGTTTCATGGCTGTACCTAAAACACAGCATGAGCTATACCTGTTCAAAGATCGCACTTTCGAAGGCTTCCTACAGCGCCACCATTTGGCCGATTGCTATAATAAACTAGAAAAATATTGTTCCTTCGAAACAATTGTGGGCTCGCTTCAAGCCAGAAAACAATGGCTATAAAAGTACAAAATGTCAAGATCGCAGGCAGTGCTCTCTTTGACTTTACTGACGTCAAAGATTGGTCCATTTTGTTCCAAAAATGTGTTGTGCAAAAGTTGACCCGCTGGTGGCGCTATAACAGGCCAATGTAAGAAGGGTGGTATCTGTTCCTTGACCTATTGGGAATGTGCTTGCAAGATTTCACGCACATTGCAGGCTGTGTTCATGATTTGAGGTGTTTTTGGCTTTGGCCACTTTATCGCTGCTTGCAGCTATATTCATTATTATTATTTTTTGTGTGTGTGTGCACTTCATAGGCATATTAGATAAAGGTCCTTAGATTGTGTGTAGAATGTTTCATGCAAATTGCAAAAAAAAAAATCCTAACGGGTTTAAGTGTTTCACAAACTGCTCAAAATGATATAGCGCCCCCCTTTGGCCAATTGGGGTAAGATTGGTTTTAGTGATATTTGGACTAACACTCTACATCTTTGCCAAATGCCATGAACATGTTACTTTGCATGTATGATTTAGAGGCAGAAGAATAATTTGCATAAAACTGCAATATTCATTGAATTTATTTTAAAAAGCATGTTTCAATTTTAAAGAAATCCGATCTGACAGATCTTTAGATATCGGTCCAAAGTTCACGTAAAAAAAGTTTTGTGCACGTGGAGCGAAAATTCCAGAATAAAAGCGGGTTTACGTGTTTTACAAACTGCTCAAAATGGCGGAAAATCAAAGGGCGGAGCTTACTTAACAACGACACAGATGTCTTCCGCTTGAGTCAAAGCACGCGTGTAACAAGTTGCATGTCTTCAAATGAAACGAGTCATGACTTATGCCCGTTTGAAGTTTGAATTTTCAAACGCTTCGTATAGCGCCCCCCTTTGGCCGATTGGAATAAAATTGGTTTCAGTGATACTTTGACTAACCCTCCACATCTTTGCCAAATGCCATGAACGTGTAACTTTGCATGTATGATTTAGAGGCCGAAGAATAATTTGCATAAAACCGCAAGATTGATTGAATTATTAAAAAAATATATTTCACTTTAAAAGAAATCCGCCGAGACTAGTTTGACCGTATTGGTCCAAAGTTCATGTGAAAAAAGTTTCATGCGCGTATCGCAAAGATCCCAGGAGGAGATAGATTTTTACTGTTTTTCATATAATTCCAAATTCTGAGGGATCTAAAGATCAGAGGTCAAAAGTCAGAGCGTAAAAATTGTTCGGCATGAGGAGACGCATACGTGTATACAGGTTTCATGGCTGTACGTATAACAGAGCATGAGCTATACCTGTTCAAAGTTCGCACTTTCGAAGGCTTCCTACAGCGCCACCATTTGGCCGATTGCTGTAAAAAGTAATAGCACACGTCGCCACAGTAAGCTGAACACATTGATGTTTTTATTTTCATTTTCTCACTAAGTATGTAGGAGTAGAAAGGAACCGAAGTTTTGAGGAGAACTTGATATGACGGTTAGATATTGTCACTAGAAAAATATTGTTCCTTCGAAACAATTGTGGGCTCGCTTCAAGCCAGAAAACAATGGCTATAAAAGTACAAAATGTCAAGATCGCAGGCAGTGCTCTCTTTGACGTTACTGACGTCAAAGATTGGTCCATTTTGTTCCAAAAATGTGTTGTGCAAAAGTTGACCCGCTGGTGGCGCTATAACAGGCCAATGTAAGAAGGGTGGTATCTGCTCCTTGACCTATTGGGAATGTGCTTGCAAGATTTCACGCACATTGCAGGCTGTGTTCATGATTTGAGGTGTTTTTGGCTTTGGCCACTTTATCGCTGCTTGCAGCTATATTCATTATTATTATTTTTTTTGTGTGTGTGCACTTCATAGGCATATTAGATAAAGGTCCTTAGATTGTGTGTAGAATGTTTCATGCAAATTGCAAAAAAAAAAAATCCAAACGGGTTTAAGCGTTTCACAAACTGCTCAAAATGATATAGCGCCCCCCTTTGGCCAATTGGGGTAAGATTGGTTTTAGTGATATTTGGACTAACACTCTACATCTTTGCCAAATGCCATGAACATGTTACTTTGCATGTATGATTTAGAGGCAGAAGAATAATTTGCATAAAACTGCAATATTCATGGAATTTATTTAAAAAAGCATGTTTCAATTTTAAAGAAATCCGATCTGACAGATCTTTAGATATCGGTCCAAAGTTCACGTAAAAAAAGTTTTGTGCACGTGGAGCGAAAATTCCAGAATAAAAGCGGTTTTACGCGTTTTACAAAGTGCTCAAAATGGCGGAAAATCGAAGGGCGGAGCTTACTTAACAACGACACAGATGTCTTCTGCTCGAGTCAAAGCACGCGTGTAACAAGTTGCATGTCTTCAAACGAAACGAGTCATGACTTATGCCCGTTTGAAGTTTGAATTTTCAAACGCTTCGTATAGCGCCACCCTTTGGCCAATTGGAATAAGATTGGTTTCAGTGATATTTTGACTAACCCTCTACATCTTTGCCAAATGCCATGAACGCGTAACTTTGCATGTATGATTTAGAGGCAAAAGAATAATTTGCATAAAACCGCAATATTGATTGAATTATTAAAAAATTATATTTCACTTTAAAAGAAATCCGACCAGACAGTTTGACCGTATTGGTCCAAAGTTCATGTGAAAAAAGTTTTGTGCACTTGACGCGAAAATCCCAGGAGGAGATAGATTTTTACTGTTTTTCATATAATTCCGAATTGTGGGAGACCTAAAGGTCAGAGGTCAAAAGTTAGAGGGTAAAAGTTGTTCGGCATGAGGAGACGCATAAGTGTATACAGGTTTCATGGCTGTATTTATAACACAGCATGAGCTATACCTGTTCAAAGATCGCACTTTCGAAGGCTTCCTACAGCGCCACCATTTGGCCGATTGCTGTAAAAAGTAATAGCATACTTCGCCACAGTAAGCTGAACACATTGATGTTTTTATTTTCATTTTCTCACTAAGTATGTAGGAGTAGAAAGGAACCGAAGTTTTTTGATACTTGATATGCCTGCCTAGTATAGAAATAATGACAATATCTAAAGTGTGCTCGCCTTATAGGCGAGCCCACAATAATAGCACACTTCGCCACTGTAAACTGAACACATTGATGTTTTTATTTTCATTTTCTCACTAAGTATGTAGGAGTAGAAAGGAACCGAAGATCCCGTCTACTGATAGATAAATAAACAAATAAATAATGACAATATCTAAAGTGTGCTCGCCTTATAGGCGAGCCCACAATGACAATATCTAAAGTGTGCTCGCCTTATAGGCGAGCCCACAACTAGAAAAATATTGTTCCTTCGAAACAATTGTGGGCTCGCTTCAAGCCAGAAAACAATTGCTATAAAAGTACATAACGTCAAGATCGCAGGCAGTGCTCTCTTTGACGTTACTGACGTCAAAGATTGTTCCATTTTGTTCCAAAAATGTGTTGTGCAAAAGTTGACCCGCTGGTGGCGCTATAACAGGCCAATGTAAGAAGGGTGGTATCTGTTCCTTGACCTATTGGGAATGTGCTTGCAAGATTTCACGCACATTGCAGGCTGTGTTCATGATTTGAGGTGTTTTTGGCTTTGGCCACTTTATCACTGCTTGCAGCTATATTCATTATTATTATTTTTTTTGTGTGTGTGCACTTCATAGGCATATTAGATAAAGGTCCTTAGATTGTGTGTAGAATGTTTCATGCAAATTGCAAAAAAAAAATCCTAACGGGTTTAAGCGTTTCACAAACTGCTCAAAATGATATAGCGCCCCCCCTTTGGCCAATTGGGGTAAGATTGGTTTTAGTGATATTTGGACTAACACTCTACATCTTTGCCAAATGCCATGAACATGTTACTTTGCATGTATGATTTAGAGGCAGAATAATAATTTGCATAAAACTGCAATATTCATTGAATTTATTTAAAAAAGCATGTTTCAATTTTAAAGAAATCCGATCTGACAGATCTTTAGATATCGGTCCAAAGTTCACGTAAAAAAAGTTTTGTGCACGTGGAGCGAAAATTCCAGAATAAAAGCGGGTTTACGCGTTTTACAAACTGCTCAAAATGGCGGAAAATCGAAGGGCGGAGCTTACTTAACAACGACACAGATGTCTTCCGCTCGAGTCAAAGCACGCGTGTAACAAGTTGCATGTCTTCAAACGAAACGAGTCATGACTTATGCCCGTTTGAAGTTTGGATTTTCAAACGCTTCGTATAGCGCCCCCCTTTGGCTGATTGGAATAAAATTGGTTTCAGTGATACTTTGACTAACCCTCCACATCTTTGCCAAATGCCATGAACGTGTAACTTTGCATGTATGATTTAGAGGCCGAAGAATAATTTGCATAAAACCGCAATATATATTGAATTATTAAAAAATCATTATTTAACGTACAAACTTCTCACCACATAGCCTGTGTAGATATAGGTTCAAAGTTCATGTGAAAAAATGTTCATGTGCGTATTGCAAAAATCCCAGGAGGAGATAGATTTTTACTGTTTTTCATATAATTCCGAATTGTGGGAGACCTAAAGGTCAGAGGTCAAAAGTTAGAGGGTAAAAGTTGTTCGGCATGAGGAGACGCGTAAGTGTATACAGGTTTCATGGCTGTATGTATAACACAGCATGAGCTATACCTGTTCAAAGATCGCACTTTCGAAGGCTTCCTACAGTGCCACCATTTGGCCGATTGCTGTAAAAAGTAATAGCACACTTCGCCACAGTAAGCTGAACACATTGATGTTTTTATTTTCATTTTCTCACTAAGTATGTAGGAGTAGAAAGGAACCGAAGTTTTGAGGAGAACTTGATATAGTATGCCTGCCTGATAGATAAATAATGACAATATCTAAAGTGTGCTCGCCTTATAGGCGAGCCCACAATGACAATATCTAAAGTGTGCTCGCCTTATAGGCGAGCCCACAATTACTGCCAAGGCTTTTTCCTATTATATTTACCAGATTTCCGGGGGCTCTGTGCATGCTGCGCGTGCCCATTGTGCGAGCGGCTGCTCGGTTCGTGGCCGCTCCACGTGTCTTCTTTCACGCGGAGAAGAAAAAAACAACAACCGTGAGGATCCGTGTGTAATTTATGGTCCATAGAAAACAGGACGTTTGGACCAAACAAGCGATGTAGGAAAACAAACAGAGAAAAATACATTTTACTGCAGCCAGATAGAATGGATGTGAATGAGGAACCCAGATAGAATGGATGTGAATGAGGAACCCAGATAGAATGGATGTGAATGAGGAAGTCGGGCAGCAGCGGCTTTCGAGATGCATCATGGGATATGAGTTTGTTTGTTTTTTTCGCTCACTAGCGGCCGCCGCAGCACCTGTTTCCAGGTAAGAAGTCTCTGCGCGTCTAAACGTGGCCGTGGCTCTCAGCGTTAAGACACCTGGGGACGTCTTAGGCACTCAAAAACACTTTGTTTTAACAAAAGAAAGGAAAAAAAATACCTTCCATGCCTTTTAAGTGAGTGTTGTTGTTTGTTTGATTCCAGGCAACCGGTTTACGTTCAAGAGATCAGTGGGCGTTTCGACGTGGGCAACCTGGCATCCTACGTTGAGTGTGACCTGTTCTTCAGAGGAACGCTTGGAGATGTCACCTCATACATGGTGTAGACCTGAGGACCCCTCTTCTTCTTGGAGATGTCACCTCATACATGGTGTAGACCTGAGGACCCCTCTTCTTCTTGGAGATGTCACCTCATACATGGTGTAGACCTGAGGACCCCTCTTCTTCTTAAAGGACCTACACCATGCTTTTAAAACTATATTTTTTGTATAAATATATGCTCAAAATTGAGTCTAGGTTTTAACCCTCAAAAAACACTCTGACCATTCTTTTTGTTTGTTCTAGCTCTACTATAATGAGGCTCTCCAGCAGCAATACCAAAACGGCCTCTGTTTGCTCAGGGGCGCATCTAGTGGGGTTTTTCCAGAAAAAAAAGAAGTTTTTTGAAAAAAAAAAAGTTTTTGAAAAAAAAAAGTTTTTGAAAAAAAAAATTTTTTGAAAAAAAAAATTTTTTTGAAAAAGTTTTTGAAAAAAAAGTTTTTTGAAAAAAAAGTTTTTTTTTGAAAAAAAAGTTTTTTGAAAAAAAGTTTTTTGAAATTTATTTTGAAAAAAATTTTTTTTCAAGTTTTGAAAAAAAAAAATTAAAAAATTATTTTTTTGATTTTTTTTATGACTGCATTGCATCTTTTTGAAAAAAAAAAGTTTTGAAAAAAAAAATTTTTTTGATTTTTTTTTTTTTTTTTTTGACTGAAAAAAAAAACGGGAATCCGAGAGTGACGTCACTCTCGTCAACTCTCAGAACAGCACTGTTCTGAGAACCCGTGGAAAGCTTTTCATCTCTGTCTGCCCAAAACCAGAGAAAGACACAACGGTCAGAAATAGGACTTTGTGAGGATAGAAGGTGCCAGTGGGACCCCAAAAAAAGGTTTTAAAATAGAAAGAGTGAAAATTCATGGTGTAGGTCCTTTAATGTCACCTCATACATGGTGTAGACCTGAGGACCCCTCTTCTTCTTAATGTCACCTCATACATGCTGTAGACCTGAGGACCCCTCTTCTTCTTGGAGATGTCACCTCATACATGGTGTAGACC
Organism: Nannobrachium achirus; assembly: GCF_963921795.1. NCBI lineage: Eukaryota > Metazoa > Chordata > Actinopteri > Myctophiformes > Myctophidae > Nannobrachium > Nannobrachium achirus. Next base: position 738,878 of record NC_137829.1, read on the forward strand.
TGAGGACCCCTCTTCTTCTTAATGTCACCTCATACATGGTGTAGACCTGACGACCCCTCTTCTTCTTGGAGATGTCACCTCATACATGGTGTAGACCTGAGGAAGGGGTCCTCAGGTCTACACCATGTATGAGGTGACATACTTCTTCTTAATTCCTTTTGGCTGTTCCCTTCAGGGGTCGCCACAGCAAATCATCTGCCTTTAGTTATTTATAAGGCTACGGATCCTTTTGCTGAGAGAGAGATGAAGCAGGGACCGCTACAATTACATCAAATTGTGTTGCAGATTAAACTTTTTCATAGACTTCATAGATAGCTAGCTTGTTTGACAGCAGTCATCAGTGTTGTGAAAATGGTTTGGTTTGATCTTTTCTATAAATTATGTTGGATTCATTTGTTTGTGTGCAATTTTTCTTTTTCAACCCTCAACACATGGTAAACTTGGCCTTGGCTCTGTTCTTGGTCTTCACCAAAATAGCAGATCTACAAGCTCACAACATGTCGCAGTGTGCACTTTATTGTGTTATGCTCGTGAAATTTTAGACTGTTGATTATACTTTGATTAAACGAAACCAAACAATCAATCAAGCTTAACTCAACTGTGTGTGTGTGTGTGTGTGTGTGTGTGTGTGTGTGTGTGTGTGTGTGTGTGTGTGTGTGTGTGTGTGTCTTACAAATCATACATCAGCCTACATAACCAAATAATCCCTAAATTAGACTATATTTAGGCTAATAGCAGATCTACAAACTTGTAACATGCTTGTCACAATGCAATGCGTCGGGAGCTTCATTAATGACGGGTACTTCTTTAATGACTGCACAACACAACACATGTTATGGGCCCTATTTTCGCCAAGCTAAACCCCTAAACTTCCTTTTTTTTACTATTTTGAAAAACATTTTTAAATAGTTTAAAATGTAGCTTAATAGCTCACAATGTAGATCTGCTATTTCTTTTTTTTTACATTTCTGTCCCACGATTTGGTAACATTTTTCACCCAGTGCCAATTAGCCCTTCGCTATGCCCCTCCTAAAGCCGTCCTTGTCCAATGCCAAGTTAGCAACAGGTTACTAACGCAGCTGACTTGGCAAGCTGCCATGGCGGCGCGCATCGCTGTACCGCGAGTCTGGCTGCTAGATAGAGATGGGATTTATGGTTCTCTGAAGTGAACCGGATCTCTGAGATCCGTTCCTTTCAAAGAGCCGTTCAAAAGACTGCCTCATTTTAGTTACTGGTTACTTTGTAGATTTTGATTATGATTGTAAATCACTTCCACCCAAATAGGCCTATACATTTTTGCCATTGGATACATTTCTGGCATTTGAAAATAGGTGATCTACAAGCTCACAATGTGTCACGTTGCAATGCATTGTGAGCTTGTAGATCAGCTATTTGCAAATGATTTTTCTACATTTTACTCATTGGAAAACCTGTGAAACAGGACATTCTGCATAATGAGTAGGCTACGTTCTAATATTGGTAGGCTAATTTAAGTACATTTTGATACCAATACTATTTTACTTTTACTCATTAATAAAACACAAAATATTAAGTACATTAATAACATTCCAAACTTGATTGCAGTATTGATATGTTTACCTAAGTAAATATATTTAGTACTTTTCCCAACACTGTTCATTAGAAAGGAACGGCTCCCTACTGTGAACCGAATTATATCGTTCATTTCAAAGAGCCGTTCAAAAGACTCGATTCGTTCGCGAACGTCCCACCCACTCGCTTCCGTGTCACAAACACTGAAACAAAAACAGAACGGATTGCACTGACCTACACAAACCCACTGGAATAATTTAGGAGCACTTCATGAGAAAATATAACTGGTAACACTTGTGTACTGTATGTTAATCTGACTTTAGTATAGGCTATTGTTTTCTTCCTAGACGTGCGTTTGAGGCAGGTTACTTAGTCTGCAGCTGGGTGCTATTGCTGCACGCCGCCATGGCAGCTTGCCAAGGCACCCGCCTTAGTAACCTGTCGCTAAACGTGGCATTGGGCAAGCACGGGTTTAGGAGGGGCATAGCGAAGGGCTAATTGCCTATGTAATCCTGGGCTCTGCTCTCCCTCTGCCACGCCTGGGGAGACAACAGACTGACCTCATGCTTCCTTCTATGCATGAGGAGTCCAAGTTGCTTCTTTTCACCTGACAGTGGGGATTTCCCCGGTTTGGACGTAGCGCGTGGAAGGAACACGTTATTCCAACCAGTTCCTTTCCCCTACCATCAGGCGCCCTGGCTGGCCAGGGGGAGGCAGTATAGAGACCAGGATTACTGCATGTTTTTGTGAGGGTATCTACCCTAGGAGACATGGGAAGAACATGCAAACTCCACACAGAAAGGCCCTTTTGCCAACACCACCTAAGATGTGGGTGCTGATGAGGCGGAGGAGGGAACACGCCCTTAGCGCCCACAGCGGGAATCGAACCCAGGAACTTCTACAGTAACTACGCCACCGTGCCCCCTGGCAGATTGGCTTTTTGAAGTATTTTAAAAATGTTTTTCAATGGTAAAAAAGGCAAGAAGCTTAGGGGATTAGGGTTTAGCATGGACAAAAAAGGCCCCCCTTGTATCTTAAATGTACTATATGTGTTTTTCCTATGCAAACTGCTTATAAAGTATTCAATCAATCAATTGACCTGGATAACAGTGTCTTTTCTATAGGTTATTGTATTTTATTTTAATGTATTTGTACTGTCCTTGTCCTACGTTTTGTTCTGTTATGCCCTGCCTTTTATTTTGATATACAACCTAATCCTATTTGTTAATAAAGAAAAATCATGGTAACGATCAAAGCGTGCCCACTGCCCAGCTGTTTGTTGCAATTCTCCCAACACACCACAGGAGGGGGGTGTTGCACTGTCTGTCTGGGCTGCTGCTGCTGTTCACTTCAGTGTGTGTGTGTGTGTGTGTGTGTGTGTACACTGTATGTGCGTGTGAGCTTCAATGGAGAAGTTTAATCCTCCCTCCTCTGCTATAGTAGGGGGGATTATGTGGAAAAATTGTTAAGTGGCGGATAAAAGTATGACATTTGGTACAATTGTACCTTGGGTCATCCTAAAACATCCTAGATGGGATGCCCCTATAAAATCGTATACAGGAAGTGAGTTATGGCTAAAATTCAAAATGGCCGCATAAACGGTTGACCGTTGACTCAAAAGACAACAAAGGAATATCCAAAAAGAATAACATGTGTCACACATGTCCGTTGGGTCATCCTAAGACATCTTAGAAGGGTTGCCCCAAAAAATCTTAAACAAGAAGTGAATTAATGACTATTGAAAATGGACGCCTAGTCGCCTACAGTGTTGGCGATTGACTCAAAAAGCCTATAGAATCTCATAGAAGCATACATTTTGGCACATAATGTATGCCCCTTGGGTCATCCTAAGACATCCTAGGGCTGCCAAAAGGAATCTGAAACAGGAAGTAAGTTATTGACGACATTGATGGTAACAGTATTGACAGCTGATGCAAAAGACACTCAGATAACCTCATAAAAGCATGACGTGGTACAAATGTCCCTTGGGTCATCTTCATGCATGCTACAAGGTCCTTGGGTCATCTTCATGCATGCTCCTTGGGTCATCTTCATGCATGCTACAAGGTCCTTGGGTCATCTTCATGCATGCTACAAGGGGTGCCAAAATAGTTTTTAACCAGGAAGTGAGTTTTTGGCTAAATTTAAAATAGCAGTTGACACGAAGGAAAACATAAAGGGACGTCATAAAAGCATATAGTGTGGTACTGTATGTACATTGAGTGCTCCTTATTATACGTATGCTAGAAACCTGATGAAAGCACAAGTCTACCTTTAATCGCATATACTTGCTTCACTGTTTCGAACATGGTGGAGTTATATGCTTCTACGAGATTCTATAGGCTTTTTGAGTTTTTTGAGTCAATACTTTACTTCCTGTCTAAGATTTTTGGGCACACATGACCCAAGGGACATGTGTGCCAAATTGTATGCTTTTTGGAGATTATTTTGGTGTCTTTTGAGTGAACTGTCAACTGTTTAGGTGGCCATTTTGAATTGTGTCCATAACTCACTTCCTGTTTAAGATTTTTGTGGGCACCCCTTAAGGGACTTCTGTATCAAATGTCATGCTTTTATCCGCTGTGTTAACGATTTTTTCACATAATCCGCCCTACTATAGCAGCCAGGAGGTGATTAGGAGGGGGACGCCACTCCCTCCCCCTCCCAGCCCGTCCCACAATTACACATCAGTCTCTCCAATCCATTCAAAGTGTTCCACAGAGCGGATGGGAGACGCGTCCACACACGATTCTTCTTCCAGGCAGCCTGCAGCGGATACATAGATATATTTATATAAGTTATTAAAACTAAAATAACATTTAATAAAAGCACAATAAAAGACTTGGTGGAACTGGAGGAAGGGCTTCGGGGTCTAAAAGGAAGGAGACCCTCTCTGTGTCTGGAAGGAGAAGAGAAGAGGATAGTTTCCATAGCGTGGTGTTTCCACACAGTGGATTATAGTTGGAGGAGGAGAGACAACACTGCACACTGAAAGAGGCAAGTAAAGTGGAGTTATTTTATACAGAACTCTCTCTCTCTCAATGCAAAACCAGTGCTTCTGTCAGACTGAAAAGCATGATGACATTGTTCGGGTCCATTTGGTTCCATTTTTGTTACACTGTCAGAGAGAGTTACAAAGCTGTGAGGGTCAATTTGGAGCAGCACTCACACTGTACTCACACTGTGTTGGGGTTGCAGTTGTTTCATTGTTAAAGCACATGCTGTGCTGTTTTAAAGTAACCAAGCGGACACATGTTATCTTGCTGAAAGTTCTTTCTTTCTTGCCTGTGTGTGTGTGTGTGTGTGTGTGTGTGTGTGTGTGTGTGTGTGTGTGTGTGTGTGTGTGTGTGTGTGTGTGTGTGTGTGTGTGTGTGTGTGTGTGTGTGTGTGTGTGTTGAGACTGCACGGTTACATTTGGTTACACTGTGTCTTCTTGCTCGTAGATAGAGAGACGCGTGCTGGAAAACCAAGGCTAAAGTTGGTAACTCAACAAAAAGAAAAAGCTCTCATTCATTTCGTGTCCACATTGTGCAGGACTGACACGACACATGCACACACGCACGCGCGTACACACAGACCTTGAATAGCAAGTAGTTTGCAGTTAGTTTTTTTGGTGTAGGTCTACTTTTCTTTTTCTTCGCCAACTGTATTTTTCCCACACCCCTTCCCTCCAAATCAAGGGTGATTTAACATAGTTAATCAAGAATGCGTCGGCTAATTGTCAACATGTGTGCGCTCAAACTGCACAGAAACACGCGCACACGCACACATCCGACCCATTGAAACTTCAAACTACAGGGCAGAAAGTGTAGCAGATGGACACAACATATGTAGCCACTATAGATAGATGTAGCCAATGTAGTTATAGTCAGGGAGGGAGCCACAGGCCCAAAAGCTCAAGGAATAGGGTTGAACCTGTGATGTCATGCCATACCTTTTATTTCTGTTTCATGTTGACTTTTAGTTTGGTCATTAAGGTCCACAGAATGAGAGGTCTGCTCTGCAGGAAACATCGAGAAAAAAATCTTATGGCCATGTGTATATTCACTGTCCCGTCAACTTCACAATACAGGAAAAGAAAAATATATATATAAAAAAAGAGAAAATCTGCTTTAAGTAGCATGTGAGGGGTCAAACTAGGGGTTCTTCTGAATCCATTGCAAGCATTTGTTTTGCATGGAAAACATTCCTTGGAATAAAAACGGCCCCGCAAAACGGTGAAAAGTGATGACTCATCCAAAAAAAGTGATGACTCACTTTTCACAGTTTTGTGGGGACGTTTTTCCCGGCAGAGCAGACCTCTCATTCTGTGGACCTTAATGACCAAACTAATAGATAAAACAGAAATAAAAAGTACGGCATGAAATCACAGGTCATCTCACAATTTGGGTGACTGGGCTATTAGGCCTTCTTCAACCGCGCGGGGACTACCCCTGCATCCCACTTAGGGTTAGGTTTAGGCATAGTTTACTGAGGTTAGGTTTAGGCATACAGTAGTTTTAGGTTAGGTTTAGGTGGTCGGACCAACGGGGGTAGAACCAATGCCATGTGAATTAAACAATGTTAAACATTGCAGCTGTACGGTCGGAAAGGTATTTTTCTATCTGCAAAGTGTTTGTTTGGATCCACCGTAGACATCTTATGAACTACTTTCTGTCAAGAAATTCCATGCAGGTGATTATTTTTCCAAGTGTTGGAGTTTGGAAGAGCTCGTTTTCATTAACGCAACGTCCCACTGCCTCCTGCATTATGTGACATTTATGGGTTCGTTCGGAGTGCACTATTTGCGACTGCGCTCAGTGCTGTTTTTCCAAACGCACCCTTAGAAACAGTTAGTACGCACGCAGGCCGCAGGGCCTTGATTAATTTCTAACGAGCTCTTCCAAACTCCAACACAGAAATTATTGAATGGTTGGTGTTGCAACTCTAGCTCCAACATACAAAAAGTTGTAATTTGAGGCTAGCAGGACCCCTACATTGACATGTATTTGACCGTGGTCCCCCATCTGAAAAAAAAGAGAGGATTTTGTACCAGGGACCCCCAATGATATGCTGCAAGATATGTGCTGTTAATATTTGTTAACATTTTTCTAAAGATTTAGTTATTTTTTAATGGACGCGTTGTGAGCTTGTATTCCGTAGGCCGGCTATTTTTCCACATGGCTTATGTGCATAGGGTTAAAGATTGCTCTTTTAAACCAATTTTGCCTAGTGGGGACCTACTATGTAACCTCCTCAAGGACCTCTGGGGGTCCCCGGACCCCGCTTTGAGGACCACTCTGGTGGTTGCAGAGCAGATGTACCCAGAATGTAGTCAGTCCCTGAGAAAGTTGTCTCCTGTGTGTCTGAGGCCATTATAGCGTTGACAGACCCACTGCAATGATAACATAGGCTCCCACATCCAACTGCAAACGTTAACAATCAGCTAAAAATAAAACACACACACACACACACACACACACACACACACACACCAGCTGTTTTCGTTTCTTAACCCATTTAGGCCTAACCTATAGTTAGGCCCAAATCAGAAATTAGCCTACAAAAACAAATATGTTGATACATACTGTACATGTACTGTAAGCCCCTCCCATACACTAAAATGTGTACCCGGCCTGAATGGGTTAAAGGAGTAGTTCACCCCCAAAATAATATTTTATATTGATTACTCAAGCCATGGAGACTTAAGTTCAATTATATATAGTATTATATACTAGCTCTTACCCGTTCAAAGATATGAGCTCCAAAATGATGTGCAGTGTGTGTGTTATGGGGTGTGCACTGTGCACACAGTATATGAGGGATGGAAAGTAACTTTCTGGTGCTTGCATGATAATATGTAGGAGCATCAATGTAAGAAAGACCCGTTTCGTTTAAAGGCTACAGAGATACTGTGTAACGATCTACATGACAACATCTGAAAGAGGGCCAGCCAACACCCACCCACACACGCACCCACGCACACACACACACACACACACACACACACACACACACACACACACACACACACACACACACACAGAGCTGGTTAAACATGTTGCCCCATGCTAGATGCAGAATAGATATGCCTCATGCTAGATGCAGAATAGATAGTAGTTACACCATAAAAATGCTAATATACAGCATATGATTTGTGAAAGTGACAAACGGGCTTCACAGTTATGTCAGGTGTGTTCATATGCTAATGGTGATGCGATTTCAGATCAATTGCTCCAGCCACTGAGGAGAAACGCTGTGACAGACAGACACTCAGACAGACAGACAGACACTCACTCAGACAGACATTCGCAAAATTATAGTATAGATATATATATATATATATATATATTACACGGTTAGATAGAGAAACGGTTAGATAGAGAAACGGTGCGCTCGCCGTGCGGCACGGGGCGGAACAAGCGGTCGCCACAACAACGTCCTCCAGGCGGAGCCGCTCGATTGTCCACGACATTGCAAGCGGCGCGAAGGCCAGCGGACCTTGGTCCTGCTCTTCGCCCCAGAGCGCCGCAGGCGCGAGTGGCCGCGAAGAGCGGGCCAGGGCGCCGGCCGCGCGAGTTACGAAGCCGTGGTGAATGCAATCGTTATATTTAGGCTAGGCTAGGCTAGGCTAGGCTAGTAAATAAAGAAAGAGAGTCGCAAACGAGTGACGTCAGCGCCTTCACTAGTGAATGGCTGTCGTCGCCATCTGGTGGTGATTGGTGTGTGGTGAACGACAAAACAAGCGCTCTTACCACAGTCTTACCCAAACTAACCATATATATATATATATAGTATTTGTTGCATTCCTAAGACAAAAAAATTGATTATAGTAAATATACCCCCATTGATTCCGGATTGGGACCCAAATGCATTTGGGTTCCCATCCGGAATCAACATTTTTGTCTTAGGAATGCAACAAAAAAACGAAAGATATTATTGAACACAAGTCTCCAAGGCATGAGTAATCGATAGAAGAAATATCATTTTGGGGGTGAACTACTCCTTTAAGCCTACTACTTTGCCAGGGGTTTTCAAACTTTTGACTCGGGGCAACCCTAAATAACTTAAACTTTGTGGAATCTTGTGTGATATTACGCTACGTAAATATGCACATCTTTCCACCTGATATACGGTAGGCTATGTCACGGAGAAATATCCGTTTCCATCAGAACTGACTGAAAATTGCTTTATACTTGACGATTAACCACTTGAACACCAGCATCCATATTGTGGGGGGGAACATTCACCATAATAAATAGCCGATCTACAAGCTCACAACGCGTCACAACTATTTTTGTTGAAGAGAGTTAGCCATAGATGGAAAAATAACTCGGTGCAAATCAGGTCTGTTTTACTAAGCATAGTGAAGTGATATTATCACATTATTCTGCGGAACCCCTGGACTGCAGCACGGCACCCACTTTGGGAAACCCTGCACTTTGCAACCCGTTCAGTTTGAATGTAGAAGACCAGGGGTCTTCAATGGTTTTCAAACCAAGGACCACCTTAGCTGAGAGAGAGATGAAGCAGGGACCCCCACTGCATATTGTATAGATGAGAGATGAAGCAGGGACCCCCACTGCATATTGTATAGATGAGAGATGAAGCAGGGACCCCCACTGCTTATTGTATGAAAGTGTGTTGCAGATTAAAGGCCCCTTTCTCACTAAAATAACTTTGGTTCTAGAACTGGTGTCGTTCTAGAATCTTGAAACCATGGTGCTTTCACAGAACCGGCAGGCGGACATTTTCTTTTTTCTTTTTTTTTCAATTCCAAACAACTTTTAGGGTTACTGAACCAATTCATTTTCAGTATAATCACTCTAGTTCATTATTAGCGTGGATTCATGTTCACGTGTATTTTCAGATGGTTTAACCACTTGAACCCTCAATACTTTGAAAACTTGCACTTGGTCTGCTCCTATTTCCTCTCCTCTAGGTTAGCATTCACCAGTGTCGGCAGGTTAGCATTCACCAGTGTCGGCAGGTTAGCATTTCACCAGGTTAGCATTCACCAGCGTTAGTTTTACTGAGGTTAGGGTTAGTTTTTGGTGACACCTCCATTTAGAATAATGGAAGTCAATCTTCTGAATAGCAATGTTTCTGAAGGGAGATGTAAACCTCTTTGCCGAAAATAGCCGATCTGCAAGCGTTGTTGTGAGCTATGTACAGTAGATTGCCTATTTTCAGCTGAGACTAGGGATTCTAGGGTCGTTAATGTAAAAAAAAGGAAGGAAAAAAAAGAGTTCCAATCACACAAAGATTTGGCCCCGCTGCAGTAACCCCGAGGACCCCCTAAGGGTCCCGGACCCCCTGTTGAAGACCCAATGATGTAGACTTTTGAACCGAAGATGAGGGAGAAAGTGACAGGGGAAAAACAAGACAAACTGAACTGTCAAGTTTCATATCAAGGTCCATTCTTTTTTTTCAGCATTTGAGTCGCCGACCACCATTATTAAATGGTAAACCAATAACTTATAGCCGTGGGTTTCAAGCTTTTTCATGTCAAGGTCCATCATTTATTTGGCATTTGGCCACGGACCACCATTTGATGGCATTCAGCCTCTCAGACCCAAAACGTAGAATATTCGTTGGATACGATTTTGTCCACAATTAACACAATGCCTGCCAAGGGTTAAAAAAAAATCTATCTTAGTACTGCCCGGCTTTTTACAAAAAATTAAAATGAAAATAAATAAAAAATTAAACATTTTTTGAAAAAAAATAAGCTCTCAGAAGATGTCCATTGCCCCCTTGCAGTTGGCAGAAAAATATAATCAACCCCAAGAAAAATCTATTTTTAGATTAACACACACAAACAATTACAGCATGTGGATGGTGGCCATTTTGGCAGCCATCTTGAAGAAGGTGTGCAGAAAGCTGATTACATGAATAACATTTTTATAATTTTTTATCAGCATCACAGGCTGCCCAAAGAGCTGTGAACACATTGCTGTCTCATATATTAGTGAACAGTGCCCCCCAGTGGCCAAAAACGGTAGAACGTACAGTAACGTGTAAGGCGGTAGATAGCTGGGCAAAATAGAACGTTTATAAACGTGTAAGGCGGCAGATGTGTTAATGTACATGATGTATTGATGTGGTATCAAAGGACAGATAACGGGCAAACGTTGATCAAAAATAACAATTCTCCAGCAGGGATGGATCTAGCGTAGAGTATTAGGGCTTGGATCTAGCGTAGAGTATTAGGGCATGGATCTAGCGTAGAGTATTAGGGCTTGGATCTAGCGTAGAGTATTAGGGCATGGATCTAGCGTAGAGTATTAGGGCATGGATCTAGCGTAGAGTATTAGGGCTTGGATCTAGCGTAGAGTATTAGGGCATGGATCTAGCGTAGAGTATTAGGGCATGGGTCTAGCGTAGAGTATTAGGGCATGAATCTAGCGTAGAGTATTAGGGCATGGGTCTAGCGTAGAGTATTAGGGCATGGGTCTAGCGTAGAGTATTAGGGCATGGGTCTAGCGTAGAGTATTAGGGCATGGATCTAGCGTAGAGTATTAGGGCATGGGTCTAGCGTAGAGTATTAGGGCATGGGTCTAGCGTAGAGTATTAGGGCATGGATCTAGCGTAGAGTATTAGGGCATGGGTCTAGCGTAGAGTATTAGGGCATGGATCTAGCGTAGAGTATTAGGGCATGGGTCTAGCGTAGAGTATTAGGGCATGGGTCTAGCGTAGAGTATTAGGGCATGGATCTAGCGTAGAGTATTAGGGCATGGGTCTAGCGTAGAGTATTAGGGCATGGATCTAGCGTAGAGTATTAGGGCATGGATCTAGCGTAGAGTATTAGGGCTGGGGAAATGGCTTAACACAACATTGGGAATATGGAGGGGAGAAAATGTATTTTCTTTTATTACCTTTTATGGGCAGGTTTATTTCTTTCTATACTAGACTTCTATGTTCTATGATAGCCTCAGATCTCATGCTATTCTGTGCCAATAATTACTGTGATGGGAATGGGATTTGGGGTGTCATCACTATGTATACCTTCCTCAATGTGACACTGTATTTCAATTTTAAAAAAAAAGTTTTGAAAAGAAAAATAACAATTCTCTAATTGTGGGACCACTGGTGGTCCCCGTGCCCCTGGTTGAGAACCACTGGTTTCCAGTAGAGGCGACTCAAGGCTTGCAGACTGTTGATTCAGTCTAAACACAGGACTGTCCTCGTTGCGTTTGCCCTCATTCTGTTGTTGACATGATGCAACATCTTCCTATAGGCTATTTGATTTGGAATGTGGAGAGAACGGCACTGCTGTAATTATGCTTACCGTGTACACAGTAGGGGTGTCTTCTAAAAATCGACGAATCGACGCGTCGTTTTAAGCCCCGGGAATCGACGCCAATTGTTTGAGTCGAAGCGAAAATATATATTTTTTTATATCACCAGTTATAGCCTACTACTGCCAGTACTGCGGTGCACTGCTGGACTGGTGTGGTGTCATGTACTTCCAATGAGAAGTAGCAATTGGCGAACAGTTATTTATTGTCTCGCACCAGCGTCGGGTTGAAAGTGAGACGGAACGGCCAGAACGGTTCAGAACCGCCGCTTCGTTAAAACATTCAGAGCCGGACCGGGACAGTGTTCCGTTAAGAGGAGGAAGCACGCTGTCAAAATCCCATATTAAATAACCTGCCACAGCACAAACGCGCGTCCACGAAGTAGTAAACAATCTTCTAAAGTCAAATTAACATACACAAGTGTAGGCTACAAGTTACATTTTCTAATTAAAGTGCTTCTGAATTGTTCCAGTGTTGTAATCCATGATGAATGATTGTGTTTCGCTGTGTTTGCGTCCATGACATGTCCACACTCCTGGCTCAAGCGGGAGCTGTGCCTCCACCTTTTTATGATCAGTTCCTGAAATGAATCCGTTCTCGACACTGACTCATTACTCTGTCAGTGCTCTGTGTCCCGCGACTGCGGACTGGATCCCATCGTTCATTTAAAAGAGCCGTTCAAGAGAGCGGAATCGTTCGCGAATGTCTCATCTCTACTGCACGCTGCAGACAGTGCAGAGAGACGGGGCAGAGTTGAAACAGCGGAGATGTTTTATTTGTTTTAACGGTGTGTTATAACTCTATGGTTGTACACTGCTATGCAGATAACATTTGTGCTCGCGCACCGATATCACCGAAAACACTGTGTATTCAATTCATCTCTTAATGTATTATTCTATTATGTTGACGTGGTTTAAAGCAACACTTTTTTTTTCTTTTTTTTTTACACAAAGTAGACTATAAAACGATTCGTCGACGCGTCGGATTAACCCCCGCGACTTGAATCGACTTCATAAATCCTGTGTCGAAGACAGCCCTAGTACACAGTGGGTATTATGTAGTACAGTGGTTCTCAACCTGTGGGTAGGGACCCCCCAGGGGTGAGAGGGTATCTGCGCATTTCTAAAGTGACAATTTAACTGTCTGCTCTATCACGAGTTTCCCAAGTTATTCCCGTTGTTTGACGCCGCCACGCCTGAGTTTCCTGAGTTTTCGGCCGTTTTTTTGTTTAGATAAAAAGTTAAATATGATTATTTTGGGGGTTGTGGCCTGAAAAGGTTGAGAACCACTGATGTAGTGTATCATGAAAAAAAAGAAAACGTATAAACATACTTTTGTTCGTGTTCTCTTGATTGGATAACAAGAAACGTATTTGTATTCTTCCTCCTATTTATGTACTTTAAGTTATTTGTGCTATTTTTCCATGACTGACTCCAGAAACGCTTCTATAACTCATCAGAAAAAAATGCCCATGGGATTTTTTTTCTCCGGTGGTTGTTCTGGTTTTCACCAACTATGCAGCGCTGTACTTCCTCCCGTTGGCCAATAGCGTCTCGGCAGGGCAGTCGCACACTGCTGCGTTTTTTTGTTGCGTTTTGGAAACTGAAAAAAAAAAAAAAAAAAAAAAAAATTTCAGGCCAAGGAAAGAAGGAGAGGGAGAGCGAGCAAGGGACCCAGTGGTGACAGTTGCGAAAATCTAATGTGAGGTTGATTCTTTTTATTTTTATTTTTTTATTTTTATTTACGTGCTCCGAAATTCACCCAAAAAAACACAGCAACGACCTTTACTCTGCTCTCTGATCAAACAGACTGTGATGCTGTTACTCTGCTCTCTCTGATCAGAGTGATGCTGTTAGCCCCCCCCCCCCCCCCACACACACACACACACCAAAATAATCATAATTTGACAATGGACTTGTACAGTACAGTAAGGTACGGTACAGTATGGTACAGCACAGTACGGTACAGTATGGTACAGCACAGTAAGGTACAGTACAGTAAGGTACAGTTACTGTACGGTACAGTACAGTAAGGTCAGTACTGTACTGTTCTGACAGACAGGAACATAATTGAGAAGGGCACTATTGTGCAGACTAGACACACACACACACACACACACACACACACACACACACACACACACACACACAGGGTATAGCTGCTCAGATTCACCGCTCCACTTCGAACCGAGGTTTGATTTTCTTTCTAATGTTCAGCTCTTGAACCCCATGTCTCCCTCCCCTCCCCCTCCTTCCATGCTGGTGTAACAGTGTAACTGCAATTTGATTCAGTCCATTACAGCTCTGTTCTCTGTGTGTGTGTGTGTGTGTGTGTGTGTGTGTGTGTGTGTGTGTGTGTGTGTGTGTGTGTGTGTGTGTGTGTGTGTGTGTGTGTGTGTGTGTGTGTGTGTGTGTGTGTGTGTGTGTGTGTGTGTGTGTGTGTGTGTGTGTGTGTGTGTGTGTGTGTGTGTGTGTGTGTGTGTGTGAGATATCTACGGCTACTGGAAAGTAAGTGCGTGCGTGCGCAGTGACAAGACACACACACACAGTGTTAAAAGGCCCGGCAACATCATTTTAAATTCTGGGAATTCAGACCGTATTTACAGTATGTTTCAACCTGGCATTCTCATAAACGACAAGTAGGTTTTATAGAACAATTGTAAACCGTAAGAGTTTAAAAAAGGGGATTTCTGGTAAAAATAAATAAAGAGAGGTCCCACACACTGTCTGGACAGAAATGGTGACTCTTTATCTGGACCTTCATCCGGACAGACCATGATGAAGGTCTAGCGAGCCTAAAGATAAAGAGCAACATTATTGCAGGTTCATAGACAGTGTGCTTCCCTAGCACCGTTGTCCTGTCACCAACCTTCTGAGGTGTGCATCAGCCTTCTTCTGAAAACTGTAAGACAGGGGTGGCAAAAATCTACCTGATGTCCCATTCCAAGCGTGTTTGTCTTATACGTAACACCACACCATTAACATTATTTTATACTTTAGCTATTTAAAAAAAAAATAGCAGATCTACAAGCTCGCAGTTTGCACTCGGTTAAAAGTAGTTCTCAAGTCAAAAAAAGTGTGGGCACCCCTTGCTGTAAGAGTTAAGGTGGTTGCACAGTACACTGCACTGCGTGTTTTCATTGCGTTTTTGAAATCCGAAAGCCGTAGGCCAGGGAGAGAGAGAGGAAAGAGAGAGAGAGCAAGGGACTCAGTGCGACAGCTGCGAAAATCGGGAAAAATCAACCCTGGTCCGAAATAAATACGAAACGGGCGGCAGTGTGCAAACGTGATTGACATAACGTGAGGTTGATTTTTTTATTCACGCACTCCGAAATTCACTCCGATATTCGTCCCGAAAAAAGGCAGCAGTGTGCAAAGACCTTTACACACTGATGTTACAGTGATGATTGTATGTGGATGTAACCCATGGCTCTACCACCATGCATGGCCCACGTTTTTAGAGTCGTTCAGGCCTTTTGGTGAAAGAAGCATGAAACATGAGGACCATGGAGGAAAAGGAGTGGGTTTGTGACATTAATATAGGCTAGACTGTCAGATCAAAGCAGAGGAATTGTGCACACAGGAAGGAGAGGTGAAAATAATACTGCCACCAGTCGGGCTGTGTAATGTATACACACAGTAGTTTCACAGAAGTCTTGTAGCCTATTTATAGATGTCAGGAAAGAGATTCCCGGTGGTTGTTTTGTCTTCACGTTGGCCTAAGTTTACACTCTTGTCTGCTATGGACTGATACAGTTTGCCTTGACCAGACCACTTGGACCCTACCGTCCCTGTCCTGGGGGGTAACTTTAACCAAAATGAGCAGATCTACAAGCACTCAAAGCGGTGCATTTGCGATGCTTTGCGAGCTTTTGCTGTAGATCTGCTATTTGTGTTGAAGAGATTGGGTGTAGAGGGGGAAAAAAAGAGCATCCCAAGTACAGTTACAACTTGGGCCAGTTTTACTAAGTATAGAGGGTTCACTAAGGGATTGATTTTGTATTATCTTAAATATACATTCCTCTAAGAGCCGCATCCCACTTCCAAGCCCATTCACGCCCCCTTTACATCGACTTCAACTCATAGGTAGGTGCTAGAACGTAAGGAATACCGCCCATAACTCTATCATTGGCCCCCCGTTGCCATGGTGACCGCCGTCCATTGGCTCGTATTCCCAGCTATGGGACCGGCGGATCCAATTTCAACCGAGGGGGGCGTAGCCAGAACACACACACACACACACACACACACACACACACACACACACACACACACACACACACACACAAAAATAGCTAATAGTTAGCTCACAACTTTCCACTTTTCTCTTTCACCTCAATGGCAGTAACATCCGTATACACCACTTGGCTAGGACTGATCACGTGGCACACGGAGTTCTTAACCGGAAGTGCGTCCGGCGGTCAAATATGTCCGACCGGAAACGTGCGCTGCGCCACAATAGTTCCCCCCCCCCCCCCCCCAATTTTTTATTTATTTATTTATTTTATTTTTTTTAATTTTTTTTGTTTGTTTTTTAACTTTTTTTTTATTTTATTTTATTTTTTAAACTTTTTCTTTTTCAAAAAACTTTTTTTTTTTGAAAAAAAAAGTTTTTTAGTAAAGAAGCGGGCGTGGACTCCGCGAACCTCTAGTTAATTCATATTTTTGGATGTTTTAACCCCAGGCCCGCCTGCCTGGTGTGTGAACTTCCTGAAATGTAATCGTTTCAACTGCTGCGCGGATTGGATATTCGTTAGACCCACCCCCACCCCCTGCGCTCATTGGAGGAGCTGACATTTTGGACGGTAAACTGTCTGCCGATTCATTTACTCAACACCAGACCAGAGAAACAGTCAACTCTGAGAGTGGGCGGGCCTGTGGGCTGGAACCAGGCTAGTGATTATGTGCCTGTGGCGTCTTTCCTTTTTTCCTAGAAAGTGTTTTGTTTTTACGACCATGTTGTTCCAAGCTTGTCAGAAGGTGACCATAAATCATGATGAAAGGCTCCTGACATGATGCCTCCTGGTCCTGGTCCTGGAGCAGAAAGACCTGGAGCAGAAAGACCTGGAGCAGAAAGACCTGGAGCAGAAAGACCTGGAGCAGAAAGGTCAGCGGTACTGAGTACACAGCAACACCCTCAGTGTTGGCTTTACTCTCATGGTGTAGATGTGCTGTGGGCACGTGTCACTTCTCCTGCTTTTTGCACTGAACCAGTGGACACGTTGTGTTTGGCACCACACTGAGACGTTTTTACTTCCTACCTACCTTACCATTGCTCTGTTTTGTTGATGATTCTTGTTTTTTGCTTTGTTTGTCTAGTTTTTTTCGTTGTACAAAACAGTACTTTTTTTCTATTTCAAACTTTTTACCTGTAACTTTGTAACCTTAACTGCTGTGCCGCCTCTGGGCGACTGATATTTATTTGGCCCCCATCTCAAAATATTTATTTCCAGGGACCGCCAGTCCCAGAAGAAGAATTTGAGTTACAAATGCTCGCTTTAAAAACACATAGGCCTACAGTATATTAAAAGATTTGCACACATTTTCAAGATAATAAAAAAAAGAAACAGATCTACAGCTTGTTGTTGTTTTTGTGGTATATGGTGTATTCATAATGGAGTGGCATAGAGTTGTAGTTTATAGAATGTAAGCCAACACGGGGGGGGGGGGGGGGGGGGGTGACAATGGCCTTCGGGATGCAGTTTGTGTGGTGTAAAAAAGAGCTCGATGATGCATCGCTCTGTTATTTCCTTGTTTCGGCACAACAGAAAATAAAAACCCATGGCAGTTGTTGTTGGCACCAAGCCAGCTTTTGTTATCATTTTTTTTTATCTACGGACGCATTGTGTGTCAGTCCACCTTCTGGCAGACATTGTAAAACACATTTCCCAGTTGAGTTTAACCCATTAACCTGGAATTATTTTATACTTAAGCTAATGAAAAATAGCAGATATGCGAGCTTGTATATCTGCTATTTTTGAAAAAGCATGACATTTTTTTGCAAATCTTTGAATATAACTTTTTTTAAAGCGAACATTTGTAGCTCAAATATTTGCTTCTGGGGGTCCCTGATACAAAATATTTCTAGATGGGGGGGGTCGGCGGCCAAATACATATTATTCTAGGGGGTCCTTGATATGAAAACGTTTGAGAACCACCGACGTAGAAACATGCATTTTTCAAAAACCTTAGAAGGATTTAGAAGACATTTATAGAATCGGGTAAAAAAATTGTCAGGTAAAAAATATTCAGACTTGCACAAATGTTCACGATTTTTCACTGCGCGACACTTGGTGCCGCACTGTGAGCTCGCTTCTGATATCAATAACCCAACCTATGATAAACTGTTTAACTGCAGACTGAGTGAGTCATGGAGAAATATGGGGAAACACCTTACCAGAATCAGAATGCTCATGAATGTAGACATACCGGTACTCTATGGTCAGATCACACGTGTACCGGGCTGGTTGTGTTCATACTGTTAACCTTTTTGTTTATTTAAGTGAAGTTGGTCTAACAAAATGGTACTTTCAGACATGCGAGTGTCACTCTGGGCAGAGACTGAATTCCAGGTCATCTAGACCAGATGCCTGGTTGAGACTGAAGGTCGCATATACTCTGAAGAATCGTGTCGCTTGAGTGTCCTTCCTTCCTTCCTTCCTTCCTTCCGTATCCTCGTGACCGTCCTTCCGTATCCTCTGTGATGTCAGTGTGATGTCAGCGAGTTGTGACATCACTTCCTGTACAGGGCGGCTACACGAAATGTGGATAACACTATATATGGAGATAGTCCAGTCCATCATGTCATATGGGACTACCGTCATAGAAAGTAGCCATTGTTAGGCCGGAGTCATTGGCTGTCTAAACATGGATATGTGGATAACACTATATATGGAGATAGTCTAGTCCAATATGTCATATGGGACTACCGTCATAGACAGTAGCCATTGTTAATCCGGAGTCAATGGCTGACTGTCTGTACAGGAAGTGATGTCACATGACATACTTTTTATGCCCATATATGAGTCCTAACATGGAGATGTGGATAACACTATATATGGAGATAGTCTAGTCCAATATGTCATATGGAACTACCGTCATAGACACAGCCATTGACTCCGGCCTATCAATGGCTACTGTCTATGACGGTAGTCCCATTATGACATGATGGACTGGACTATCTCCATATATAGTGTTCTCCACATTTCCATGTTTAGGCCCCATCGCTCACACCCTAGGTGGGGTTGGCGATAGGGCCTTTCTGTGTGGAGTTTGCATGTTCTCCCCGTGTCTCCTAGGGTTGATACCCTCACAAAAACATGAACAAACTCCCCCCAGAATGATAACAACTAGAATCGTCAGAGAAACACTGTGGTTGGCCAGATAGTCAAGAATTGGCGCGACCTCGCCCTTTAGGGCGGGGTCGCATGTCACCCTGAGGTGTCTTACTAGTACTAACTAAATACCAGCATCCCTATTCTGAAGCTTGTAGATCTGCTCTTTTTGGTGATGAGAGTTGGCCAGGTCGATGGCAAAAGAACTCTTCAAGTACAGTGCAGCTCAGGTGTGTTTTACTAAGCATAGCCTACTAGAGGGTTTAAGTGGTTAAACTGAAGTGACATTCATACATTCCAAATATTATCAAAATATGCTGCGGCCACCTTGAGAAACCGACGGACGGGCGGTCGGTCGGTCCCTTGTATTGATCCTGCGGGGGAAGTGCCGGTGCCAGAGACAGCACAGCTGTATAAGTTACAGATATAGGGGGGGGAAATAATAACCTCACAATAAAGACACCTTCAAACAAATATGAATAAAGTATTCAGACTCCATACAATCTTTTTGTAGAACATGCAACTCCTATGCTTAACTAAACGGTGGGGGTCCTTAAAGGAGGAGTTCGCCCCAAAAATTACTTTTTTTCCCCCCATCAATTGCACATCTCATGAAGCCATGATTTCATGTAGATTCTTTTATTTAATTTTTTTGCCAGTAATTTGATAAAGAGTCTACTTTGTGTGTCCTACCGGATGCATTAGCCGCTAGGAGACGCTTAGGAATGCGACAAAAACTAAATGTGTAATTGATAGAAAATAAGTAATTTCTTTATGTTTTAATTGAACTACCGGGGCTGTCACGATTATGACATTTTTACACAACAATTAATTGTCACTCAATTTGCGATTAACGATTTAATTGTGTTTTTGTCGTTGACAATTACATTTCTGTTTGGCTTGTAGGCTTTGAAGTTGCACATGACAGATATGACACATGACCTAAATTTACCAAGAAATGACTGACAATATTTGACAACTTTATACTAAATACAGAACATTGATAGTGGAAATGGGCGATCTACAAGCTTACAACGCATCGCATCACGACACGTTGTGAGCTTGTAGATCTTGCATTTTTCCCCTATTTTTGAAAATGTTTGAAAGTATATGATTTTTTTTTAACATGGAAAGATTATGACGATTTTGACAAAATAATTGCGATTATGTCAAATAATTGCGATTAGACGACTATGTACTAATTGTGGCAGGCCTATGAACTACTCCTATAAGGTGACACTGTTTATGGAACCACTGCTCTCTAACTCTAACTCCTATGAACTACTCCTATAAGGTGACACTGTTTATGGAACCACTGCTCTCTAACTCTAACTCCTATGAACTACTCCTATAAGGTGACACTGTTTATGGAACCACTGCTCTCTAACTCTAACTCCTATGAACTACTCCTATAAGGTGACACTGTTTATGGAACCACTGCTCTCTAACTCTATGAACTACTCCTATAAGGTGACACTGTTTATGGAACCACTGCTCTCTAACTCTAACTCCTATGAACTACTCCTATAAGGTGACACTGTTTATGGAACCACTGCTCTCTAACTCTAACTCCTATGAACTACTCCTATAAGGTGACACTGTTTATGGAACCACTGCTCTCTAACTCTATGAACTACTCCTATAAGGTGACACTGTTTATGGAACCACTGCTCTCTAACTCTAACTCCTATGAACTACTCCTATAAGGTGACACTGTTTATGGAACCACTGCTCTCTAACTCTAACTCCTATGAACTACTCCTATAAGGTGACACTGTTTATGGAACCACTGCTCTCTAACTCTATGAACTACTCCTATAAGGTGACACTGTTTATGGAACCACTGCTCTCTAACTCTAACTCCTATGAACTACTCCTATAAGGTGACACTGTTTATGGAACCACTGCTCTCTAACTCTAACTCCTATGAACTACTCCTATAAGGTGACACTGTTTATGGAACCACTGCTCTCTAACTCTATGAACTACTCCTATAAGGTGACACTGTTTATGGAACCACTGCTCTCTAACTCTAACTCCTATGAACTACTCCTATAAGGTGACACTGTTTATGGAACCACTGCTCTCTAACTCTAACTCCTATGAACTACTCCTATAAGGTGACACTGTTTATGGAACCACTGCTCTCTAACTCTATGAACTACTCCTATAAGGTGACACTGTTTATGGAACCACTGCTCTCTAACTCTAACTCCTATGAACTACTCCTATAAGGTGACACTGTTTATGGAACCACTGCTCTCTAACTCTAACTCCTATGAACTACTCCTATAAGGTGACACTGTTTATGGAACCACTGCTCTCTAACTCTAACCTATAAGGTGACACTGTTTATGGAACCACTGCTCTCTAACTCCTATGAACTACTCCTATAAGGTGACACTGTTTATGGAACCACCGCTCTCTAACTCTATGAACTACTCCTATAAGGTGACACTGTTTATGGAACCACTGCTCTCTAACTCTATGAACTACTCCTATAAGGTGACACTGTTTATGGAACCACTGCTCTCTAACTCCTATGAACTACTCCTATAAGGTGACACTGTTTATGGAACCACTGCTCTCTAACTCTATGAACTACTCCTATAAGGTGACACTGTTTATGGAACCACTGCTCTCTAACTCTATGAACTACTCCTATAAGGTGACACTGTTTATGGAACCACTGCTCTCTAACTCTATGAACTACTCCTATAAGGTGACACTGTTTATGGAACCACTGCTCTCTAACTCTATGAACTACTCCTATAAGGTGACACTGTTTATAGAACCACTGCTCTCTAACTCTATGAACTACTCCTATAAGGTGACACTGTTTATGGAACCACTGCTCTCTAACTCTATGAACTACTCCTATAAGGTGACACTGTTTATAGAACCACTGCTCTCTAACTCTATGAACTACTCCTATAAGGTGACACTGTTTATAGAACCACTGCTCTCTAACTCTATGAACTACTCCTATAAGGTGACACTGTTTATGGAACCACTGCTCTCTAACTCTATGAACTACTCCTATAAGGTGACACTGTTTATAGAACCACTGCTCTCTAACTCTATGAACTACTCCTATAAGGTGACACTGTTTATGGAACCACTGCTCTCTAACTCTATGAACTACTCCTATAAGGTGACACTGTTTATAGAACCACTGCTCTCTAACTCTATGAACTACTCCTATAAGGTGACACTGTTTATAGAACCACTGCTCTCTAACTCTATGAACTACTCCTATAAGGTGACACTGTTTATGGAACCACTGCTCTCTAACTCTAACTCTATGAACTACTCCTATAAGGTGACACTGTTTATAGAACCACTGCTCTCTAACTCTATGAACTACTCCTATAAGGTGACACTGTTTATGGAACCACTGCTCTCTAACTCTATGAACTACTCCTATAAGGTGACACTGTTTATGGAACCACTGCTCTCTAACTCTATGAACTACTCCTATAAGGTGACACTGTTTATAGAACCACTGCTCTCTAACTCTATGAACTACTCCTATAAGGTGACACTGTTTATAGAACCACTGCTCTCTAACTCTATGAACTACTCCTATAAGGTGACACTGTTTATAGAACCACTGCTCTCTAACTCTATGAACTACTCCTATAAGGTGACACTGTTTATAGAACCACTGCTCTCTAACTCTATGAACTACTCCTATAAGGTGACACTGTTTATAGAACCACTGCTCTCTAACTCTATGAACTACTCCTATAAGGTGACATTGTTTATGGAACCACTGCTCTCTAACTCTATGAACTACTCCTATAAGGTGACATTGTTTATAGAACCACTGCTCTCTAACTCTATGAACTACTCCTATAAGGTGACATTGTTTATGGAACCACTGCTCTCTAACTCTATGAACTACTCCTATAAGGTGACACTGTTTATAGAACCACTGCTCTCTAACTCTATGAACTACTCCTATAAGGTGACATTGTTTATGGAACCACTGCTCTCTAACTCTATGAACTACTCCTATAAGGTGACATTGTTTATAGAACCACTGCTCTCTAACTCTATGAACTACTCCTATAAGGTGACATTGTTTATGGAACCACTGCTCTCTAACTCTATGAACTACTCCTATAAGGTGACACTGTTTATAGAACCACTGCTCTCTAACTCTATGAACTACTCCTATAAGGTGACACTGTTTATAGAACCACTGCTCTCTAACTCTAACCAACCATCCAGGATCCAGGCCAGTGCTTTGACAAAGCCCCCGTTGGCCCGGGCCAACGGGGGGGGGAGGGGGGGAGGAGGGGGGCTACGCTGCTGCTCCAGATTTAATCTGTGTGATTGCCAACAAGCTGTGCTGTTGTGACTGCTCTGCCCGGGACCACAGGCCAGACCCCCCCCCCCCCCCCCCCCCCCCCTTCCTCTGGGGGATTTACAGTCTATTACGCTACATAATGGACTTTAATATCATTTGTCTGGCTTGACTGCCGGAAGAGAAGCGGTGATGTTCTCTTCTCCCACCGGCACTCCTCTTGAGGTAGAATTAACGTTTTGTCCATGTCCTGTGTGTTAAACACTTTCAAAACCTGCCATGTCATCTATTACAGTACAAAACACTTGACGGCATTTTTTGTTGTTGAAAACATAAGATCTGCAAGCTTGCAACGCCAAGTGTTGTGAACCTGTAGACGGGATATTTGGAGTGTTGTACGACCCAGTATCAAATAGAGAATGAGTGGGGTTTATACCACTTGTAACGGAATTGCTTTTATTCATATTACCTAATAATTCACGCAATTAATGTTCATTTCTTTCCTCTACCTATTTTTTAGATCGCATAGATTGAATCGTCGCTCATTTGTGACAAACGTTGACTCGTTCAATGTTGACTCTGTTGAAATTAAAATTCAACCGTCGTCCTAATAAGTAACAGATGTACTGTAGACTTTACTTCCTCTCGCACGCTACTTTGCTTGAGTGTGTGCCCCTGTGTGCGCGCACTGTTTGGTCTCCCTCAGGGTGTGTGGAGAGAGAGAGAGACGGATGTCTTTCACACTTTAGATGAGACCGGGGAAGGAAAAGCATGCATGGCTCTGCGTCCTGGGCCTGGGTGTAAATTATATATAATGTATTTATTTATTTCCTTCTTTCTGCAGCCGAGGCCAAAGAATCTGGGTCAGTGTCAAAGGCAGGAAAGCAAAGCGTGTACTAATATTATTTGTAGGTGACACACACTGTAATCCTGGAGCACGTTATGGATTATAAAGTTGTCAGTCTCCACGGTTTGGTTTCAGTCGTCATGGGTTCAGTAGGAGCCAGCATGTCTTCTGTGTGGAAGCACGTTGCACGGCGAAAGTAGCCTCTTATCGCCACGAAGGGACACATAGTGGAGCTTGTAGATCTGCTATTTCCCTAATCGGGAGATAAGCGACCGTAACGCCACATACACAAACTTTAGAAGGCAATCGTAGCCAATCAGGAGGGAATATGGGAAATGATACAGACCCATGTTGATGACATGACTTTAGAGATACTGTGTACTGCTTTGCGTGATTTCAGGGCAAAATCTGTTGGAGTAGTGTCCAAAAATGTGTTTTGCAAAAATCGGCCTGATGATGAAGAGGGGCATGTGAGAAATGAGGGGTGGAGGTTGTGGTATGCCAGCCAAGGAGTGTGTGTGCTCACTTTGGCAGCAACCGGGCCAACGACGCCGGAGATTAGCTGGTAACAAACTGGAGGACGCACGGACGTACGGACGGACGGACACGCGGACGGACGGACAGGGGCGAAAACATACTCTCTCCCATGCCTTCGGCTGGTGGAGACAAATATCATAGTTTTACTCCACTGCAATTATTTGAAAACTTTAGTGACTAGTTACTTTGTAGGTTTTGATTATTATTATTTATTATTACAAAACATACATTAAACTAAGATCAGCTCTGTATACATTTTGGCCATTTGAAAATAGCCCATTGTGAGCAGCTATTTCCAAATATGTTATACAACCTGAGAAACGGGACATTCTGTATAATGACTACATTCTACTTTTGATACCAATACTTTGTTACTTTTACTCAAGTAATCTTTTTTATTCCTGACTTTTTACTACCTTGCAGCATTGATACTTTTACTGTTTAAGTACTTGAGTACTTTTTTTTTGCACCACTGCTGTGATCCATAATGGATCACAGTTCAGGGCAATGCATTGAACTCTAAAGCACACTAACTGTACTGCGTAGTACTTCCTCTCTTTAACTAAACCTGGGCTCTCTGCCAGACAGTGTAATCCTATAAGTTTAATCATTGTGGTCAGCTCCATCTCTCTCATTTTCCCTTCTCTCTCTCTCGCTCTCGGTACTCTCTATCTAATGGCATTGCATCACCGGCCGGCTGGCATCCCTCTCCAGATATCTGGGGTAGTGGGTTATCATCAGCTGAGAAGCAACAGGAGAGCTGTGGGCAGTGCCAGTGTGCCGCACCCATGAAGTGCTTGGTCAGGATAGATGGATGCGGTGGTAGCATAACACATTATAATGTGCATAGAGACTCTTCCTCCTAAACCAGCCCAGATGGTAGCAGTTGATGTCCGTTTCTGCTTTCGGACACTTAATAACATAGCAGCAATCTTGTTTTGCAGGTGCTTTGGAACAAATGGCAGCATTTCTTTTTTGCAGTATGAATTAAATATACCAGTAAGACAGTCCAGTCATTATATGAAAAAACCTGAAACAAATTGCAATAGTAGCAAACTCAACTGATTTTGTATCCTCAATATGTCCTTAGTGAGAGAAAAAAAGTCCCAAGGAATCCCATCAGGGGAAAGTTTTGAAAACGACCTACCTACCTTCGCTTACTATACACTACACTATAAAGGAAAAAATGACTCCCAAAAAATCTGCTTTATGTTGGATGTGAGGGGTCAAACTAGGGGTTTTTAATTATTCTGAATCCATTGCAAGCATTTGTTTTGCATGAAAAACATTCCTTGGGCTAAAAACGGACCCTAAAAGACTGTGAAAATTGATGACTCATCACTAAACCATCGTTTTGAGGGGCCATTTCTTGCCCAAGGAATGTTTTTCGTGCAAAACAAATGCTTGCAATGGTTTCAGAATAATTAAAAACCCCTAGTTTGACCCCTCACATCCCACTTAAAGCAGATTTTTTGGGAGTATTTTTTTCCTTTATAGTGTAGTGTATAGTAATTGAAGGTAGGTAGGTCGTTTTCAAAACTTTCCCCTGATGGGATTCCTTGGGACTTTTTTTCTCTCACTAAGGACATATTGAGGATACAAAATCAGTTGAGTTTGCTACTATTGCAATTTGTTTTAGGTTTAGCCTAATTTTGGCCTAAAATGACTGGACTAATCGGGAGGTAAGCGACCGTCAGGTCGCATACACAAACTTTAAAAGGCAATGGTAGGCAATCAGGAGGGAATATGGGAAATGGGACAGATCGATGTTGATGACATGACTTTAGAGATACTGTGTATCACTTTGCGTGATTTTAGAGCAAAATCTGTTGGAGCAGTGTCCAAAAATGTGTTTTTCCAAAATCGTACAGATGGTGGCGCTAGATGGGACAGATTAATTTTGATGACATGACTTTAGAGATAATGTCAGACCTGCCAACCCATACGCATTTTGCGTAGTAAGCACGCATTTTTAGTCTCTGTACGCAGGTACGCAAACTCCTCTAACGGCTACGCATTATCGGGTGATGGTAAAGTGAGGCAAACATTTTTGCTCCATGCCGTGTAGTTCCTCCCAGGCACCACATGAATGGTGTGTGAATGGGGCGCATGGCGCTGGGGAGCACTAGAACGGAAGCGATGCTCGTTTTATCGACAGAAGAAGAATGATTGGCGGACTGTTTGTTTTGGTAATAGAGTTATAGAAGAAGGTTTTGGTTTAGTTCAGCATGCACGCATCTCACAGCGACGCAGACGAGTTATCGATCGGATACATAACGGCGATATTAATCAGATTAATGTATAAAGAAGATGATACGGAGAAGGGCCGTGGTGTTGCGCGAGTCGATGCACAGCGACTGTTCGCCCTGTAGTGCTGCCAACGAGTCTAACAGGTAATAAACTTTTAAAACCCTCCTCTGAGGTGAATTCACATGTCATAGCAGCCACGATGGTGAGAATTGGTGAAATCTTGTACTATGCCTAACCTAACCCTATCTGGCGACGCTGGTGAAACGAAACAACGAGCTGCTCCGGTCCGCCTGGAGTTATACTTCGTCATACGACGGTTTTGCAGCGAGCAACCAGTCGGAAAATGTCAAAACGTGTGACCCATCGAGTATGAATGAATGAATGAATTAGGCCTATGTGTATTGTCAAAAACATTAACAGTGAACACATTTATCACCTGTGAATATATGAATGACATTAATGGTCTATCAGTATCAACAATGAGTAGCCTACAGCCTATATGAATGAATATACAGACTAGGCTGTATGTGATCTATACACAATGTAGGCCTATATATCAATTAATGGATGGAATAGAAACCTACATGAGTTGAATACTTTCAACTTAATGCAAATCATGCACAGAAAGGTGGTTTTATTTAGGCTGCTCAATGAACAATGTTTAACAAAGACACAGGTAAATATTTAAAGGTAAATAGCCTACCTGACAATGTAAAGCTATTTTGCTATTTGAATAACATGATTATGTTGATGTATGTTCATTCATTAAGTCACTGGTGAGACTGTTTTGCTAGTCTATTGTTAACTAACTCTGAGCAAGTGCAGTTAGTATATTTTATTAAAGATTTGTCAACAATATTGCCAAAGCAACATTACTGTATTGCCTGGTAATACTAGCCTACTTTTTCTCCTGACCAAATGGCATTTTTATTTAAAAGGTTGTTCTAACATCTTGCCTCCTCCTATTAGTGTAAGTCAAGACATGCAATGTGCTACATTTCTGGTGTGAAATTTTGTTAACATAACTGTAAAGGTCCCACCCAAAAAGGTGCATGGAACCCCCCAAAATATACGCTGTTTTGTGCGGGAAAACAACAAAAATTGCAACGCGGGCGCCGCGCATGAGTACTCAAAAAAATTTGCCAGGGTTGGCAGGTCTGTAATGTGTACCGCTTTGCGTGAAAAAAAATGTGTCTTGCAAAAATGGGCCTCATGGTGGCGCTAGAAGAGGGCCATGTGAGAAATGAGGGGTGGGGGTTGTGGTTTGGCAGCCAATGAGTGTGCAAAGTTTGGCATGGATCGGGGCAACGGTGGCAGAGATATGAGTATAGGGGAAAAGTGTGATGCAACGTGACTGACAGTCGCAAAAAAAAAATCGTTTGTAGACTAAAGGCCTCTCCAAGTCTCCATACTTCGACCGAAATGTTCGGTGAGTTGTGTTTTCCGACGTGCAAATTTCCGAACTCTCGTTCGGTCCAATGCTTTTCAGAAGTCCCGAGGGATATAATTTTATGGTAGAAAAGGACCTTTTGACCGAAAACGGCGGTTTCGGTCGAAGTATGGAGAGGCCTTTAAGGGTGCTGGTATTCCATTCTCTAGCCTTCCTTTATCGTCCACAAATCTTGCTGCTGTGTTCGCACATTGTTGTATTTCTCCCAGTAAGTTTTATAGTAGTAGTTTTTTGTCATGTTTTCACTTTGGGTGTGTGTAATCTGTGGGAAGCCACTCAGTAGCAGAAAATGGTTCCGAATGTGACGGAACAGATTCCGGTTCCTCCGACGTCGGATCCGGTTCTGGATCTCAACCCCTGAGGTGTGTCAGGTAGAAGAAACCCATGTTTGTGTGGAACATCTACTGCTAGTCTAGCCTCCGGGTCCAGTCCATTCTGCTGGAGGGCATCCGTGGCCCTCGCCAGGTGCGAGGGCCGCCAGTTAAAAGCATTTCCTGTTATCCCGGTTTCCTGCCCTTGGTTACTGCATCCTCCCTCAGCACCTGGCTTCAGCACAGTCCTGTACTCTGACTGTGGGCTTTCCATCCACTGTGAACACACTAAGTAAACAATCACATCACGACGTGTTCTCATTGCATGCTGGTCAACTTCCTGTTTATTTTATTTTATTATTTTATTTTTCTCCCCCAGGCAGTGTAGCCTTAGTACAGTGGTTTTATTGCAGCCATCTACACTTTAAGTCAAGTTTGTTTTCTTTTAACATCTAAATGTAACTTTTGTCGGTGGGTACTCGGTCTCTTGATCAGACACGCCCCCTTCCTATACAAACGGGTCATTGTAACTTCAAACTCCATATTAACCATGATGAATTCAATTAAAACACCCATTCTTTTATTCTGGTGACTCATACTGCCTTCCTAATACTTGAACAGGCCGTGTTTTTCGTTAACTTTTTTTCATTTATTGAAGCCGTGAAAACTGCTTCCAAGGTATAGCTTTGTCTGTCCCGTGTCCCGTGCAAGTCCAGTCCAGAATTAAGAATTGATGATTGGTCAAGCTTCACATGACAATTTGGCTCTCCAGACAAAATCATTCATTCATTCAGAACACATAGAATAGAATCTAAAAGCATAGAACTAAAGCACATAGAAAGTATAGATCTAGAACACAGAAAGTATAGATCTAGAACACAGATTTCATAGCTCTAGAACACATAGAATAAAGATTTACCGCTTCACTTCGAACCAAGGTTTGATTTTTTTTTTTTTTTAAGTTAGTGGGTTTATATGGTAAGAGGGGAGTGTCTGATGAAATGAATATCAAATAAATACTGAATCAAGCAACTCAAGTTTTCCCCAAAGCCTTAGTAGACAAACTCAGGCAAAAAAATAAATACATGTGAAAGGGAAATATTCCTTTATGCTGAATGTCAGAGTAAAGTGGAACTTGAGTCTTGCCTCCCACCGATAAGCGCGGGACGACTTCATTTCGGGGGCCTGTAACGTTGTGCCCCGCGGGAGCATGGAGACTGGGAAAGGACAGACTGAAACGCTGCTCCATGAGGGAGACGAGAGCCATAGCAGAGAATTAAACCACACTAGAACTGCCATCCTGGGCCATGAGCAGTTGGGAACAAAATGTTTTTTTTTTACTTTTTTCCTCCCCACTCCCCAGTGCTATAACGTTGATGCCAGTTGTTTCTCGTTACTTCATAGATGGCTATCACAATGAATCAAGCCCTCTCGTTGCTTTTAAACATTCCAAGCTCCCAACTTGGAGAAGCTCTGCCCCGACTGTGCCAACAGCACCTCATAAAAAAGCCAGGCTTTGAGCGAACTGATTACCGAGGGGCTCTGGAAAGGCCCTCCTCTTTCTCTGCATCCATTTTATGGACAGACGTGTAGGCTGATCCATCTGTCTTCAGAGCAACCCTATTCACAGGTTTCAGGTGGGTCTCCATTAGCCTCGCAACAGCCAGACTCTCCCAGGGGAGAGTCAGTCTGGGAGTTCTCCATAGACAACGCATTACGCGATGACGTAGTTACTCACTTTGACTGACAGGTCCTGTCAGTAGTCATCAGCGCATCAAAACATCGTCTGGAGAACATCAAATACGTATTTTCCATACAGAAATTCCAAAGGTGCAAACTGTTGTTAGTTTTTAAGTTATGAGATGCCGTTGATTTCAGATAAAACTTCGCTTAATGCAGCTTTTATTTGCGATTTGTGAACTCGCGTCGGACATGGGGTCCGCCATCTTTGTTTACAAAATGCGAGAGCTGTAGCAGCCGCTCGACCAATCAGGAGCGATGTGATGCGGGTTCGCTCGAAATGCAGCCTTTTTATTGGAAATTGAGAACCAAAGTCTAATAAAGACACTCGATGGGAGGACCACCAGACTGAGAAAGGAAGCACATTGGTGATGACGTAGCTCGGGATGGCTTGCGAGGCTTGGTCTCCATTGGCATCAGAGACATCAGTGCTCTTCTACCAGATCTACCATGTAATGTAGGTAATCTACCAGGTAGATTCAGGTCTCCATTGGCATCAGAGACATCAGTGCTCTTCAGAGACATCAGAGACATCAGTGCTCTTCAGAGACATCAGAGACATCAGTGCTCTTCAGAGGCATCAGAGACATCAGTGCTCTTCCAGAGCTGAGGCTGATTCCACAAATGCCTTCTAAGCCGGTAGTTCTTTCAAGCTTTTCTTTTCTTTTTTTTAAACGGCACATGTAGTCCAGGGGTTCCCAAACATTTTTGTCTCAGGTCACCCCATACATATTGTTTTAATCCGAGGCACCCCTACTTCATACAAGCTTGAATACATGCTGGGAAGTCCTGAAGCGGCCAAGAGAGGTAACACATCTGAGTGAAAGAGGGAGATTGTTCCAGTCAGATGGAGCTTTGTAGTGGAATGACTTGCGTCCAGAAGACATTCTTTGGGGAACAGTAAAATAGAGATGATGTTGTGCATGTCCAAGTGGATATGGTGATGGTGTGTATGGTTCCAGAGACGGTTTCAAATGTGAACACATTTAGGATTTATCCAAGGCACTTCACACACTGTAGATTGTGCATTCACCAAATCACATACTGATGGTGGTGAAAGCCATGCAAGGCACCAACCTGCTCATCGGGAGCAGCTAGGGGTGGGATTTGTGTGTGTGTGTGTGTGTGTCACAAACATGATACACTTCACTCACTCACTCACTCAAACACACACACACACACACACACACACACACACACACACACACACACACACACACACACACACACACTCTCTCTCTGTATATTTTTTTATTATTATAGGCCCTATAGGGTTATGATTTAATTCAACTGGCATTCATTTGCAGCTGGCACTTGCAAAGTGATCAGACATAATGCTTGTGTGTGATTCGTCTACCGCTCTGCTCTGTCATCTTATTGCAACTTGTATATAAGATGACAGAGTCACAACTTGTGTTTATTGAAATCCATATCCAAAGCCTTTACTGCAGCCTTTATTTATTTTTTTACTCTGTGCAAGTGGCATTTTTTTCTTAATTTTTTTGCTGAGCTAAAACCGGCAGGTCAGTACAGAGAGGGGGAGAGAGACAGACACAGAGAGAGAGAGAGAGAGAGAGAGACAGACACACAGAGAGCGAGAGAGAGAGAGAGAGAGAGAGAGAGAGAGACAGACACACAGAGAGAGAGAGAGGTGAATAATGGTGGATGAGCGCATGGTGGCTGAGCTGCGGCCCCTCTTGTTTGAACAGCGGAGCAGGGTTTGTGGTACAGCAAAGCCCCCGGTATCAAGCCGCTCAATGTGCTCCGGGCCTCTCTTTTATCTGCAGCACTATGGCTCCAGGATTACCCAGCCACACCCACAGGAGACGGCAGAGAACACCGACTGGACGCAAAACTGCCGCCCCCAGCAGGGTCTTTGTCCGTGTGCCCTCTGCCCCCTGACCCAGATCCATACCGCTCCTATACGCACTTATTTAGTGTCACGTTCTTACTATGGAGCAGACCCCAAATCTTTGTGTGATAGATAGTCTTGAAAAAAGTAACAAAAGTAGCAGATCCACAAACGTATAGTGTGTTTTTAGATCTTTCTTTTGCGCGACACTCCTGTATGACGAAAAGGGGGCATACGTTTCTGCCAAACGCAAACGATATCACACTGACTACACATTGAAGCAACCGGGAATCCAAGGGTGTTCCGGGTGTTTCTTCGATCCCCTCGAGCAGAGTGGACATCCAGAGGTCAAGTGCAAAGTCCCCCCCCCCCCCCCCCTCTTATGTAATGCCCCAGAGGATTCTGCAAGGCCCACCACAGCTGAGCGAGGCAGAGTAGAGAGAGAGCCAATCAGACGGTCCCAAATAACTCTTCTCTTCTTCTCCCCCGGCAGGGACTCAAACCGCTGCTGAACAAACATGGTTCCTCCCCGCAGTTTGTTTTAGCGTCGGCTAAGTTTAGCTCTGTTTGTTATTGGCTGATCAGAGGACGGTCTCTAGAGAATTTGTCCCCGTCACAATTAATAAGGGGTAAAAGTACACAATGAGGGGCACTTGTGATTTATTTATTTACTTTACCCCACATTCCTCCAGGCCAAAAAAAAAAGCTACCCCCCATGCATCAATAGTACATGGATTCTCAGTCGACTGATTTCAGTCATTTGGATAGAAGCCAGCCATAGCAGATCTACAAGCTCACAAGCTTAAGATCTACAAGCTCACAAGCTTGTAGATCTGTAGACCGTCTATTTCCGGTTATTCGCAATATAGTGCACGTTTGGAAGCTTCTTCCATGAACGTGCATTGCAGAGAAATGTAATAAAAGCAAAGGTGTTTCGCTTCAAATATGGGATTTCTTCGACTGCTGGGCCTTGTGGTGGAACTTGACGTTCAGTAATTGGGTCTTATATGATCAAAATAACATAAAATAACATTATAATGTGTAGACATATCTTAAAAAAACAACAACAACAAAAAAACAAGAAATGTACATGGAGTTGCGTAGGGGTAGGGGTCATCAATATGTCTGTAGGCCGAAGCTGAGCTGTGGAATAGCAGCAACATGGGTTTAGAACGATACCTTAAACTTTCAGTCATGGGATTTTATTTGTATTTTTTTCTTTAATCCGTCAATGTTCGACCGTATGTCTGATGTGTGTGATGTGCTTCTTGTCCAGAGTTGGACAGTATGTCTGATGTGTGTGTAGGGCTGTCACGATTATGACATCTTACATGGCGATTAATTGTCACTCAAATAATTGTGATTAATTGTTGTTGACAATTGCATTTCTGTTTGGCTTCTAGGCTTTGAAGTTGCACATGGCAGATATGACACATAAATATGCAATGTTTGTGATGTTGTTCTTGTCCAGGGGTGGACATTATGGGCTCTATTATGATCCAGGTCTTATGCCTTATGCCTTAACTTCTTTGCCTTTTTTTATATTTTGAAAAACATTTTTAAATACTTCAAATGCTGATCTACATCTGCACGTTGTGAGCTTGCAGATCAGCTATTTGAAATATTAAAATAAATATGTCTATATAGTAAAAAAAAGGCAAATAAGTTAAGGCATAAGGCATAAGACCTGGATCATAATAGAGCCCTATGTCTGATATTTGTGATGTTCCTCTTGTCCAGGGGTGGACATTATGTCTGATATTTGTGATGTTCTTGTCCAGGGGTGGACGGTAGCAGCCGAGATGGAGGTGAAAACGTCCCTTCTGGACAACATGATCGGTGTGGGGGACATGGTGCTCTTGGAGCCCCTGTCTGAAGACTCCTTCATCGAGAACCTGCGGAACCGCTTCGACCACAACGAGATCTACGTAAGTCCTGCTATAGACTCTGCTCTGTTAGGTTGGCATATCCAAAAGTATGTGTTTTTTTGTTTTTTTTTAGCTCAGGACCCAAAAGAGAAATCTGAGTCATCTGCAGAGACAAGACCCAAGCTAGTTAAAATGGCAGATCTACAAGCTCACTGAGACCTTGAGGATCTTCTATTTAGATTTACTTCTTAAACTTTTTTCTTTTATTATAATTCTTTGCATTTATTTATGAAATACTTCTGCCGTGACACAAACATGGGTCCTGACACACTGTTTGTTGGGAAACCGTGTTCTGTGTGACTATATTTGAGGTAAACACTTTTTTTTTATTAATTAATTATTTTTTTTACTAGGGGAAATGTTTTCCTCATTGCATTTATAATAAAGTATTGGGAGCAGTTGATCTACAGGTCCCTAACAGTGGCACTGGGCTCCTAACAATGGATTGGAACCCAGGACCTGAGCCACCCTCTCTCTAGCCTCGCAAGCCAACCCAAGCTACGTCATCACCAATGTGCTTCCTTTCTCGGAACCCGCCTCACACCGCTCCTGATTGGTCGAGCGGCTGCTACAGCTCTCGCATTTTGTAAACAAACCATGTCCGACGTGAGTTCACAAATCGCAAATAAAAGCTGCATTAAGCGAAGTTTTATCTGGAATCAACGGCATCTCATAAAAACGAACAACAGTTTGCACCTTTGGAATTTCTGTATGGAAAAGACGTATTTGATGTTCTCCAGACGATGTTTTGATGCGCTGATGACTACTGACAGGACCTGTCAGTCAAAGTGAGTAACTACGTCATCGCGTAATGCGTTGTCTATGGAGAACTCCCAGACTCTCCCCTGGGAGAGTCTGGCTGTTGCGAGGCTACCCTCTCTCTGCCGACCCAGTTAAAAATGCTCCGCTGACTTCTGTAGTTCTCTTGACTGAGCCTGTCATCACTGTCCTTCCCCCGCCCTGCTTTTGTTTATTCCCATGTTGTCAAGAGAGATGACAACGTCCCCGCGGAGCGGTGCGTGCAGACACTTTACATATAGCTCTATTGTTCCTCCGTTCATTCAAGACCCGGTCCATAGAATACAGTGGCCCAAATGTAGCGTCCACCCCCACCCTCCACCGCAGTCACCCAACCAGTCAATAAATCACATCGCTGAGGAATGCAGATGATGTCCTCAAATGAGGCAGAACATCCAGAGCTCAGGGATGATGAGATTCACTGCGGCTGACTGGCTCTCTGGGGGCTGGGGGGGCTGGGGGGGGGGGGGGGGGGGGGGGGGCAAGAGGGCCAGGCTGGTTGAGCAGAGAGATCCCTGGATCAGAGCGCTTGGCTCTGGGCTAGGGAACACTCTCCCTAGGGATGGGACGATAATCGTTATTATCGTTTATCGTGGTTAAAAAACACTCACAATAATCGTTTTGTGGAGGTTTGAATTTATCGCGAAATGATCCCCCGCCATGAACTGGGATCAATTCACCCTTTATTTGCCGAGCTGCATATTTGGTACCATTTAAACCCTCTATAATTGGTAAAACGGACCTTGAAATAACGTACTTGATAGTCTTTTTTTTCACTCTCTACCAAATCTCTGCCAAAATTGCAGATCTACAAGCTCACAATGTGCCGCATTACGACACGTTGTGAGCCTGTAGATCTGCAATTTCTTGGCACATGTTCCGCCCCATGATAATGGATGTTGGGGATATTTTGGATTATCTATATTTGAAATCACAATTTCTTTGGTCACAATAATCGTGACATGAAAGTCTCGTATTGTTCCATCCCTAACTCTGCTAAATAGACATCAGCCTCAGATGGAACACTCTCACCGAACAGCCATCAGCAGGGACGTGCTGGGCCCCTGATTCAGCCTGGGAAAAAGAGTTGGAGAGGCCCTCATTGCGCGCTAGAGAGAGAGATCTCTCTCTATAGCGCTGCTGCTACTCAAAGATTTGTGACAAAGTGACGGGCCAATTACATGAGTTATATTTTGTCGTTGTCGGGTGGAAACCTTGTACGTCCAAAACCGTTTGTTTTGTATTTATCATTTTAAAAATGATTTAAACTAGTGAAAACAGCCGATCTACAAGCACACAACGCCTCGCACCGCGAGGCGTTGTGTGCTTGTAGATCTGCTGTTTTCACTACTTTTGTGCGACGGCCTTGTATGATGAAGCAGGGCTTTGCTTTGCGAAAAAATGTACACATTTGAAACTTGGAGATACAAGGTTTCTGCCCGACAGTGACGATTTACTTTGTTGTCCGGCCAGCCCCCAAGATGGAACAAAGGCCGACATTGTATTTCTTTTTTTTTTTTTCCTAATGGCCGGCCTGGACTGGCCGTTCGGGAGTTGTCCTGCTTTTCCCAATGGCCAGCACGTCCCTGGACATCAGCCTCAAATGGAACACTCTCACTGAACCAGACATCAGATGATTACAGCTCTCGCTCTGGTTGTCCTCGTCTTGGCCCACGGAGCTCAGTGGATGACATCACCACCGCACGGAGCTATGATTGGCCTCGGCCAGCGGCGCTGTGTGCTGCCCTGAGCCCGTATAGCCACTTCCTGCTGAGGAATGGGAATGTGTGGCAGTGTTTTTGACATGTTCGGAGTTGCCCTTGTATTGCGTCCATCGCAGACTCCTGCCTTGGCCGGTACGCTGTGGAACTAAAGATCCAGGAAATGATGCATGTTTAAAGCGTGGGTCTGTTCCCAGACTCTTTCCATTATGCCGTTTTGGTACATTTAACTTGTTGGGCGACATCCTTTTATTGTTTGATGTTGCCATTAAAGGAGTAGTTCACCCCCAAAATGAAAATTACTCAATTACTCACCCCATGAGGACTTGAGTTAAATAATATATATTTTTTAGTTTTTGTCGTATTCCTAAGCCTATAATTTGATTATAATAAATGTACCCCTATTGATTGCGGATGGAGACCCAAATGCATTTGGTTCTCCATCAGGAATCAGTGGGTCTACAAAGTCTCCTCAAAGTATTGTCTTAGGAATGCCACAAAAAACGAAAATATTATTGAACTCAAGTCTCCATGGTGTGAGTAATCAATAGAAAAAAAAGTCATGTTGGGGGTGAACTACTCCTTTTAAAGTAATGCAGCATCAGCACTATATGCATGCACACTTGGCTGTTCTGATTTACTGAATGGTAGAACTGTGCAAACGGAAGCCGGTCAATCAATAATTCGAGCCATGCGTATAATAATGACATGGCATTTGGATGGCACAAGCTGAAACCTCAAAATGGTGACCACGTGAACATTTTTATAACAATACAGAAGCCTATATTTATCCACTAAATCTGACGCATAAATCCCTGCGTGCACGAGTGTTTTGTACCTCAGTGACACATGATTATTTATTTTTTGATGTATTTATTGCCCCCTGGTGTGTCATATAACAGGCCCAACTAGATGCATGGCTTTGTTTTGCTGAGGGTTCCACACTCAGTGAGCGTATATTGTCTGTCAAATAAAACACCACGGAAACTTAAACACAATTGGGCTCTCCTTGGCATCTGCTGCACCACTTCTTACCGTCTGACTTCACCTAGTTTTGATGAGCCAGCGAAAATACGGTGGGATCAGATGTCGGTTCCTGTCATGGCACGATGTTGAATGTTCCCGGAGAGCTCACTGACTCCCCGTCTCCCCTCAAGCGCTGGGTGTGTGGAAGCCAGATCCACCCAGTCTGCCATCAGGGGTGTCACAAGGGCGGGGGGGGAGTGGGACTGAGTTACTAGGGCCCAAGTTGGAGGGGCCTTAATTATTTTATACTTTTGGTATTGAAAAATAGCAGATATACAAGCTCACAGCGCGGCACCGAGTGCCGCGCTGCGAGCTTGTAGATCTGCTCATTTTTGAAAAGTCGTGAAAATGTATGCAAATCTTTCAATATATGTATTTTTTAAGCAAACATTTGTAACTCAAATCTTGCTTCTGGGGGGTCCCTGGAACTAAATATTTTGAGATGGGGGTCCGTGGCCAAATACATATCATTTTGGGGGTCCGTCACATGAAAATGTTTGAGCACCACTGACATAGAAACATAGGTTATTCAAAAAACCTTAGAAGGATTTGAAATATTCAAAGACTTGCGCACATTTTTCAAGATTTTTCAAAAATAGCAGATCTACAAGCTCGCAGCGCGGCACTGTGAGCTTGTATATCTGCTATTTTTCAATAGTTAAAGCATTCATGCGGGGCCCGCAGTGAATCTTTGTACCCAGGGTGGAGGGGGGGGGCCCGCAGTGAATCTTTGTACCCAGGGTGGAGGGGGGGGGGGGCCCGCAGTGAATCTTTGTACCCAGGGCCCAGAAGTTGGTGCGACCCCCCTGCTGCCATCCACCATAAGCATCATGTCTGGAAGGAGAGTTTAGCCACCAGGAAGTCCCTGTTCTTCTTTTCCATGCTAGCTTGTAATTTCACACTCCTGCAGGCAGATTTGCCCCCCCTTCTCTCTCTCTGTAATTTACTCATCAGTTTTTCACTTCGTTCCTCTGTATACTGTACAAACAATGTTAACGGCATTTTCAAAGTATGATGATGGTTAAAGGACAGCTTTTTTGGTTTTGTTTTTTACAACAAGGGTTCATATTTTAGATTGCAATTAGAGAAAAGAAAAGATGAGCGTTAAAATGTTTTCATTTACTGCTTTCCATCGTTATTGGTTGGGGTCATTCATACAAGTGGCTACAAGTGGCTAAATATGTCTTTTTAGACACAAGCCCATTACCAACATTTACCGCAATCTTTGATGGGCAGATGCGACTTAAGGAGAACACACACCGGACGACGGACGTGGCGCGTCAAAACATACGCCCCCATTATTTTCAATGAACTAAAACCCACACTGAACAATGAACTAACCCACACTGAATGAACTAAAACCCACACTGGCGGCGTCAGACGCGTGCAGGCGCGGGTCTGCCGCCTCGCCTGCCGCACCGATACGACACTGTTTTTCCAGCGTTGCAGCGCCAACAAAAGTGAAAAAATCATGCGTTTGCATTTTAATATCAAAAGTACAGCCCTAATGTATCCTATCAAACAAAAAAGTAATGCGTGATGACATACGTTAACTCCACTTAATAATACATGAGGACAGAATGATTGACAGGTGCCTGTGACAATCAACTTCAACAACTCCCCGCGAGCCAGTGTTCACTGCGCTGGTTTAATGGCTCCCCCTTCCCCCGCCTCCCCCGCCCGTCCTCTCCACACAGTGGAGCGCTGGCCTCAGCCAATCACAAGCCGTGGCCGACGTCTCGTCTCGTCCTGTGAACGCAGTTGTTTCCGTAGCCGCTGCCTTGTTACAGTCTATGTGAAAAGCTGTGACACTCACCGGCGTCAGCGCCGCCCGTCTTTACATATTAATTTCTTCAATGCGTTATGACCCTCCTACTTCTTTTTTTTTTTTTTTAAGATTTGTTTTTGGGCTTTTTATGCCTTTATTGATAGGACAGTAGACTGACAGGAAATGTGGAGAGAGATGGGGAATGACATGTGGCAAAGGTCGTCCGGATCGGGAATCAAACCGGCGACGCCAGCAGGCATCCATAGCCTAGTATGTGGTATGGGCCTTGACCACCAGGCCAGCGGGCGCCCCGACCCTCCTACTTTTTGACCGTCATATCAAATCCCCCCTAGCGCTTTTTCCCTCCTTTCTGGACCGTTTCAATAGGAAATTTGTCACCATAAGGAAGTGGAGCAAGTGAAGAACTTATGTTGCAGTCCGTCTTTAAACAGAAAATGAATGCTTGTTCAGGTTGGGATACCAATTTTACTCAATCAGGATAGAGAACTCAATCAGGATACAGATTAAACAACAGTGCAATTGGAAGTGATGACACCAATAAGTGAGCAGACAACATGGAACTGGATCACTATGAACGAAGCTCAATGGTTACCCTCTCCTGATTGGCTGACATATTGTCACAGTTGTCACCAACCTGAAAATGTATTTTGGGTTTGTTGAAGAGTCGGAGAGACATGGAGACCCCTGTTACTGAACAAACACTCTATAGCAATGTTTACTACTATCAGAACATTGTGCTTTAACCTTTTAACAGAATATTTTTTTTTATTATCATCCATCATACTTCAGTCCCATTATAAAGATGAGATCATATGCAATAGCAGCACCATATAATGACCCCTGCCTCATTTGATGACAACAATGATGTCTGCCCTGAGTATCGCCGTATTGCCACGCCACACAGATAACAATCTTGACCGTAGGCCCTTCCAAACCCTGGGCAGCAATGTGTACAGGAGTCATTCTGGCAGAAGGGTCTTTTATTTGTGCATCACATTTGTTGCCATGGTGAGTTGTTGCTTTTTTTTTTATGGTGCCTATTTTTGTATTTTTGCATGTATTGTCTAACCGCCGTCAGGAGCTATAAGGCACTCCCAATCCACCACGTGTGTTTACATTATGGCTCACACACCGCAGGGCTTGACATTAACTTTTTGAGGCACTTGTCCTATGGACACATTTCCCATTCACTTGTCCAGGCACAAAAGTCACTTAAATTTGACTTTTCCTTTTTTTTTTTTTTTTTTTTTTTTTTCAGTTTGTTTTATTTGACAATACATAAGACTCCCCTTGGCCCCTGTCCACTCCACAGTCCATAGTCTGCATACAGCACAAAGTCCTGTCCACTCCACAGTCCATAGTCTGCATGCAGCACAAAGCTGCTAGGAGCGTCACAGAAAAAAACGTGAAACCAAGAGCCACTTGTCCAACGGACAAGTAACTTTTTAATGAACTTCTGGTTGAAGATGTAAGATGTACATGGACAAGCCTTAATGTCATTCCCTGCACCTCTGTTCCTCACTGGAACACGTGCGCGTTTACATCACTGCTCACACACACACACACCTGTTCTTCACTGGAACACGTGCGCGTTTACATCACGGCTCAAACACCTCTGTTCTGCTGGGCACCTCAAAAAGGTCCCGTTCCGCCGCCCTGCGTACTCTTCAACAATGGGTCCGTGGGCGGTGGCGGCGTTGCCATGGGAAGAGGCCTGTTGGAGAGCGTTATGCAACACCCATTATCACGAGAGAGGGAGAGCGGGAGAGTGAGGACAGTTTCGATTGATGGCTTAAAACCCATTTAGGCCTAGAATTATTGAATGCTTTAACTATTGAAAAATAGCAGACTGCGAGCTTGTAGATCTGCTATTTTTGAAAAAGTCGGAAAATGTGTGCAAATCTTTGAATATATGTATTTTTAACGTTTGTAACTCAAATTTTGCTTCTGTGGGGTCCCTGGAGCTAAATATTTTGAGATGGGGGTCCGTGGCCAAATACATATCAGTTTGGGGGTCCTTCACATGAAAAGGTTTGAGAACCTCTGACATAATATTCTCTCAAGGACAGACTAACTGAGCTCCATTTAAGTGAAAAGGACCTTTTCTTTGACGATGGCTGGCCAGATTGCTGACATAGAAATATAGGGTTTTTCAAAAAATCTTATAAGGATTCAAGACAGGGTCAAAATTATAATTTTCACGATTTTTCAAAAATAGCAGATCTACAAGCTCGCAGCGCGGCACTCGGTGCTGCGCTGTGAGCTTTAACTATTTTTCAATAGTTAAAGCATAAATTAATGATATACAATAATGTGTACCCGTTCTAAATGGGTTAAAGTGCTGCCAGGGTTCTCTGTTGTTGAGTGAGGAGGAGGAGGAGGATGATGATGATGAAGAAGACAGTGGTGGCAACATGTGCTTTCAGAAGCACTTATCTTTAAACGACTGCTATTGTTGTCCTCCACTTCGCAAAGTCACGACCTGCGTGGATGTTGCATCACGCATCGTTTGAAGCCTGTCGGTCATTTGGATTCCAAGCCAGCGCGTCTTCTGTTGCGCAGCGAAAACGGCCGAGCTACAAGCTCTCAATGCGTCCGAGCTCGTTGATCGGCTGTTTTCTTGTAAGTGGCCAAACTATCAACATGTACTTGTTATGAATGCTTGATTCTGATTGGTCAATCGCTTGAAATCAGCGGTGTGTTATTTGTGGATAATAACCACTCTGTCCAATGAAAGACTCCTGAGCACCTGATTGGCTCATATCAATCTGTCCAATCAAAGGCTCAGAGCAACCGATTGGCTCATATCAATCTGTCCAATCAAAGGCTCAGAGCAACCGATTGGCTCATATCAATCTGTCAAATCAAAGGCTCAAGAGTACCCGATTGGCTCATATCAATCTGTCAAATCAAAGGCTCAAGAGTACCCGATTGGCTCATATCAATCTGTCAAATCAATCAATCTGTCTAATCAAAGGTTCAGAGCACCTGGCTGCACTGTGTGATGTTAATGCTGTATCCAATGTGACAGCCATGTATAACAAACACACAATGTCATTTACAACTAAACGTTGCTCTCAGGAACGTTTTTTTTTTAAACATTTAAAGTGAGAAATGGATGCTGCAGTAACCCAAAATTAGATTGTATTTGATTCAGCACATACTTGTTTTCTGAGGAAACTGTGTTGTGCGGGCGAGCGGCCAGCGCAATACTTGTGGAATACTTTTCATTACCGTAAGCAAAGGAGAGCTATGTTTTGTTGTTACTTTTGAGTCAATTTATAAATGTATTTATTAAGCAGCTGTGTAATAACTAATCAGGATACTTCTTGCCATGCTGGTCTTCAGACTTTCAGGGCCATTAATCATCCTATCGGGAGTTATTTTATTAGGATGTCTCTACTCTCAATAAGGGCTCGAACACACTGCCCTACTTTTGAGACGAGTGTGCTGTCGCCGATATCTAGCTGTCGCTAGATATCTAGCAATTGATATTTGTCTCTGTCGCAAACTGGACATCATCCAGTATGAAAGAGGTTGCACACCCTGAGAAGATCTGTGTTAAATGAGAGCACAATGTGATCACAGACAGAACGACTGTCTGTCTGTCTGTCTGTCTGTCTGTCTGTCTGTCTGTCTGTCTGTCTGTCTGTCTGTCTGTCTGTCTGTCTGTCTGTCTGTCTGTCTGTCTGTCTGTCTGTGTATAGATGGATATATCATGAATAGGCTAATATAGACCTTTATTCAGAGGGTAAATTCAGGTGTCCTATGGGTAGTGATATTGCTGTTAAATAATATTCTGTTTCATGACTTTCATCATAATAATATAGATGCTGTTTCATAGCAATATAAAACCAAAGCATCTCACAATATGTTGATAAAACCACACAGCAGCCTGGCTGGTGTTATTATGAAAACATGGAACAGGTGCGCTGTGTGCCATGTGTGAGAGAGGAAAACCATTAGCGCCCGCTCTCATGCACAAATAGAATAAAAACAAATGTATTGGGGATGCATCCTGGTGAAATATCTGGCAGTGTGTGACCCCTTGTCGAAAACCACAACGAGCCGATTTCAAGAAAGTCACTTGTGCAGCGTGAAATACTCTTAATGATCTGATGACTCGCCGACCACGCAATATCGTACAGTCCGTTCGAGCCCTAAAGAGTGAGGAGGCGTCGTTGTCACTCCAGCGTCAGAGCCAGAGCCTCTCATTTCACACCTCCCTCCTTCCCTCCCTGACTCTCGTTTTCACCCCTGTGATGTCGATCCGCGTGCCGAGGGCTCCCAGGATTCCACACATTTTTCCTTTGTTTTCGGGTCGCTCCAGCCGGGCTTCAGGCCTCGGGCCGGCGTGCCTGAACAGTGCATCAGGAACTGTTGGTTCTAGCTGAGGGAAGCATAATGTCTCTCACCTCAGGTTACGATCAGCATCCAAATGGACCAATGGGAGGAGGGAAAGGAGGCAAGGCTGAAGCTAATAGCTGCTGTTGTTGTATAAGTATAATACATGCAGGGGTCTTGAACGTTTTCAGGCCAAGGACCCCTTAGCTGAGAGGGAGATAAAGCAGGGACCCCCCCACTATATATTGTGTAAAATTGTGTTGCAGATTTTCATCAACTTGTTTGACAGCACTGTCATCAGTATGTTCATGTTAATGTTTTTTTTCCCCAGACATTTAACACGTTGATACTTAGTAAATTGGACCTTTCACTCTGTATTTGGTCTGATCTTCTTTTTTTACCTCTACACCAAACCTATTAGCCAAAAATAGCCGATCTACAAGCTACAACGCCTTGCAGTGTCTACTGGCTCTTCCTATCCGTCTCATTGTGTCTGTTGCTCTCTCTCCCTCCTCTCTCTATCTCTCTCTCTCTCATCTGTGTCCAGACGTACATTGGCAGTGTGGTGATCTCTATCAACCCGTACAGACATCTGCCCATCTTCACGCCAGACAAAGTGGAGGAGTACCGGAACAGGAACTTCTATGAGCTCAGTCCACACATGTGAGTCTACACTACAGAGACCCTGTTTGCTATTTCCACCCTCCAACTCCCTCAACGCCCATCCCTAATAGAACCATCTATTCGAGATTAAGGATGCTCCGATTTATCGGCCACACATCGGTATCTGATGATATTTGCCGTTATCGGTCAGTATCGGTATCAGCACATAACGCTGACATT
Organism: Nannobrachium achirus; assembly: GCF_963921795.1. Lineage (NCBI taxonomy): Eukaryota > Metazoa > Chordata > Actinopteri > Myctophiformes > Myctophidae > Nannobrachium > Nannobrachium achirus. Next base: position 783,790 of record NC_137829.1, read on the forward strand.
AACCGATGGCAGTAGACGATATGTATCTGTTGTTGATAAGCATACGTTTTGTGCTGGCTATGTTGGTGTGTTGGTTGCAGGTTTGCAGCCTACCAAGCTGTATTTCTAGTATGATTTGATCTTTATAGTGTTTACTGAACAGTTGCTTGGTCTAACTAGGTTTTTTCTTAGATTACTATTTCTATGCACTTGATGTTGATGAATTAATGTATTGCCTCGCTTATTGTAAATCTCTCTGGATTAACACATGGGATGCTCAGGTTTATAACATTTCTAGCTGTTGCTGCTGCCGCCGTTCACTCACGCTTTATTTTGAAGAGCCTCGGAAGCTTTGTGCGTGTGCACCTGGGTGTCCGCTGACGATTGAGGAAGATAATCCATTTGTTGACAAACGCTCACGAAACTAAAATCCAAACCGCGGCCGACCATCGCGGTAAAGTGTCGCCGTGAAAACAATCAGATCTCTGCTTCCCTGGCGTTCTTTTCACCTCATTCATAGATAAAGCCCTTTTTATGTTTCAGAGTAGAATGGAAATCAATGCAACCAGCTTGTGCCATTTTCTCTCTCTCTCTCTCTCTCTCTCTCTCTCTCTCTCTCTCTCTCTCTCTCTGCTACGGGGTGACATATGGACTCGGGTCATTCAGAGGGCAGGCAGCTGCACGTACAGTTAACCCTTCGTTGTCTCGTTCAGGAACGAGACAACTCCTTTTGGCAAGGTGACCCCTAGTGGCCTTAACTCGTTACTGAACGAGTTTGGCACCCAAGTTGTTAAGAGCTAAATGCCTAAATTGTGGGGTCCTGTCTGGTCCGCTGTGCTCCACGGCAGGGCGTCCATCTGTCCGTCTGAACAGGGGCGCCAGCACCGCCGGCCGGACGGACGGACACCGTTGTTGTTGTTGTTTCTGGTGCCAGGACGAAACAAAAGGGCTGCCGCTACTCGTCAATTAGCTCACCGTCACCCCGGGTTACAGCACAGTCTCTTGGCACAGTCCTGCTGTGTGTGTGTGTGTGTGTGTGTGTGTGTGTGTGTGTGTGTGTGTGTGTGTGTGTGTGTGTGTGTGTGTGTGTGTGTGTGTGTGTGTGTGTGTGTGTGTGTGTGTGTGTGTGTGTGTGTGTGTGTGTGTGTGTGTGTGTGTGTGTGTGTGTGTGTGTGTGTGTGTGTGTGTGTGTGTGTGTGGACAGTGACAGATGTGTCCAGCTGGTGTGTATACATTTGGCAAGAACCGCATTTAGAGTGAACATTTTTAACTAAAATCTTTTGGGGGTCCTTGACATGAAGATGATTGAGGACCACTGGTATTGGCAACATACGTTTTGAAACCCACATTAACCACTTCAGCCCTATTTACGTTTTTGGCCATTTGAAAATAGACGATCTACAAGCTCACAATGTGGCGCGTTGTGAGCTTGTAGATCTGCTATTTTCAAATGATTTGTATACATTTGAATACTTGAGTACTTCATAATGAGTACTCTGGCTGTCTAGAACAGTGTTCTCACAGTGGGGTCCGGGGACCGCCAGCGGTTCCAGGGGTCCCCAGCAAAAATGAGTTAATTAATATAGCATTGCGGTGATTGCAACCACTAATTATTTCATACTTTGGCTAAGCGTGTTTCACCAACTTTTTGAAAAATCGCTGACTATTCTGCGTCGCTCCGATCCGCGCACAGGAACGTTTAAAAGACGGCAACAGGTGTGCTAGAAAGCTTTTTTTTCCCGGTTAGACAGTTGGCTTGACAGTGACTTAATGTTTCTGTTCAGCAACGTCAAAGTCTTATAGGATTTAATGTGAGCTCCTCATAATTCTCATCCATGTCTGTCAGGGTTAGGGTTAGGGTCTGTCAGGTCTGACTATGGTAGCGTTACGACTACAAGTCAGCAACCTGTCTAAGCCCTTCACTAAATCCTCTGGGGCCAAGTTGCAGGATGCCTGTCAAATTAGAGCGGTTAAGATGGTTATCCGTGGCAGCTTTGACCCCGGGGGCCGACGGGGTCGAACGTGAGGGGAGGGTAATGGACATGACGTTCCTTTTGTTAAAGCACTAATCCCCCCCATCATGAAATACATCCCCTGTTCTTGATCGCCCTTCTGCTCTGCGTTTTAACAATGTTAACACATGTATGTTCAAAAGTCAAAACAGTTACTTTTCAGGAATTGAAAAAAGAAAAAAAAAGAAAGTTTTCTAATGAATACAATGTAATCATTATTTAGTCAAAAGCTCCTGATAATGTTTCATTTGTTAAATATTTGTAAAACCCACAGACAAACGTAACCACTTTCGACCCATTGGGCATCATGTCATTGGGTGAACATTTTGAGAAACAATCTTTCAGAAATGGCAGAAAATTGCAGACATCCAAGCTCACAATGTGTTGCGCTGCGACACGCTGTTTAGCTTGGAGGTTGGCTATTTTGGGTGAGTGATGCCACACTGAACTAAGCATAATCAAGTGAATACTGGAGATGTGGCGTAACGGCATGGGTTTCTACACAGAGTGGGCAATTCTTTCAACATAAGTTCAAGTTCAGGAGAGTTTGGACAAGGCAATTTTCTTGAATGCTTTCTTCAGGTATGGCATGGAGAGGGGGGGGGGGGGGCATTTGAATTTCTTTCACCACAGTAAAAACTGCATTCATGGTCTGGAGAGGGCACTTTTTACAGACGGCCCCCTTTGATGTTGTGTGCACGTGCCTGGATCATCTGGACAAGACTGTGGAATAGACCAAGACCAAGGGCTCTCTAGCTAAAGGAGATTAAGCCGCCTTTAATTGGACGTCACCGGCCAAAGTCGCATTGTTTCCAAACACTCATTGATCCTCCTGCCAGACCATCTGGAACATCCCCTCTCATTGGTCTGTAAGTGGATCCCCCTTGGTTCAGTAAAAGCCATTAGTCCTGTCATCTGTTTTTTTTTTCTTTTTTTTTTTTCATCTTAAATTTTTACCCCACCCATTTTTCACCCTGTGTCAATTATCTAATGTAATTCTGGGCGCTACATTCCCTTGCCAACCTGTGGAGACAACAGACTGACCTCATGCTTCCTTCTATGTATGAGCAGTCCGAGTCGCTTCTTTTCACCTGACAGGGCAGAGTTTCCCCGGTTTGACGTACAGTAGCCCGTGGAAGGAACACGTTATTCCAACCAGTTCCTTTCCCCTCCATCAGGCACCCTGGCTGGCCAGGGGGAGGCAGGATTGATGCATGTTTTTTGTGAGGGTACCTACCCTAGGAGACATGGGGAGAACATGCAAACTCCACACAGAAAGGCCCTATCGCCAACCCCACCGAGGGTGCTGATGACGTTGAGGAGAGAACACGCCCACAGCTAAGTAACCCAGGACCTTTTAGCTGTGAGGTGACAGCGCTACCGACTGCACCACCGGGTTAGGGTTAGGGTTAACCCTAACCCTAACCCTAACCCTAACCCTAACCCACCTCAGTCCTGTCATCTTAAAGGGCCTATGAAGATGAGTTTCATGGATTCTATTAGATTCTATTATTGGTGACCCCAGGGGGGACTGAACCTCTAACCATCTTGATACAAGACCTTCTATTATTGGTGACCCCAGGGGGGACTGAACCTCTAACCATCTTGATACAAGACCACATGACACCGCTTAACCAAACGCTCTGATTTGTGTGTCTTTGAATGTATATTAAAGTCAAACATTGGCTCCAGTTTAATGCCTTCAAAAACACGGGCTTCTCTCACTACATATTCCACAAGGCACAAGGTCACGTCATCCCTGCTCCTGTACAGCTGGAAGTAATCATTTGTGGCTTGGAAGCCCATTTGGATAGAGAGCCATTTGCATATGTTTAACTTACTGGTATTCAAATTCAGAGTGGTAAATGAGCTTGACTGCAAGCCAAGGCAATTATATGTTTTGTGTTGGCTTTGAATACGGATAAATAATTATGTTTCTTGTTTTACTTTTTTTTGTATAAGTTATTTTCTTTTTTTGCTTGAGTAGAGAAAGTAATTTTCTCCACAACAATTTACCACGGCAATTCATGGCAAAAATCCAACCCAGTCGGGTTATTCATCCAAATTAGTTTTGAGACACTCAGTAGAAAAGGGATGTAAAATCAGAAGAGCAGCATTTGGGGACATAGCAGTGAAGAGCTCTTTTCAAAAGCTAGAAACAAAGAGAATTTGCCGTTTCCCTGTAGACTGTGCCTATCAAAGGTCACTTGTGCAATAAAACAAGTAGATTAAATGGAAGACAAACATTGACGCTGGCTCAGCCAGATCTATGCTCTCCTAAGCTAAGCGATTGTTGTGCCCATAATATAACGCGTACTGCAGAGGAAAAATGGAGGACACACACACACACACACACACACACACACACACACACACACACACACACAGCCCACAACCAATAGTCTAAACAAATATGCATATCAATGTGTTATTGAAAAGTGTAAACTTGTGATGTAAAAAAAAAACGGTGATGTAATTTACCCATCCTATAACAACTAGGAGCAGTGAAGTCATTTACCCATCCTATAACAACTAGGAGCAGTGATGTCATTTACCCATCCTATAACAACTAGGAGCAGTGATGTCGTTCACCCATCCTATAACAACTAGGAGCAGTGAGGTCGTTTACCCATCCTATAACAACTAGGAGCAGTGATGTTGTTCACCCATCCTATAACAACTAGGAGCAGTGACGCAGCCATTCTACGGCACTCAGGGAGCAATTAGGGGTTAAACTACGTTATCATTTTAGGGGGGTCCTTTATTTGGCATAAGAAAAGTGTGTAGAACTACTGAATTAGAAGGCGTTTGTAGACTGGGTCTTAATGGGTTAAATGGATGTGAGGTTTGGAGCGGACGAGGGCGGCTTGTGAAGCCACAGCTCCTGAAAGCTAATGAAGAGGAACTTATTCGTCAGCCTTTTAGAAATATCCACCACATGAGTTAGGAGAACTCACAGCTGTGTTGGTTGAAAGGCACTTTGAGGCAACTTGGAGCTGGGCTTGTGCCTGCTGCCACAACGGTGTGTAGTAACTGAGTACATTTACTCAAGTACTGTACTTTAGATTTTTCTTTCCTTTTTAGTATGACAATTTATGTACTTCTACTCCACTGCATTTGAGGCAAATATTGTTCTTTTACTCCACTAAAAAAATATCTGAAAACGTTACTAGTTGGGCTACTTTGTACATTTTGATTATTACAAAACATGCATTAACCACTTCAGCCCTATAGACAGATTTATTGTTTACCAACATTGAGACTGCACGCGCAGGTGACTGTTTCATATAATCAATTCCCAACAGATCCCCAAACCTGTTGTTTTGGGGAGCGCTGGTTTCATGTTCATTCAACCTCCTCTTCTGTGTTGGCTGGTGAGACGCACCTAGCGAGACATATACTTCATCCCGCAATGATATTCCGCGCCGAGCCGAACAGCTGACATACAAGCTCACAACCGCGTCGCATATGCGACTGTTGTGAGCTTGGAGGTCTGCAGCCGTTCTCTGCGCGAGACACCGTCGCGGGATGGAGCATAAATTAGGCTTGATGGGCTCCAGTTGCACTAGCAACTGTAGGGGTGGTTTTGAGGGCAACTGCTTTGAATTGCTATTATTGTTTACACACAACAGAAACCATGGATTATATATTTCAAGAGCGAAAAATCACAGTAAAAATCCAAAGCATTCTTCCTCCACACTGGGAGAAAAACAACATCTGAAAGTTTAATGGGATGCATTTTTACACACGAGGCTGGTAACCACTTTTACATTGCATCTTATGAGCGGTCGGTTTCTTTTGCCTCTGACCGATCAGTGTGATGTGTCAGTTTTACACATTTTGAACTTGTGAAATTCAACATTTTGCACACAATCGGCTATATTTCCCTTTTTTTTGTATTTTTAAAAACCTTTTAAAATACTTCAAATAGCCGATCTACATCGACACAATGTGAGCTTGTAGATCAGCTATTTGAAATATAAAAAAAATGTTTTTCAAAATAAACAAGATTTTAGGGATAAGGGGTAAGGCATGGACAAAAATATAGCCCAATGAGTACTTTCTGTTTTTGGTACTTGCATTTATTTTGAGACCAATATTTTTGTACATTTCCTTTTACAATTTTGAATGCTGGACTTTTACGTGTAACATAGTATATTTCTACGTTGCAGTATTGATATTTGTACTTAAGTAAAACAACGAGAGTACTTTTTTCCCCCACCACCGGTAGGGCCGTGGGAGGGCGTGGATCTCTGATAGCAGCCCTTGATGACCGGGGTGGGCCTGGGGTGGGCCTGGGGTGGGCCTGGGGTGGGCCTGGGGTGGGCCTGCCCTGCCCTGCCCTGGCAGGCGGGAGAGACCACCCCTGGAGAAGTACTCACACCTCGGGCTGCTTTATGATCAGCCCTGGTGGGCTTCCCAGGGGGAGGAGCTTTATAGACGGGGGAGGTCGTCTTCCCAGGGGGAGGAGGTTTATAGACGGGGGGAGGTCGTCTTCAGTTCCAGACACGTGCATGGGGGGGCAGCCTGGAGCACATTTGTGTTAAAAAATAAATCAATGACAGTTGGTCCCAGGCATCACCAGGGACGCTGGCCATGTTGTAATTAAGCTGTTGTTAAAGAGGTGCTAACATAGTTTTGCACTTTTTCTGTTTTGTATGTGTCTACGGGGTTAACATTACTCTAATAGACCCCCAGGTGTGGTTATAATGTGCAAATGTGTCTTCCCCGTTTATTTTTGGTTACTTCCTGAAAGCTTAAAACCTCTGAGTCAAAAGGCTAAATTGAAATACACTGATATAATGACATGACAATATCATCCGTTCATCCCCTCCCCTTTTTACCATTCAACAACACTGTGGGTGTGGCTAACTTCAGCTGGGTCACCACCCGCCTGAAAACCAGGCATACTTCTCTTTCAACTAACAGTCTGTCTTTGCTTGAAGCCTTGCCACTTTGATGCTGCATTTATTAGTATTGTTTTATCATGAGATTAGCCATGCCGCTTGTCTGCTGGGCTGGACTTTTTGATTGCTGGTGATATCATATCTATCATCTCTTGTATGAGGTTAAACAGAATAGCACAATAAATCACAAGCTTAAATGTGTCATCGTAACATTGAGCTTCAGTTAGTCCACTTTACCCAGCACCACTGTCACAGCACACACCCTCTTTTTATGAACAACCAGGTTTACACACATCATTTAAATTAATTTCATTTTTTGGCGGTCGCTTCTCGACCTTGGGGCGTCTTACTTAATAGACATCACTGATGATTACTTCTCAAACATCTCATTGTGTGTATGAATGAATGAATCAATCAATCAACTTCATAAGCGCTCAGGTAAAGTACCTGCCCACCACCACGGAGGTTGTGGGTTCGAATCCACTGTGGTGCATCCGGCTTTGGCCCGTGTTCCTACGGGCTAGGGGGGCGGAGCCTGTCTGCAGAGCATGTTTTGGGGAGAAAAGGGGGGAAAACACAGTGTGCGCAGTAGAGTGTGCGGGGGCTGGAATGAGGATCAGCATCTCTAAATCTGAGGCCATGGTTCTCAGCAGGAAACCGATGGATTGTGCAGTCCAAGTAGGGAGTGAGAGTATGAGACTTTACCCCAGGTGAAAGAGTTTAAGTATCTTGGGGTCTTGTTCACGATTGAGAGAAAGGGGAAGGTGGAGAAGGAAATGTACTCTTGTTTTGTCATCGCAGAGAACGAACAGCAGGGTAACGGATGACTGGACACGCTCTAAAGACCACTAACACACCCCACACAGTGTTCACAACACCACAGTGTCCAAACTGTCCATTAGCTACCAGCTTTATTATGTATAATTTGGACACCTTGGAAACACAGTGCTTTAGTGTCCCTCTAAACAATAATCACTGCTCCTCTCGGTTCTTAACAGCGCACAGCTCTGTGTGTGTGTGTGTGTGTGTGTGTGTGTGTGTGTGTGTGTGTGTGTGTGTGTGTGTGTGTGTGTGTGTGTGTGTGTGTGTGTGTGTGTGTGTGTGTGTGTGTGTGTGTGTGTGTGTGTGTGTGTGTGTGTGTGTGTGTGTGTGTGTGTGTGTGTGTGCGGTGCATGCAGAATATGGGAAGTTGTTAAACATCCTGGGTAAAGATAAGGTGAGTATTTCTGCCGCTAAAGGTTAAAGGTCGTTGACTGAATGACAGGAAAAGGCCTGTTAATGAGAGATAGCCTGTCACCGTCATGACATTTTAGTTGGCCATTAATTGTCACAAACATAATGTGTGATTTGCAGTTTAATTGTGTTGTTTATGGCATTGAACATTGGAACATGTAAATAACATGTTTGCCTCGTTGGCTTTGTGAACAAAAACATAGGAACAACATAAGAACTGTCATCTCTTTTGAGCGGTGGTCACAACGCTCCTATACGTGGCCGTGGGTATGTATGTATGTCTGTCTGTATGCGTCCGTGTATGTAGCCTACAGTGGACTGTGCCGCTGTCCACTTGATTTAGAACCATTTTTAAAGGTGCATATCATTTCTGTTACTCAAATCTCAAATCAAAATCGAAACAAGACGCGTGGCTTCGCGCTGCATTTGGAGCTTGTAGATCTGATACTTTTGATACACTAGCCCTTACCCGTTCAAAGATATGAGCTCCAAAATGATGTGCAGTGTGTGGGTTATGGGATGTGCACTGTGCATACAGTATATGAGGGATGGAAAGTAACTTTAACTGGTGCTTGCATGATAATATGTAGGAGCATCAATGTAAGAAATACCCGTTTCGTTTAATGGCTAAGCCCCCCCCCCCCCCCGCCCGCCCGCCCGCCTGCCCGCCTGCACACACACACACTCCCCCCCCCCCCCCCCCCCCCCCCCCCCGTGTGTGTGTGTGTGTGTGTGTGTGTGTGTGTGTGTGTGTGTGTGTGGGTTTGTGTGTGATTGTGCATGGCCTGAACAACAGCGCCCCTCCCTTAACATGTGTGGTCACAAAAGGTACTGTAGGCTAAATAGATATAGATACACCATAAAAATGCTATTATACAGCATACGATTTGTGAAAGTGACAAACGGGCTTCACAGTTATGTCAGGTGTGTTCAAATGCTGATGGTGATGCGATTTCAGATCAATTGCTCCAGCCACCGAGGAGAAACGCTGTTTCATACAGACAGACAGACACTCACTCACTCACTCACTCAGACAGACATTCGCAAAATTATAGTATAGATTTGAGTGATGCTGTGGTAGGATAATATGACATCTATAGATTACAGTGCTTGGTGTGGACAGCCCTTAACTCCTATTAACACAGTAACTGACTAAAGTCGGGATTTTAAACCCGACTTGAGTCGGGGTATAACTTTTCCAATTGTAAACCGTAGCGTGCGGTATGCAGCACCCGGCACTGATGCAAAAACTCAAATTCCCATAATCCTTTGGTAGATGTAGTCATCCGGAAATGAAAACCTCTGCGTGAATGTATCTCGTAATCATCGGCAGATTGCGTTCTTATTTATAACAGGCCCTTCTCAATTGACCATGACAACAGTGTGGATGGCCGCGGTTATAATCTTTTCTTTACCAGGGGTGAAAGAAAGGACGAATCATTGTCCGTTCCCGGGTCGTAATCGGGACACGGTGGTACGTTCATGGAGCCTCGAAACTACGGTAAAAAACACTGAAAAACCCTGGAAGAATTATTAATGAATTATATGCCCGGCATATAAATACAGTAGTGGGCACGTGTCCAGTGTTGTGTTCTAGACTTTTTTTGTGGGCATACTATAACATATGATCCGTGGCTATTCATGTGGCCAGGGCATACGCCAGTGCATAATGCCTATCAAATACGCTACTTTGAAAGGTTCACGAGGGCAGACGCTATTCATATATATATTTTTTTCGACAGCAGACAGCGCATACGTGCATTACAGGTAGAACACGGCACTGCATGTGTGTGTCCCGCCTCCCCCTGCTGCACACCACAGTGCTCTGATGTGTGCCATCGCGTTGACACAAATCAGTGGCCCTTCACTGTGTACAGAGACCTCACAGATGGTGGCCAGGAGTCACTTCTGTCTGTCCCTCAAGTGGCCAGACCTCTCTCTGTGTGTGTGTGTGTGTGTGTGTGTGTGTGTGTGTGTGTGTGTGTGTGTGTGTGTGTGTGTGTGTGTGTGTGTGTGTGTGTGTGTGTGTGTGTGTGTGTGTGTGTGTGTGTGTGTGTGTGTGTGTGTGTGTGTGTGTGTGTGTGTGTGTGTGTGTGTGTGTGTGTGTGTGTGTGTGCGCAACCGTGCCTCCCTCGAGAGGGGGATGGTGTTTCCCTCTCCTGTGTAATGAGGTAGTGAGGCCCCCGCGCCGGCGCCGCTCCCCACTCTGAGCACACACACCACTCAGAGGTCAACGTCACGGCTGGCTGGTGGAGTGAGGGGGACCGGCAGTACCATGGCATACGTTTTGGGGGAGGGGAGGGGTGGGGGGTTCAGCTGCCCTTCCAAAGGGTAGTGTGATCGCTGCCTGGCTGAAGGGCCTGCTGGGGAACACGCTTCATTAAGCCAGAGAGTTTAGGGCACCTGGGACATGTCTGGTGGGGCGGGGGTTTTATAGCTGCATGGGTGAGGAGGGTGAATGCACTGGCCATCACCGGTCTGACTGTGAAACAGACCGCAAAGTGTCCACGGGCACCGTGTGGGTTTACTGTAGGTGGAAGGCCGCTGTGTGGGAGTGGAGCGTGGGTCACCACTGTAGGATACAAGCAAAGCTTGTTTAAATCCCTTGGACCCCCCCCAATCCAAACTGAAAAATAAAAGACCCTGATAGTGTCAGTGAACCACATTTTACACACACTCTTGCCCGGAAACTAGGGCTGTCACGACTCACGATTATGACATTTTACATGATGATTAATTGTCACTCAAATAATTCACAACGCGTCGCATGTTGTGAGCTTGTAGATCTGCTAATTCCACTATTTTTGAAAATATATTAAACATTTTCAACATGGAAACGATTAGACAATTATGTAATAATTGTGACAGGCCTATTCAGAACACATTCATTTTCTCTCAGAACCAGTTCAAAATTAGCCTCCGAGTTACAGACCCATAATTAGGGGGTTCCATTTGGTTCCTGTTTCTTTTCTTTTTTAGATTTGTTTTTGGACTGTTTATTCCTTTATTTGATAGGACAGTAGACTGACAGGAAATGGGAGAGAGATGGGGAATGACATGTGGCAAAAGTCGTCCGGATCGGGAATCGTGTGCACATCTTTGAATATGGGGGGGGGGTCCCTGATACAATATTTTGAGATTGGGGTCCATGTCCAATTACATATCATTTTGGGGGTCCTTCACATGAAAAAGTTTGACCACCGCCAACATAGAAACATATCTTTTTCACAAAAACCTTAGAAGGATTCAGAAGACAAAATATAATATAATACAAAGATGTTTCAAAAATAGCAGATCTAACAAAAGCCTCTGTTAACAAAAGGCTGTCACACATACATACAGTAGCACCGCATTCTTACCATGCTGGTTTACAGTATGCTCCTACAGTAGACTGAGAAGCTCATCGTTGCGTGTGTGTCTACAGTACGTCAGTGTTTGCTGTTATAGTCTGGGTGTTTATCTTAGCCTGACGGTGCCAGATCTCTCGTGTGTGTGTGTGTGTGTGTGTGTGTGTGTGTGTGTGTGTGTGTGTGTGTGTGTGTGTGTGTGTGTGTGTGTGTGTGTGTGTGTGTGTGTGTGTGTGTGTGTGTGTGTGTGTGTGTGTGTGTGTGTGTGTGTGTGTGTGTGTGTGTGTGTGTGTGTGTGTGGCCAAGATCGCAGCATCTTACTGCAAACCATGATGTCACAATGATGGGTCCTCGATGCTAGAAATACTCTGTTTAGAACGTGTACACATTATTGTTTATCATTATTTTATGCTTTAACTATTGAAAAATAGCAGATATACAAGCTCACAGCGCAGCACCGAGTGCCGCGCTGCGAGCTTGTAGATCTTCTATTTTAGAAAAATCGTGAAAATTAGAATTTTGACCCGATTATATAAGTGTCTTTTGAATCCTTCTAAGGTTTTTGGAAAAACCTATGTTTCTATGTCAGCAATCTGGCCGGCCATTGTCAAAGAAAAGGTCCTTTTCACTTAACTGGAGCTCAGTTAGTCTGTTCTTGAGAGACTACTATGTCAGTGGTTCTCAAACTTTTTCATGTGAGGGACCCACAAAATGATATGTATTTGGCCACGGGCCCCCATCTCAAAATATTTAGTTCCAGGGACCACCCAGAAGCAAAATTTGAGTTACAAACGTTCACTTAAAAAAAAAATATATATATATATATATTCAAGCTCGCAGCACGGCACTCGGTGCCGCGCTGTGAGCCTGTGAGCTATTTTTCAATAGCTAAAGTATAAAATAATTTGGGCCCCCCTCCACCTTGGGTCCTGGTAACTCGGTCCCCCCCCCCCCTTGTAAAGCCCGTATCAGAGTGTACGGTGGAGAGCTATCCACCGCAAATTTGAGGTGGAAAGCTTTCCACCTCAAGTCAGAAAATAAGTGCAGGCCATCATAGTACGCCACGGTGGAGTCCTATTCACCGTGACTGACTAGTCTAGATTGACCAATCAGTGAACGGGGTGTAGAGCCTGTCTGTCTGATAGTAAAAACAGAGAGATGTGTTGGGACTCACGGTGGAAAGCTCTCCACTGTGAGGAATGATGTAACGTTGTAGTTTCATGACTCAAAAAGACTCGAAAAGACTACACCGTGGTGTAAAGCCTTCCACCGCGGACCCGACTATGATACGGGCTTAACGCCCCTGGTGCAGGATGCGCTCCTCTCTGCGCTACGGTTTCATCCGGTGTCCTTTTACACGACGTCTGTTGTTTATTTGATTTGCAACAAAGCCCTCTGTCGCGCAGGGGCACCGCTGTGGACTTTAAACCCATTGGTTGCACCCTGCTGCGCCTTTTGTTTGCATTCTGTCTTTTGTGTGCAGTTGGATCGGCACGTTCAAAAGGCAATGAGGCAATGTGGTCGCTATAGTGGTGCCTTACAGTATTATAGCTCTTGTTTAATGTTATTGACATTTGATCCAGTAAAATGTTTGATGCGTTGGGGAGAACAATTAGAGGCTTTGTGCATATCTTCTACTGGCAGGTGCAACGGTAAACATAAAAAAGCCATAGGCCGACTCCACCCCCACCCCCCCATCCCCTCACGTCTCTGTTTTAGGGATGGGACGATAAGCGATGGTATCGTTTATCGTGATAAAAAAACACTCACGATAATCATATCGTGGATATTTACTTTATCGTGATATCGTCCTCCGTCATGCACTGGGATCAATTCACCTTTTATTTGCCGAGCTCCATATCCGGTACCACTTAAACCTGCTATAATTCTAAAAGGTACTTATAATATGCGTACTTCCATACAGCCTTTTTTCACTCTCTATCAAATGTCTTTGCCAAAAAATAGCCGATCTACAAGCTTGTAGATCTGGCTCTGACCTCATGCTCTGACATCACTGTGATATCAGGGGAACCACTCTGGGTTTGCTGCTCTGACTTCACCCTCTGGCTTCACTGATGATGGCACACTAACAGAATCCCTTTTATTATGCCCATATATGGAGTTCCCTGATCTATATTAAGCCCATATCTAACAGGACTTCATATGGGAATACCCATATATGGAGGCCACATCGGCCACATACCACACTAACAGAATCCATAATATGGCCAAGACAGATGGCCAAGACAGCCCATATGTGTGGCTGGTTCTACAGACAGGGATCTCCATGTATGGGCATATAACGAATAACTGAGTAAGCATGTTTGGGCTTTCACAGCATATCTCCATATACAGTACATTGATCTCCATATATGAGTAACTGGTCCGATATACATCACAGGCCAGATGGCAAAGAATTGGCGTGACCTCTCCCTGAGGCGTCTTACTAGTTATTATTATTGATCTTTTTTTTCTTTTTTCTCATATATATTATGTAAGAAAGAGGCAAACATTGTGAACATAGCCGATCTACAAGCTCACAATGACTCTCCTCATAACGCCTCGCAGTGCAATTTGGGAACCCATAATCATGTATACTAGACTTGCACGTCGGGTATCAGGCCAGGGTCCACGTGTCATCTGCATTCAAGTACCAGTAGGTCGGGAGTGGCTTATTGTTGGTATCAGCCGGTAACACATGGGAGTCTGTCCCCGTTACAATGTAAGGGTCTACCTACCTACCATCAGCTCCCAGTACTTGCCGCACGACTTGCCACAACGAAGCCGTGCCACTCATACGCTGAGTTGGTGGTGCCCGGGATTGTACCCTTGACCTTGTGGTCCAAAGGCAGGAGCTCTACCGACTGAGCTACCCGGACACACGTGCATTCAGTATTACATAAACATGGAGTGTTTTGATGTGGAGGACAGGCTTCATGTGCCTGCGAGTACAACAGCTGCTCATGTGTTGTTGTATTGGAGGTATGGAGGCAGCTAAGAGTGGGCTCTTGTGGAGGTTTTGACCGGAGTGGGTGGAGAGGGTCCATTCCAGCACGTGTGTGATGGTGAATATAGAGAGGGATGAAGCGTGTGTGTGGGGGTGTGTGTGTGTGCACCTCACCTGTACTCGCCTGAAAGAATGGAAAGTGTAAACCAGGGGTTCCCAAACTTTTTTGTCTCAGGGCACCCCATAAATATTTGTTTTAATCCGAGGCACCCCCACATTATAATTTTCACTCCCAGCACCTTATATTTATAGCATATCGTCGTTGTCGGGTGGAAAGCGTGTATGTCCAAAACCGTTTTGTATTTATCATCTACAAAATGTACTAAACTAGTGAAAACAGCAGATCTACAAGCTGACTGTTTTCACTAGTTTTGTGCAACAGAAAATATTTTTTCAAGTGTCCAAATAAATTCCAAATATTATCAAATTATCTCGCGGCACCCACTTTGAAAAACCCTGGTGTAAAACATTATTTGCCAGTGGTAACCTTTTTAATAATTGATAGATTTTTTTTTTACAATATAGAACTCTGCTTCACTCTGTCTGTCTTCCTCTCTGTCATTTTCAACTCGTATTGTCGTCGATGAACACAAGGCATCGTGGTAAATCCACTTCCACATAATGTTTTATTTATTGATTCATTTATTTTTGTACAACTTTCAGGCTGTCTGCATTGTACACGCTTTACCCGGCCGTAAAACAAGTTCCTTCACTTAACTCTTTTACTGCTTCGGACGTTCCTGTTCGCCACAATTTTGAACCCAGCTCGTTGCCAATACGGCTTGTTCTTTTTACCTTGTCTGATGACTGTAAGCTGATGAGGGGTCGCGCCGCCGTGTACAGTAAAAACATCTCCCGTAACGCTGCTCTCAAAAATCCACCGCACGTTAGCAATAATGGAGTCCCAAATCACTTCCTGGCTGTTTTCTGTGGATCTGATCTAGAAAATGCATGTCTATGCTCTAAATGGATGGCAAGCGGAGAGGCCCAATTCACATTAATCCTTTGCATAAGGCTGCCCTCTGTGGCTAGAGTAAAGAGTACACATATGAGCGTCCATTCTATAAAGAATTAGTTTGAAAATAATCAATAGATAATTTGCTATAACATCGCAAAGGTGCTTTTTGCTGGCACCAGCCCCAATAAATAAATAATAAATCTGGTAATAACTTCAAAAGAAGTTGACGACGAAGATATTGGTTATCATCAATAGAATAGACACCAATAGCGCCATTGTTGGCCAGATATATTGCTTGTATCTGTGGATAAATGAAAGGCTCATTAAACATAATTGGCCGTGACCAGCTGGCGCCACCATACAGTACAGTTTCCTTTTGTAGATATGACTATGACTGAGCACTTTCTTGTGAAATGTCGCCATTCATAGTCCTAACAATAGTGTGGTACCTTTTATCTGGTGCAGTGCAGCTTACATAAGCACACGTGACCAGCACAAACAAACGGAGGCACGTTGATAAGATTGATTTTAGTTTCTCCGACCCCGCAACCTTTGACCCCTTAGTTACTCTGAGGATCAGACCTTTTTCTGTGCTTATAACTTGTTCTTGAAAGAATGAGACTCGTTATTTTCACTTGATGCCGACAGATAAATCATGAGACTAGTGTTATTTTGGGTAAATAATAGCTAAAGATTGGAATCAGACCCACAACTGGCCTATTGAGACCTTTTTAGATCGTGTCAAAGGTCATGTCTCGCCTAGACACAGGATCTGACACAAATGTTCTTTTTGCCAAGTTTCGAGCTCACAACTGCGTCTGATGCTTTTGTGTGACACTGTAGTAATTAAAACATAAGTAGGGCATTCATTTTTGAAAGGACATGTTATCTTATCTCAAACATGAATATGGAGATTAGAGTTTTTTTCCCGACAGGAAGGATCGGTTGTTTTTTTTCACCCCCACATTTCCTGGTCTATTGGGGCAGTGGTTCTCAACCTGTGGATCGGGACCCCTAGGGGGGTCGCCAAATTATTTCGGGGGGTCCCCAGACCATTAACTTAATGTAACACATTGTTTTCTCACTCAACAGTAAACAAACCAACATAAAGTTTAAGTGTATAGAGGGTATCTGCACATTTCTAAAGTGACAATTTAAGGACTTTTTAATTAATACCTCTAAAATGATCAATTAAACTTGGCCAAATTGTCAAATATTAGAGGCAGAAATTGTGAAAATAGCAGATCTACCTGCTCACAACGCCTCGTGTGTAAAGAGTGCAAATTAGTTTAAAAATCGAAACTAGATGAACGGTGGGTAAATTAAAGAATTCCATCCATTGTGTTGTATGATCTACTACAGTCTGGTTTGGATTTTCCCATAAATGTCTTGGCAGCATCATCTCTGTTCAGTTAGTACATTA
The DNA here is from genome assembly GCF_963921795.1 of Nannobrachium achirus. NCBI lineage: Eukaryota > Metazoa > Chordata > Actinopteri > Myctophiformes > Myctophidae > Nannobrachium > Nannobrachium achirus. The sequence continues at coordinate 800,656 of NC_137829.1, forward strand.
GAATCTAATTTACAACACATCTTCAAAGAGGTGGTGCCTTAGTTCTGTACTTTTTTTCTGTTTTGTATGCCTATGGAGTTTACTAATGTTCATTTTATGAGCCATTGTTTTAATTTAATGTCAGTCTTCAATCGGCGTTGTTAGTTTTTATCACATTTCATTCTGTTTTCATTTAGTCGAATAAAAGTCGAGCATTTTAGTCGTTATCTTAACTCATTGCATGCCAGGCCCGATAGTCCCAAGATTATTTCAATGTCTTTCCCTGCCAGGCCCGATAGTCCCGAGAATTTCCGCCATTTTGAAAAAAAAAAAAAAAAAAAAAAAAAAAAATTCAATTTTTTTTTCTGACACCAAAAAATGTAGTAGGCATGATAGAAATCGCGAAATTGCATGTTTAACCCCCATAGCAACCCCATCTATCAAACATGGCAGCCATCTTTGTTTACATTTTAGGAAAACATAATGGCTTCTATCTCATGAATGCCTGAACGGATTTCCATTCGGATTTTTTTGTTTGAAAGCTGTGAGCAATGTGGACACACGTGGTGCATTATCTAGGCATGGGTGTGCATGATCCGTGCACTATGAATTACATGGAAGTCTATGGAGACCAGAGGCACCGTAGAGTACGAAGGTATGTTATTAAAATGGCGGGGAATGTGTTAATCTAAGACAACACGATTTTAGTTAGTCTAGTTTTAGTCATGACAATTATTTTACCCCTTTAGTTTTTTTTGTCAGCAAATAATATTCAACCCCACAGCCTCCCTCATTCACACCCAGGTTGAAATGAACTAAATCAGCCCCCCCCCCCCCCCCCCCCCCCTCTTTTGGAGGAGTTCTTCAGCATACTCAGACCTTTCTGACCCGGGCTATGCTGGGCCCAGACTCATGTTTGCTTTTCACATTGTTTACATTCCCTGCTGGTACTTCCCATGACTTAAGCTGCAGCTTAGCATGGTTCTATCAACCGCTCGTCCTCTCCGTCTGACCGGCAGTGGTCATCAATGTGTCCGTCCGTACGGCATACGCAGACATAATATGTCTGTGGCAAAGACTTGAGGGAAAGTTTTGATTTGTCTTTTTTACACATCATTTTAACTCATTAGGTTGTTTACAGCCGAGGAAACCGAAGATTTTTCTATGTCTTTCACTGCTGGCTTCTCCTACCTGTTAACGCGGGCGCTAATCCAGTTCCCATCCTGCGCGATCGGACACTGCTATGCATCGTGTGTTTGCGTATTCCATCAGCTTCTCAAATCCGTTGAAATTTTGAAAATTGATCAATCCGTTCTCCATCTGTAAGCCGTGGTGTTTACACAGAAAGCTAACGGGCCGGAATAGAGGACGGACCATCCGCTTCCGGTTTGCGGCCTCAATGTTAATCGGTCTGCTCCATAATGTGTCCGTGTAGAAACCGATCCCGGAGCATTAGTTCCGGCCTATTTTAGTTCGGCTTCGATATATATATATATTTTTTAATTAGAGCTTATTAAATCTTCGGGTTCCTCGGGCATTGCGGAGAAGCCCTACAAAGGGGTATTTTTTTGGCAGCAGTTGTATTAATGTTCTTATTTTTTCTTATATCACTGAATGTCAAGTCTCCAGGTTCTCTTCAGAATAATGTGTGACACTGATTTACTTTGATACTATGGCATGTTATGAGTCCACTACTACTAGTGGTTCTCAAATGTTTTATTTGCAAGGACCCCATAAAGCCCTTTGCACACAGGCACGTTTATCCCCAAGGATAAAACGGACAATTTCATTTTTTAAAAAGAAAACAATGATTTCCCTATGACCTCATGCACACCAGATCCGAATTGGCCGTGCGTTTTTTCTCGATCGAACCCAGTTCGATTTGTGCGTCTTGTCGCATGTGGTACAAAATTCACTCCTTGCTTTTATGACTCATTTTGGGATCCGCAGCGCCGATTCCGCACAGCATTGCACACCAAATCCAATGCGTTTTATTCATGCAGCAAACGAAAAAAACGCAACTGTCCTGTGTGCAAAGGGCTTTACTCTGAGAGTGTATACTCTGAAATCCTGACTTTTACTCGTAACAGAGTATTTCTATGTTGCAGTATCGATACTTTCACTCAAGTAGAACATTCGAGTACATTCTTCCACCAAGGGCAGAGGGCCCACCACCACCATTATCAGAGGCTCTGCCAGGCAGACCCACAATGCCTGGCTCTGTTGGCTGAGCCATGCTACTGACCGAGACCCTCGTAGTGATCCATCAGGGGGCAACCTCTGACACGATGTCAAGTGATGTTGTGCTAATCCAAGCAACTGTGTGTGTGTGTGTGTGTGTGTGTGTGTGTGTGTGTGTGTGTGTGTGTGTGTGTGTGTGTGTGTGTGTGTGCGTGTGCGCTGCACTTTATAATTCAGTTTCTAAGACGAAAAGATTTCCCTTGAAAAAAGAAAAAGAATCCTGATGCTTTTTTTGGGATACTTAATTGAATTTCCCTAAAACACTGCAACACATTTTTGGAGGGAAAATACTGAATGACTGAAAGCAGATGTGACCGTCACCACAATTACCTCTACTGTAGCTCTCTCTCTGTCTGTGTCTCTCTCCCTCCCTTCTCTCTCTCTCTGACGGTCGCAGTCACACTCACACTGTAGTGCCACTAAATTGAAATGCTTTGCCACATTTTGAGCTTGCCTATCTGCTGTTTTTTTGCTGTTTTTTAATTTTTACAGTTTTGGCCATATGAGGTTTCAACCTGGCAGACGATTCATGACACTTTTAGTCTGTCATGAATTTAGTCTGTTGAGCAGCGCTCGCTTAGTCTACAATAAAAAATAAATAAATAAATCCCACCCAGTGGGAGTGAGCAGTGCCTTAGGCTGCTCAACAGCGCCACTTGAAGGTAGGCCACCCAGCCGTATTGCAGTTGTTGAGGCCGTACTCATACAGACAGACTCAGTTGGTCAAATGTCTATAAGTGATAGGCACCGCTCCAAAAACGTATAGCTTTCTTTCTTTCCACAGCTGTGTTGTGCAGTAACTGGCTATTACAGTGCAGTAACTGGCTATTACAGTGCAGTAACTGGCTATTACGGGCAAATTGGATCATTGTCCTGTTTAGCGGTGTGTTGATTTAGTGGTCCACTTCTCTTATTGTTTCTTGCTAACGCCAACGGTCAGGGACATGCAGAGAATGTTACAGAGGCAGGGGCTGAAATTTCCTGAAGGGCCTTATGGTGAAAATATTGAAAATAGCAGACCTCCAAGCTCACAACGTGTCGCGCTGCGACGCGTTGTGAGCTTGGAGGTCGCCTATTGTCAGTACTTGATACCACACTAAACTAAGCGTAATCAAGTGAATACTGGAGATGTGGGGGGGGGGGGGGGGGGGGGAGCATTTTCATTTCTTTCACCATAGTAAAAAATGCACTCATGGTTTGGAGTGTGCACTTTCATGTCTATGTGTGCACGTGCCTGGTTGAGAGGGGCTTTTGCACAGATTTCCATTGTGGACTTCCTTGGAAGCAGCAGCAGTGGGGCTTTGGATAATGAGCAGCACTGCAGCCTAACAGAGGAAGGCTGAGTCATGCAGCGTATGTAGTAGACCAAAACAGGAAGTGTCAGGGAAACTAAGATGAGGGGGGGGGGGGGAGAAAAACATAGGCTAACATCTCCGCTTTACTTCCCGTAACTGCGTGAAGTCGTAGGTGGTCGCCTTTTTTTTTAGGAGGACGGGAAGCAGGTTGGAGTCTTATTGTTTTCAATGGGAGAGTGAACACAGCATCTGAACCATTCTTTAGCCCCACGGGCTAGGGTTAGGGTTAGGGTTAGGGTTAGGGTTAGGGTCTTGCATGGTCACTGAACTAAATATTGGACCCGATTGTCACAAAGCCACACAATATTCCAAAGATGTTCATACTAAAATGGCTTTTTTTTAGAGACGAATCAGGAGAAAATCAGCTTTGTTATCGACCTTTCTCTGTCCCAGAAATGTACTCTCGTGGGATCTAGCGCCAGTAAACATTGGACGCTTGTGACAGCATTTTGTAGGATTTGTGTACCATTTCGCCCCTAGTGGCTCCAGTTGGGATGGTGTAATCATCCAGTGATGAAGCAGGTCCAGGGGGGCCTGGTGCCATTCACTGCACAGACCACCTTACTCCCAGTGAGCGTGAGGTAGGTTCCTTGCCTGGCTCCAGCCCATAGACCCGCCCACTCTCTGAGCGGACTGATTCCCTTGGTCTGGTGTTGTCATATGACGCTTAACTTGATATGGTATCTTGGCGTACCAGCCAATGAAATCAATGCAAGATGGAGGAGGGGGTGGGTCTAACTTTTGAAAATCAACAGAAACAGTGGAGGGGGGAGCTCAGCCAAAAGCTCTTAATTGCTCCCTTTGAACTTCAAAGGGGGGTTGTGCACACCTCGTTAGCATCAAAGACAACGACCTGTTTGATGCCTGTCATAGAGGGGAGGGGGAGGGGGGAATGTTTTTGTGTACACACAAGTCAAACAACTCCTCCCACCAGATCTCTTGTGATTGGGAATTTCAAATTTCAAATCCCCTCCCCTTTGAAATCTCTTGTCAATGGGACAATGTCAGACTCAAGCTCAGTGCAGAGTCTGAAATCAGGCTACCAGGTTCCTATCTGCCCACTAATTTAAAGGACAACTTTGTTTTTTTTACCACAAGGGTTCATATTTTAGATTGTATTTAGAGAAAAGAAAAGATGATTGTTAAATTTTTTTCATATACTGCTTTCTATTGTTTTAGCGATTGTTGTATTTTGATTTCAGTGGGTGGGGGCATGCGTACAAGTGGCTAAATACAGTACATCTTTTTAGACACAATAAGCCGGCAATTCCTTTGTTACTCCAGCATCCATAAGTCACATCTGCCCATGAAAGATTGCGGTGCATCTTGGGAATAGGCTTAAGGGGAGCACACACTGGACGCGGGCGGCTGCGCAGCGTCGCGTTGCGGTATCGACGCACGTGAAGTGCCCCGCGGTAACCCCAACTGGATGTGGCGCGCTGCCACACAGCACATCCATTTCCCCCGGTGGGGAGAACCATGGGAGAACATGTTCACCGCGCGGCAACGCTGGAAAAATAGAACAGTGGCGTATGGGCGCGGCAGGCGAGGCGGCAGACCCGCGTCTGACGCCGCCGGTGTGGGTTAGTTCATTGAAAATAATGAGGCCGTATTTTTTGACACGCCGCTTCCGCGCCGCCTCCGTGTCCAGTGTGTGTTCCCCTTTATTGTGTCTAAAAATACATATTTGGCCACTTAAATACAAATCAAAATCGTTAAGATCACTGAAACGATAGAAAGAAGTAAATGTAAACATTTTAACACTTATCTTTTCTTTTCTCTAATGACTACGGTATTTAAAATTTGAACCCTTGTTGTAAAAAAACTAAGTTGTCCTTTAATTACTAACTCACTCACTCACTCACTCACTCACTCACACTCCATTTAGACAATGGTTTAAATAGCCGTCTATGGAAGACATGGAACTTGTAAGGAGTTCAGATGAGGAGAACCTTCTCCCAGAGTTGGAACTGTATTTTGACTCAAAGGGCTATTCTGAAAGCCTAATAGAGATAAGACGGCGTCGAAACATTGCCTTGTAGTGTACTGTGGATGACAAACCGTTGTTCAAATGTCATGTGGTGTTCAGGACTTTTTGAAAACGGGCTGGGTGTGGAGGAGGACTCGGTGGAGAACTTAAGAGGTGACGGCATCAAATGATTTGACTGAACCCTAACTGAAATATGTATTTAAGCCTTAACCCATGTAGGCCTAGAATTATTGAATGCTTTAACCAGTGAAAAATAGCAGATATACAAGTGTCTTTTGAATCCTTCTAAGGTTTTTTGAACACATGTTTCTATGTCAGCAATCTGGCCAGCCATCAAAGAAAAGGTCCTTTTCACTTAACTGGAGCTCGGTTAGTCTGTTCTTGAGAGACTACTATGTCACTGGTTCTCAAACCTTTTCATGTGAAGGACCCCCAAAATGATATGTATTTGGCCATGGACCCCCATCTCAAAATATCTAGTTCCAGGGACCCCCCCTGGAACTAGATATTTTGTGAGCTTGTATATCTGCTATTTTTCACTGGTTAAAGCATTCAATAATTCTAGGCCTGAATAGCCTTAAAGAGTAGGTCTGATCTTTCCCCTCTGTGTGTGTCTTTGTCTTGGTCCTGTGAGCGTGTGGCACCAGTTCTGCCACGAGAGGATGGTGGTGGAGAGGGCTGGAGGGCAGAGGGGTGCTTAGTCAATCCCCCCCCCCCCGGCCCCTTGCCATATGAATGATCTCATCAGTCTGTCTGGTTATGATGAGGAGCGAGCTGAATAATCGGATTGTTTTGTGGCTAAATATAGTCCCGACCCAGTGACTGATTTGTTCTGCCCATTTTTCCCCCTTTTTTTAACACACAAAAAAAGTGTCAGACCCACGTGCACACGCATACACATGTACTAAAGAAGGCTTGAAAGAGTGTGTGTGTGTGTGTGTGTGTGTGTGTGTGTGTGTGTGTGTGTGTGTGTGTGTGTGTGTGCGTGTGCGTGTGCGTGTGTGTGTGTGCCATCTATTCTGAGGTTGTTTTTGCTACCTTAACCCAGCATGGATCCTTTTCCTTCCATGTCGCTTCTGGTTTCTCTTTGTTTGTCCTCTCTTTCTTTCTTTCTTTCTTTCTTCCTCTCTTTCTTCCTTTCTTTCTCTCTCTAGCATCAGAGGAACAACTTAAGGATACATTCTGTGCACGGTGCTGTGCTTTCCCCTCCCGCCCCCCCCCCCCGCCCATCGCTGAGTTGCTGCACAGTAAAACACTAAGTTAAAGACCAGGACCCCCTCGAAGTCTGACTTACTTGTCAAACGGTAGCCTACATTCTGCACAATGAGTACTTTCTGCTTTTGTTACTTTAAGTGCATTTTGATACCAATACTTTTATTTTTACTCTAGCGAATTCTTTATTCCAGAATTTTTACTTGTAACAGAGTATTTCTACAGAATGAAAAAATTACCACTGAGCAGAACTCACAGAGTGTTTTTAGAAATACGGGACGAGGAGCGACCAGGAACCCGTGACTCTTCCTCCACACAGACGGGAAGAGGAACTTCCTTATTGCGCCTTGTGTTTGTTAATTACACAAGGAGACGGTTGTTATGGATATAATGGGGTTAAAATGACTGTTCTGTTTTCATACATACATAGCTGCCCTCTCCTATAAAGCATACATGGGCAACTGGCGGCCCGGGGGCCACATGCGGCCCCCACCTTCGCCTACTGCGGCCCGCAGGTTAATACCGGAATACTGATATATTATTGATTAACATGAGTATATAACTAAATGCGTTTGAAATTAAATCAAAATGTTACATTTAAGGATTCCGATTAAAAAATAACAACAAATAATTCAGGATTCCATTTCAAAAGAGTCAAAAATAGCCGATCTACAAGCTCAAAACGCATCGCAGCGCGATGTGTTTTGAGCTTGTACACTCTAAAAACAAAAACTAGGCTCTACTCAATTTTATTGGTGAAACATTTTTACACTCAAAAATATTGAGTAAATATTACTGTTATGAATCAGGTAGATGATACTCAATTAATTTGAGTAAAAGTAACCAAAACTTTTACGTACCTATTAACAACTAAAATTGAGTACAATGACCTAAAGAAATTGAGTAGATATAATTAAATTATTCAGTCAATGCCACAAAAGACTACAAGTAAATACATTGAAATATTAAGTAGATCTAATTGAATATTAGAGTATGATTTAACAAAACAAATATGTCACATTTACTTTATTCATTTACTTTTATTGATTTAATTCATATAGTACCATTTACCCCTTTCATTTACTTTACCTTTTACTCCAGGAGTACATGATGTCAAATGAATACACATGAAATAATTATGCAGATAATTATGTTTTTAATCAACTAATTTTGACCAGTGTAACACCACATCAAGTATGAACATTCAACATACTTTAGTATGTAAATGACATGCAACAATGCCTGCAAAAACAATATGTTTAAAGATAATGATCAGGAAAGGGGTATCCCTGACACTTTTAAAATTCTGTTTACTAAAGAGCAGTGTGTGTTCACAATACTGTATATAAGTACCTCTAATTGAACTGTGCATACTGTAAGTAAGCAGTCTGTCAAACATTATGCACCATAAGAACAATGAGCCCATCAAATGAACAGTAAGTCATAACCACAAAATACATTAAAGACAGTCAGAGGCCATTTGGCATGAAAGAAAATCACAACTTGGAATATGAAATACTAAATAAGCATTTACAGTAGCTCAACATTTAAACATATTGACTATGCACACGTGTAATGTCTATATGCTAAACTGACCTGTTTGCATTATGACTCGAATGCACCAGAAACAAACACTTTACATTAACTAATTACTATCAGCAACAAATACCATTGCGAAAATGCTGTTTTGACAATAAATCCACTTTCAGTAGGTTATACCCACTTTCTGAGAGCATCTTGCTGAACAGTAGTCGGCAAGCAGACATTTTTTCAGTCTCTGAACTTTGGCTGAAAGGTGTCCAGGATCCAACTCAACTAGTACTTTTTGGAACATCTCAAGACCATATCTGAGGTTCTTGGGGTATCTCAGATTAAAGGCATAGAACAGTCCCAACAGATAGCAGCAGACCCCCAAGATTGTTGAGGGCAGTGATGCCCTTAATCACAATACCTACATCAGTAGGTTCATTCATTGAGTCCTCTTGGTTCTGCAGCAGGTAGATCTTCATCTTCATCATCACCTCCTCTGTCAACTTCTCTTCTACTCTGACAGGTGCACCAGCAGCTTCCTTCCTGCACACATTGTGAAGATAATTGTTTAGAGCTCACTTTCAGGCTAAATGTTACAAGACACACAGACACACATTGAGCAATCCTAGCTGTCTCCACACATGCAGCCCTGGGCATAATCTTGAATCAGTTGGACCAGACATGCAACGGATGCAACAGCCATTCAGCCAATGTCACAACCTCATTCTCTGGACATCACTTTGCTGTTCCTTTGCATGTGATGGTCTCATCCACGATGACATTAAAACGTCAAAACATTTATTTTACTAACTTGAAAGTCCTTGATCTTGACACTATCTTCTTCCAGATGGTCGATGAGACATCTGATGATGACCTCTCGTGTTCGTTGATTGGGGATTCCTCTCTGCAGAATAGAAAAATAATTATTTGAACAATAAAGAAAAAGTATGACTGCACTTTCATAACTAACATAAACTTTGGCAATACAATTGTTTCCACAACCCGGTTTTAGCAACGGAAGCTGGGAGACTGTCCTTAGTAGCTATTAAGACATACATTTAGAAATGAATAATCAGGAGAGAGAGAGTTGCAGGGGATAAAGATGAGTTTAGCATAAATTAATATAGTAATTATTGTCATTAGCCAGGTGAAATATAATTAAAGCAGTTAGAGTAAATGAAAGTTTCATACCTGAAGTACAATACTCATTTGTGCCCAAACTGCCCTTCTTGGACTGGAACATGGACAGTAGTTTGGGGGTATAGAAGTCCAACATTGCCATACATTTTGGCTCAAGATTCAGTGTGGTGATCATCCTGAACTTTGCACTAACCTGGAAGACAGAGATGAGGGGAAGAGAGTAAAAAAGAAGACATGTAGATAATAATGTAGGCCTATACCTGTGCATTTTATCTTCATTGTACACACCATTGTATGCAGCTGTGCATAGCTTGTAATAAATGCAAAAAGTCACAATGACTAGAGGGCTTGCACATTCCTCTCACTGTAAACTTAACTAGCTGCAAACCTTTGTAAAGAACATGAGTTATACCCAATACATTTGTGTAGCCTATATGCACAAAGATACAGTAAATCTACTTACCAATATTTGCAAACACTCTCCAGGTTTCTTGTTGAAGAAGATGTGTGCTGCTGCTGTTTGTTGACAGAATGTTCCAGTAGAACTTTCCCATGAACCCTTGTGTACAATTTTGAATCTTAGTCATATCTACTCAATTGTTTAAGTTGTTGTGAGAGATGAAAGATTATTAAGTTGGAATGAATAATAATTAAGGGTCTTTTTAAATTGATCCATATAAGTACTCCATACTCAAATATTATGAAGGAAAATTACCAAAACAAATTGAGTATAATTCATGAATAAAATCAGTTGGTCAAATACTAATTTATTCTCATGAAATTAACTCAAATAATATATGTACATCTAACTCAAAAAGAACAGTTGGATTTTTACTCATTTTGTTTGGTGTGACCTACTCAAACAATCACATACATGATATTCAGTGATTTTATTGAGTAAATATAACTTTTTCTAATAGTGCTATTTACTCGGTCACAGAATTCTTTCTTAGAGTGTAGATCTGCTATTTTTGCTTCTTTTGTGTGACGAAGTAGAACGAAGCAATATGCAATGTGGCCCTCTGGAGTGAAGGTGGAAATATAGTGCCCCTCGCCATCATCAAAGTTGCCCACCCCTGGTATATAGCAACACAGCAGCGCCGCTTCCCCTCTATACCCCCCTCGCCAAATGTTTTATAGCAACACACACTTTCATAAGCGGCACATCTGTTTGAAACCAAAACCCCAGCTGTGTGTGTGTGAGAGAGACTGTGTGCTCATGCACGTGTGTGTGTGTGTTAGGGTGACCATATTCTGAAAATCCAAAAAGAGGACACTCTACCCGGCACATATATATATATATATATATATATATAATTTTTCCCCCAATTTTCTTTTTTCTATTACTAGTTTACCGCTCAATTATGCCCTATACCACTAATAGCCTATTATGTATTCAATTTTGAGGGGGTTCCAATTGGACCCTTTACAAATCTATTAATAGGCTAGAGATCCACTGATAAAGTATGCCTTTTGGCTCCTGTATGAACGTTCAGCTTTGTAACTAAATAAAAGAGAGGTAACCCATTATTCAAACCGCCGTATCTTCTGCTTTACAAGGTTGTAGAAAAGATTCTGTCAATTTAGTTAGCAGAAGAGCTCTCACCTCGCACAGACTGTCTTGTAAGCTACTTTGCAGTGTTATGGGCTTGAAGCAGAACTTTTATAATTGTAAATGCCTAAATGGACACAGAAGACTACCAGCTTTGCTGACAGAACGCTCTGCTTCTCAATGTTGGTCACTCGCACTTTTTGTGCATTTCATCAGTGATTGAAAGCCGCGGTCGTCGCAAGCACCTTCGCCTCGCCGATACGCATCCGTAGAGCCGTCTCCCGTCATTTTTAGACCAGGATTGAGGGAGTAGCAGGCAAGATTCCTTCACCAATGTAAACACAGTTGCTGAGGGAGTGAGCATTAATAGCGTTTGCAGTTCGTTTGGCCCTGCGCTGCGCGATCTGCTGCAGAGCTCTGCTCTGCTCTGCCTCTGATCTGAAAGCGAGACAGGCTGAGGGAGGGAGGGATCGCAGGCAGAGAGTAGTATGAATAATACACGTTCCGGGGTTAGCGCCTCTCACAGTGTGTTTCCAAAAGAACCATTGAACGTGCATTGTAAATGTCCGTGCTTAAACTGTGATATGCGCGAAACCCCGGACATTTGAAGGAATTTATAAAACCCCCCCGGACCGGCCGGACAGCCCCCTAAAAGAGGACATGTCCGGGCAAAAGAGGACGTATGGTCACCCTAGTGTGTGTGTGTGTGTGTGTGTGTGTGTGTGTGTGTGTGTGTGTGTGTGTGTGTGTGTGTGTGTGTGTGTGTGTGTGTGTGTGTGTGTGTGTGTGTGTGTGTGTGTGTGTGTGTGTGTGTGTGTGTGTGTGTGTGTGTGTGTGCACGTGTGTGTGTGTGTATGTGTGTGCACGTGTGTGTGTGTGTGTGTGTGTGTATGTATGTGTGTGCACGTGTGTGTGTGTGTGTGTGTGTGTGTGTGTGTGTATGTGTGTGTGCGAGCGAGCGAGCTCTGTGCCTACCTGCCGCTGTAGCAGACAGTGTTGCCAGATGTCGTGAGAGAAATAAGCAACCAGGTCTATGAAAACAAGCCCAAAACAAGTAACCTGTTACAGTACTTTGGCTCTTTGAAAATGGACGATGTACAAGCTCATAGCGTGTCGCTCATAGCGTGTCGCGACTGCTGTCCTTGGCGTGAGAATGTTCACGAGAACCGCCGGGTTAAACAACATTTATGAAGCAAGCCCAAATAACCGACCCGCAACTACCGATATTTAACAAGCAACTTAACAGTTGTTTGTTACAATCATTTGAAAACTTTACTAGTTAATTGTAAATCATATATTAACCAACTTCAACCATGGCCATTTGAAAACAGCCGATCTATAAGCGGCCGTTCTCCAGTTAGTTAGTTAGCCTCCTGTTTACAATGTAAGCAAACAGAAAGAAATAGCTTCTTCCGGCAAAAAAAAAAAAAAAAAAACGTGTTTCCGGTTCCGGGTTACCGGCCTAACCCGGAAGTATAACAATCTGGGCACTATACTGGGCCGATTTTTTATAAATGAAATCAAATGAAATTCTCGGGCGCAGCCTGCCTTGACCAACGGCTTTTTCTCTGGATTCTTAGGTTGGGGTCGTAAACGAGTTGAGTAAAACGACATTTGAGTACTTTTCTTTCTTTTTTCTTCCACCACCGGTCCCTCCCTCACCACCTGGCCCCAGAGCAGCGGGACGGGGTCTCTTCCTGGGCCGTTTGGTCAGCGCTGCCAGCCGGACGTCCTGACAACGCTCTCTCTAGCTCATTTTGGTATAGAATTATTTAATGCTTTAACTATTGAAAAATAGCAGATATACAAGCTCACAGCGCGGCACCGAGTGCCGCGCTGGCACCGAGTGCCGCGCTGCGAGCTTGTAGATCTGCTATTTTTTTTTAAATCTAGATTTTTTGAAATGTATCTATTTAAAAGCGAACATTTGTAACTCAAATATTTGCTTCTGGAACAACATATTTTGAGATGGGGGTCCGCGGCCAAATACCTGTAACTTACCTGGGGGTCCTTGACATGAAAACAGTTCGAGAACCACTGATCTAGAGGAAGGATTTAGGATTTTCATGAGTCTTTAAAAATAGCAGATCTACAAGCTCACAGCGCGGCACTCGGTGCCGCACTGTGAGCTTGTATATCTGCTATTTTTCAATAGTTAAAGCATAAAATAATGGTTAAAGTGGTTCAAATCAAACGCGACGCGGCAGCGGGCACGTTCCCGGGTCTTATGGGGCTAGACTAGAGGGGTCGATCACGCTGCTCACTCTGAGATCACAGCCCCCCCCCCCCCCCTCCTTTCCCCCCAAATACACAAACATGTCATATGGCCGGATTAATTTTAGCACAGAAGAGCTACTATGGACACAGTTGATCCATTGTGTCAGGCTGAAAAAAAGAAAGGAAGAAGTATTTTTCTTTTTTTCTTTTGAGCTGCTACTAGAGACACAGCTTCAACTGTGCAGTGTTGTAAAAAGTACTCACATTTTATACTTATCTCTTTTACTGCTTCGGACGTTCCCGTTCACCCCAATTTTGACCCTAACTCGTTGCCAATACGAAAGCTCGTTCTTTTACCTTGTCTGATGACCGTAAGCTGATGAGAGCTCGCGCGGTTGTGTACAGTGAAAAACATCTCCCGTAATGCTGCTTTAAAATCTCCACCACACGTAAACATCAATGATGTCCAATTCACTTCCTGGGTGTTCTCTGTGGACTTGATCTAGATTATGCATTTCTATGCTCTGAACGACTGCAAGCGGAGCGGCCAAATTCACATCCATTCTTTGCATAATGCTGCCCTCTGCCGCCAGCTTGGCTATAGTACAGATGTAATGGGTCCAATAAAATAAAACATCGTTTAAATAATAAATCTGGCAGTAACTGTTAAGTAAAAGTATCAATACAGCAATGTAGAAATACTCTCTTACAAGTAAAATAATTCAAAATGTACTTGAGTAAAAGTATGAAAGTGTTGGCATCAAAATGTACTTTAAGTACCAAAAGTAAAAGTACAAAAAGTTTAAAAATAGCAGATCTACAAGCTGCGTTGTGAGCTTGTAGATCTGCTATTTTCAAATAACCAAGGTATAAAGTAGGGCTTAAAGTGGTTAATGTATGTTTTATAATATTATAATTTCCATCTGCAAAGTATCTAACTAAAGTTTTCAAATAAATGTAGTGGAGTAAAAGTACAATATTTGGATCCGAGATGTAGTGGATTGGAAGTAAAAGTATTGGAAATTGGAAATACTGAAGTAAATGTACTTGGTTACTTTACACCACTGCAACTGTGTGTGTGTGTGTGTGTGTGTGTGTGTGTGTGTGTGTGTGTGTGTGTGTGTGTGTGTGTGTGTGTGTGTGTGTGTGTGTGTGTGTGTGTGTGTGTGTGTGTGTGTGTGTGTGTGTGTGTGTGTGTGTGTGCGTGTGCGCGCGCGCGCGCTTCTGTTCTATTTTAACGTTGCGTCTTCCTTTTTCAAGCTAAACTATCAGAAGGAGGATTATTGGTTTGGGCAGGGCCTGTCTCGGCCTATTAGCAGGGCGGGGTCATACTGTATATACTCCTCTACCAACCAGACCCATGCATTATTATAACTTCATTAGAAGCTATAAATCATGTCTACAGCAGAGAGAGAGAGAGAGGCCTCACCCTCCTTCGCGTGCAGGTCACAGGCCCCCCCCCCTCCTCCTCCAGCAGGGACGTGCAGAGAATGTTAGAGAGGCAGGGGCTGAAATTTCTAAAAGGGCCTTTTGGTGAGAATATTGAAAATAGCAGACCTCCAAGCTCACAAGCGCGACGCGTTGTGAGCTTGGAGGTCGGCTATTTTCAGTACTTGATACCACACAAAACTAAGCATAAAAAAGGCAGTACTGGAGATGTAGTGTAACGGCATGGATTTCTACAAAGAGAGGGCAATTCTTTCAACATAAGATGATGGCATTCAAGTTCAGGAGAGTTTGAACAAGGCAATTCTCTTGAATGCTGCCTTCAGGTATGGCATGGAAAGAGGGCGTTCGCATTTCTTTCACCAGAGTGAAAACTGCATTCATGGTCTGGAGAGGGCACCCTTTTACAGACGGATAAAAGGGCAGGGGCTCAAGCCCCCTTTGATGTCTATGTGTGCATGTGCCTGTCCTCCAGTATGACTAACGACTGGGACGAGGAAAAAGGGCTGAGTGGGGTCTATTTTCTGCCTGCTTACCTCATTCATGCCAGTGTGGCTTGGCGTCTGCTGCTCGCTGCCACGAGCAGCTCCAAATTACAGCCTGCTGGGGTGTGTGTGTGTGTGTGTGTGGGGGGGGGGGGGGGGTGTACCGAGCCCTGGCCCCAAGGCCCTATAGTGCACTGGTTACCAAATGGTGGGTCGCGACAAATCTCTTCACCGGAAATTATAAGTGATCGACACATGCTTTTGTAGATCGTCTATTTTCTGCAAATGCCCTGGGATTCCAGGATTTGAAGCGGTTATTCTTCTTGCCTTAGATGGTGACCTCATTGTGCCTGGTCAGATTTCTTTTGCCTCTTTCTTTCTTTCTTTCTTTCTTTCTTTCTTTCTTTCTTTCCTTCCTTTCCTTTTCTCTCTTTCTTTCTTTCTTTCTTTCTTTCTTTCTTTCTTTCTTTCTTTCTTTCTTATCAATAGGTGTAATGCCTGCATCTTTGCTGCCTTGCTGTGTGCGCACATGCACGTCTGGATGATCACATGACGGTGTGGCCACAGCAGTGGTCGGTCTAATTCAGATTTTTTTCGTGACCAAAGTTCGTAGTTTACCATGAGAAATGTCACAGCTTGTCTCCGTGTGTAGGCCTATATACATTTTTACAGTCTATGGGTTGGTTCCATTGACACATCACTGTGACATCAGGTGACATCACCTATGTAAAGTCCTTGATCCCTTTTATGCCCATATATGAAGATCCCTGATGTCATCGATATACATCACTGGCCAGATGGCCAAGACCTGGCCCATATCTGTTGTGGCTGGTTAAGATAGGGATCTCCATGTATGGGCATAAATATATATTGGTACCCCCCTTATATCCATATATGGAGATCCCCAGGCATCAAACCCAGGCCCACCTCGCCAAGGCCCTGCTTGGCTTTACTAATTAACATACGTTTTATGCCCATATATGGAGATCCCTGTCCCAACGTCATCAATATTAAGGACATATCTGGGAATGCCCGTGATAATGCCCATATATGGGCATGTTTTGACAACATTGTTGACTATCATGCAGGGGTCTCCATATATGGGTAACTGGTCTGATATACATCACTGGCCAGATGGCCAAGAATTGGTGCGACCTCGCCCTTTAGGGTGATGTCGCCCTGAGGCATCTTACTATTTTTTTTCTTATTCTCCCCATTTCTTTCTCTGTCTGGCTTTTGCCGCTGTGTGTGTGTGTGTGTGTGTGTGTGTGTGTGTGTGTGTGTGTGTGTGTGTGTGTGTGTGTGTGTGTGTGTGTGTGTGTGTGTGTGTGTGTGTGTGTGTGTGTGTGTGTGTGTGTGTGTGTGTGTGTGCGCGCGCGAAAAAAAAGTTATTATTTCTTTGGCACATGGGTTGCAGGCGTTTGAATGTAATTTGGCCCCTGGCTGTGTTGGGACCCCCCCAGCAGCAGCTTGCAGGTCCATTCATATTGTGATCAGGGGTCCTTTCATATTCATATGACCAGCAGCAGTGCTGTGTGTAAAAGACCAGACGTCGGCCAATGACAGATCGTTTCCCCTGACAGCGAGCGGACCTCCCACCCGGACCCCTCCCTCTCCTCCTCCCCCATGCAGCAGGAACTCCCCCAACCCCTCCTTCCTTCCACTGGTCCTCTGGGGGGGAGGGGAGGGGAGGGGGGGAGGGGGGGTATAATTGTGCGATGCTTTGCTCTTTGTGGCGATCATGTCAGGCAGCGGGGCTGTTTTCACAAAGCGCAGACAGACAGACAGACAGACAGCTGCCCTGCACTTTTCAGCCATGACGTAATGTCCCTCTTTTCCCTCACCGCTGCCACACAACAGTGTTGGGCGTAACGTCGCTCTCCTTCACCGCAGCTTCTCCCATGCGTCACCTTTGTGTGCTGGACTGGTTGAGAGACTTCAGAGCTCTGGTAGAGCAGTGGTTATCAACCTTTTCTGGCCGCGACCCCCAAAATGATTATTTTAACTGGGACCCCCCCCACCCTGACGAGCACTAAGAGTTGAGGAATTACATTTTGTATAACACGGTTCTATTGTGAAAATAGCTGATCTACATGCTCGAGCATGTAGATCGCTATTTTCACAATTTCTGCCTCTAATATTTGATAATTTGGCCAATGTTTAATTTGTCATTTCAGAGGTATTAAAAAGTCCTTATATTGTCTCTTTAGAAATGTGCAGACACCCTCTATATACACTTAAACTTTATGTTGGTTTGTTTACTTTTGAGAGAGAAAACTATGTTGCACATTCAGTTAATCATCTGGGGACCCC
The DNA here is from genome assembly GCF_963921795.1 of Nannobrachium achirus. Classification (NCBI taxonomy): domain Eukaryota; kingdom Metazoa; phylum Chordata; class Actinopteri; order Myctophiformes; family Myctophidae; genus Nannobrachium; species Nannobrachium achirus. The sequence goes on from NC_137829.1 coordinate 818,116, forward strand.
AACCTGGTCCCGACCCACAGGTTGAGGACCACTGTGGTAGAGCAACTACACCAGCTTTAACACATTGTGGCTGGACTGTACTGTCCCCACGTTGCATGATCTCGCTTGGACAGTCTGCCTTCTCAGTGAAGGAGTTCAAACCTCTGGAACTCTTTGCCTACGTTCTAAAACTAGAGACGGATGGTAATGTCTTTTTAGGCGACTCCTGCAATGGTTGAAATCAAACCAACTTTGCTCACATGAAAAGTTCCCGTTTCAGACTGTTTATTTGAATGAGTGTCTACTTTTGTTTCACAAGCTAATGTACATTATTGGGCATTGTGCTAGTTTCAGTTAACAATTACTCGTGCGCACACACGCGCGCGCACGCACGCACGCACGCACGCACGCACGCACGCACGCACGCACGCACGCACGCACGCACGCACGCACGCACGCACACACACACACACATTGTATTCATATTTGTACATCTTATGAATGGCACATTTTTTTATTATACATGTGCATCAATATGTATATCTTCATCGTCCTCATGACTAAAATAGAAATACAGAAAAAAAGAAACTAAAAACAAAGGAGGTTTACTACGTGTTATCATTTTACATCACCACACACCATATTACATCATGACCACATTCTCCCAGCCAAGGGAAGCCACTCAGAGATGGATTACTGTTACTGTAGTAGTAGTCTGATTGGTGGGACGGGTGTATACTGCAGTGCACTTAATAAGTACCAGTGTTAATTTTGACAGCATATTTCCATTTAGTTTAGTCATAAGTGGCGTTTCCATAAAGCCTCTTAATGCGCATTAAGCCTTTTGCGCTTAAATCTTTTTATGGAAATTGGAAACACTTCAAAATTCGAATAAACTTTCATTATCCGCAAAAACCTTTATCGGCTTGGAGGAGGTGGATTTTGAGGCGTTATCGAACAAACTAAATGCGCATTAGAGAATGGAAACGGGTCAGACAATAAATGCGAATACATTATGACGTTCTGGGCCGATCTACAAGCTCACAGCAGCTCGCATCCGCGTCTCCGTGCCGCGTTTTGAGCTTGCAGATCGGCCACCTTCCAGAGGACGCTGAAACTTGCAGGATGAGTGTGCAGCGATCGAGTCACAGCAGTCGTGCAGTGCTCACGTTTCGGTTCGGTCTGAAAAAAATCAGCCCGATCAACTCATGCATGCGTCGCTAATTCGAATGACACCCGCAAATGGAAACAGGCTAAATTTGCTTTGTCTCAATGCGAATTTCTGATAATTCGCTTCCTATTTTCGAATAAGCTTATGGAAACATGGCTGTAGTCTATATATATATATATATATATATATATATTATATAGGAAACATGGCTATAGTCTTTTGAATAAGGTGTGTTTTAACAGTGGGCGACGGTCGGACGTATTTTCTAGAAGTGCGTTATTTGTCAATGGAACCCGGCAACTACTGGCGATAGCAGGCGATGAGATGAGATGATGGTGGAAAAGTGGACGAAGGTTAGGATTAGGCATAGTGTGTGTGAGGTTAGGGTTGGGTTTAGACGTAGTGAAGTTAAGTTAAAGTGAAGTTAAATGTTAGTGTTTAGACGGAATCAAGTCGAAACACCCGGAATTGTAGGGAGTTCCCCAGGGTGCCTGCTGCACAGACCACCAGTAAGCGTAAGGTCCCGGGTTCCAATCTGACCCCCTAATTTAAGTTGTCTTGCATCTCTCTCTCTCTCTCTCTCTCTCTCTCTCTCTCTCTCTCTCTCTCTCTCTCTCTCTCTCTCTCTCTCTCTCTCTCTCTCTCTCTCTCTCTCAGGCACGTGCACACATAGACATCAAAGGGGGCTTGAGCCACTGCCCTTTTATCAGTCTGTAAAAAGTGCCCTCTCCAGACCATGAATGCAGTTTTTACTGTGGTGAAAGAAATGCCAATGCCCTCCTTCCATGCCATCCATACCTGAAGGCAGCATTCAAGAAAATGGCCTTGTCCAAACTCTCCTGAAATTGAATGCAGTATCTCACACTGAAAGAAGTGCCCTCTGTGTATAGCACACTGAAAGAAGTGCCCTCTGTGTATAGCACACTGAAAGAAGTGCCCTCTGTGTATAGCACACTGAAAGAAGTGCCCTCTGTGTATAGCACACTGAAAGAAGTGCCCTCTGTGTATAGCACACTGAAAGAAGTGCCCTCTGTGTATAGCAGACCTCCAAGCTCACAACGCGTTTTAGAAATTTCAGCCCCTGCCTCTCTAACATTCTCAGCTCTCTCGTCCCCCCTTACGAGGATCTTTGCTTCTTGCTCACGTCACGGTTCAGCCGTAGTTCAGCTCAGTCTGATGATTACGCTCTTCTTCCAGAAGATGATGTTCTGCTCCTCTCTCCCTGTGGTCGCAGTGACACCACTGTTGGATTTATCCCCTCTCGTCGCCTCCGTCTGCAGCTTGCATCCGTTTGCCACGAACTTGGTGGTGTCTCCCCGGATTATGAATGCTGATGTGTTCCTCTTAATCAGAACGGTGTTTTTGAAATGCCACATAATATACATCCACAATTCGCTTCATTTCCGACTACAACACTTTGCCTGAATTTCGGGGCGAAACGTGACTTTGAGACGTATTCCTTTACTTTTTCGTGATTCCTTTTTATAAAACAATGGTTAAATTGGTCAAAATCTAACGCTACATGGTCGCTTTCCAGGTCTTGGGTTAAAGTTCTAAGAAACCGTGTAGCGTGTAAAAAGAACATGGAATATATGCGGGTGTCAAGCATTTCTGCAGTCCGGTCCAGGTAACTTAGTGCGTATAATTGCGCAATTAATGGCATTACTCGCAGAGTTTAGGGTCCTAGAGTGCCCCTCCCGCCACAGGCAAAGAATTAAGCCAAATTACTTGGGAGTGATATTTTGATGCATTCTTCCACAATTACCCCAAAAACTGTGTTGTACTTGCCACTGCTATGACTATATGTAATGATGGGGATTGTGAACATGTTACTTGGTAAAATAACACATACTTTTGACTGAAAGCTGAGGTTACTCGAGAGATAGAGAGATACGTTAAACACTCAAGGCCCTGTACAGTATGATTTGCAGTACGATGAATTCGCGAAAGTAGCCAATCTGTTTGCCGAGCCATGTTGCAATTTCCGCTGTTTCAGAAAGGTTTGAAGATCTTTACAGCTGTAATGACATGTCCAACGCAGGGATGTTATTTGACAAAGACTCCTGTGAGGACCCCCATCAAAGAGGACCACTCACTCACTCACTCACTCACTCACTCACTCACTCAGGAAGCACTTCTTACCTGAAAAATACCTTAAAAAGTATTCTAAATCTTAACAGTTTTCTGAAAAACATGTTTCTATATCAGTGGTGCTCAAACTTTTTTTGAATGTCAAGGACCCCTAGAATTATATATGTATTTGACCCCCGGAACCCCATCTCAAAATATTTTGTTCTAGGGACCAAGAGATTGGGAGATTTGCGTTAAAAATCTTTGCTTAAAAAATATATACGTTCAAAGAGTTGCACAAATGTTCATGATTTTAAAAAAATATATATATACTAGCCCTTACCCGTTCAAAGATATGAGCTCCGAAATGATGTGCAGTGTGTGGGTTATGGGATGTGCACTGTGCACACAGTATATGAGGGATGGAAAGTAACTTTAACTGGTGCTTGCATGATAATATTTAGGAGCATCAATGTAAGAAATACCCGTTTCGTTTAATGGCTATAGAGATACTGTGTACCGATCTGCATGATTTTTGGACAACATCTGTAACAGGGCCAGACACCCCCACCCCCGCCCCCCCGCCTGCGCGCGCACACACACACACACACACACACACACACACACACACACACACACACACACACACACACACTCACACTCACACTCACACTCACACACACACGGAGAGAGCTGGTTAAACATGTTGCCTCATGCTAGATGCAGAATAGATATGCCTCATGCTAGATGCAGAATAGATATAGATACACCATAAAAATGCTAATATACGGCATATAATTTGTGAAGGTGACAAACTTCACAGTTATGTCAGGTGTGTTCATATGCTAATGGTGATGCGATTTCAGATCAATTGCTCCAGCCACTGAGGAGAAACGCTGTGACAGACACTCACTCAGACAGACAGACAGACAGACAGACACTCACTCAGACAGACATTCGGAAAATTATATGTTTGATAGCAGATCTACAATCTACAAGGGGGGGGACGTTCTGTATAAGAATGTCAGAATGTAAGAAACACAGAAAAAAGTTAAGTTATAATCCTATTCTCTTTAATAGAGCGAGGGTGTCGAGTCCTGCGATGCGCAGAAAAAAGGGGGGGACGTACGACTTACATGCAACATTTCCTCCACAATCGCAGCTATTATTAGTGGTGGCTCTGGAAAAAATTCCTGAGTAATGAATGTCGAAGTACAGCCGGGGGGGGTGGGGGGGGGGGCAGGAGACCCATCGGGCTAATTCTCAGTCTCACGGAGAGAGCTGGAGTTCTGTTCCAGCAGTCAGGGGCGTCACAAGGGGGGCGGGGGAGTGGGACTGAGTTACTAGGGCCCAAGGTGGAGGGGCCCTAATTATTTTATACTTTAGCTATTGAAAAATAGCACATATACAAGCTCACAGCGCGGCACCGAGTGCCGCGCTGCAAGCTTGTAGATCTGCTATTTTTGAAAAGTCGTGAAAATGCGTGCAAATCTTTGGATATATTAGTTTTTAAGCTAACATTTGTAACTTAAATTTTGCTTCTGGGGTGTCCCTGGAACTAAATATTTTGAGATGGGGGTCCGTGGGTCCAGTTTTAGCACCACTGACATGGAAACATCAAAAAACCTTAGAACCTTAGAAGACTTTTTCACGATTTTTCAAAAATAGCAGATTTACGACCTTGTATATTTGCTATTTTTCAAAAGTTAAAGCACACAATGTGAGTGAATCCTTGTACCCAGGGCCCAGCATTTGGTGCGACACCCCTGCCAGCAGTGATGTGTAGACGACTGTTTGCCTGCCAAAAGTGAACCGTAAAGAGCTGTACAGTATAACCTTAGTCTAACCCTGAAGTTTCCTCCCATGAGGGTCTTGTACATAAGAGCCTTACTCTTGACTACTCTCTGTACTGGGAGATGGCAGTAGGTGTGGCACTCCACCTCAGCAATCCATCTCCCAGGGGTCTAGCGCTTTGTAACGGGGACAGGCTCCAGAGTCCCGCGTGTTACCGGCTGATGCCGACAATAAGCCACTCCCGACCTACTTTTTACACCAAACCTCTTTGCCGTAAACAGCCGATCTACATGTGGTGTGAGCTTGTAGATCGGCTATTTTCTGCTGATCTCTCGGAATAGGGGTTCAAGTTCTTAGTTAATATATGAACAAAAAACAACCCCTGTTGAAGTGGGGCAGCATAGCTCAGGGGTAGAGAAACCGTTATTAGAGCACGAAGGGTTCCCGAAGGGTTCCCAGTTCGAATCCGGGCTCCCCCTGAGTTAATGTCGAAGGGTCCTTGGGCAAGACTCTGAACCCCACATTGCTCCCGGTGAGCAGGTTGGTGCCTTGCATGGTTTCCTCCGCCACCGGTGTATGAATGTGTGCGTGAATGGGTGAATGTAATGAACAATCTCTGTAAAGCGCTTTGGATAAAAGCGCTATATAAATGCACCATTTACCATTTTGAAGACCCCTGCTCTATAAGGAGTCACCATGTCAGTGCTGGCCTCCCCTCCTCAATCATACTTCTGCTTAAAGAGATGAGAACAATGGCAAGTCCTTCATTGTTGGACGGTGCTAATCTTCATTGTTGGGGACTCCAATCTGTCCCAGTTCCCCCACTGGGTCACTGTCCTGGAATGTAAAGTGTGACAATGGACTTGTATTTTGTCCTTTGTCTTTGACCGCTTACATTAAATACTATCAGAAACGTGGTCATTTTATAAGCATCTTTCAAAATGTTTCAATCATTACATCAAAAGTGTGAACTCTTTTTTTTTCTTCTTCTTTTTTCACATTTATTTTAATGCATTTATTTATTTTTGCATAAATAGCGTTCAAGTCAAGGACGATTGGCGAATAGGTAGACGACAATGTGTTAGTTACCGTACACAAGCCGAAAACTATCAGCCATCAGCTTGCCTTGTTGTGCTCACATCTGAGTAGAAGTATAAAGTATTGAACATGGGAAATACTCTAATAAAATAAAAAGGTACAGTAAGTGTACTTACTGTAGTTACTTTACACCCCTCTCTCTCTCTCTCTCTCTCTCTCTCTCTCTCTCTCTCTCTCTCTCTCTCTCTCTCTCTCTCTCTCTCTCTCTCTCTCTTCGTCTGACATGACAGTCATCCTCCCTGTCAGACTATCTCTCACTGACCGAGCCTTGGCCTAACCTCGTACACAACGGGAACACGTTGGCTAACAACGTGATTTGTGCTGACATCAACCATTGCCTGACGACACCGATTTGTTTCTGTTGATTGATTCTCCAGGGGTGTGTGTCCGTATTTCAGCACACAGACAACTTGACCTTTTTGTTACAATTATTATACGAGGAGCAGATGGCGGACAGCAGTTTCCACTTTTCATTGGAAAGGTTTTCACTTGCATCATTTTTGGGAGTTCATTCTTAAAAGCCAAAGCCCGGTGGCGAGCCAGCCCGGCCAGCAGCAGGCTATATAAAGCTGAAAGTCACCCGAGCAAGTCCAGTGGCTGTCCCACAGATGCGACCCAGTTTCTGTCACACCATGTGCTATCGATCAGAGCTAGTCAGCAATGTGGCGAGGAACGGCAATCTATCTGAACTTGCTGCTACCCCATTATCTCCTCATTTGCCCCCTAAAAATCGCGGTGGTGTGAACTGAGCGGTGGTGTGTGTGTGTGTGTGTGTGTGTGTGTGTGTGTGTGTGTGTGTGTGTGTGTGTGTGTGTGTGTGTGTGTGTGTGTGTGTGTGTGTGTGTGTGTGTGTGTGTGTGTGTGTGTGTGTGTGTGTGTGTGTGTGTGTGTGTGTGTGTGTGTGTGTGTGTGTGTGTGTGTGTGTGTGTCCCCTGTGTGTGTTTGTGTGTGAGTGTGCCTGGCCTATCCTGAACAACAGCGCCCCTCCCTTAACATGTGTGGTCAGAAAAGGTTACTGCAGGGCAGGCTACGGAGACAGACAGACAAACAGACAGACACACACGGCCACGTATAGGAGCGTTGTGACCACCGCTCAAAAAACAACACACGCTGGAAAATGAATCCAGCAGGGTTTTTTTTTTTTTTTTTTTGGGGGGGGGGGGGGGGGGGCGAAACTCAAATCAGACTCTACAGAATATTCCTGTATTTCTATTGCTGTGCCTGACGTTGATGTTGACGTGACATGACAGAGAGAGTGGCCATGGGAAACAGGGCACACCTGAACATGCAATGAATTATGAACACAAGGCAGGCAATAATAATAATAATAATAGGCAAAGACAACTCACTGTTTTGGTCTGTGTTGCAGTTAAAAGGGCCCCACCATGCTTCTCAAAATATATACTTTATATAAATATTAGTCCATAATACGGATTTATACAGGTTTTAGCCAAAACAACCACTCGGATATTTAAATGTCATGTTCTGTGTCTAATTCCAAGCCATTTCAGATGCAATACCAAAATGCCCTTTGTTGGCAACGGGGGGCGCTGTCTTTGGGCTAAAATTTTAACGATACAGAGAAGATAAGCATTGTACCACGATGAGAACCATGTAGAGTCAAAAGAATACCGTTCAGACACGCCCATTCCATTGTAAACACTGCTAGCTACACTGCTGCTAAGGTCCGGAACAATAGGATGAATTATGGAAACGCACGCGACCACGTTAAAAGAATATCGTGGCAGGCAACCCGGAAAGTCTATTTTTAATCGTGGCAGTAAATGAGTTGTTGTGTGTCTGTGGTTGTCCTCTTGTGTTGCAGTTAACACATGGAAGGTTAATGTGTGTCTGTGGCTGTCCTCTTGTGTTACAGTTAACACATGGAAGGATAATGTGTGTCTGTGGCTGTCCTCTTGTGTTGCAGTTAACACATGGAAGGTTAATGTGTGTCTGTGGCTGTCCTCTTGTGTTACAGTTAACACATGGAAGGTTAATGTGTGTCTGTGGCTGCCCTCTTGTGTTGCAGTTAACACATGGAAGGTTAATGTGTGTCTGTGGCTGTCCTCTTGTGTTACAGTTAACACATGGAAGGTTAATGTGTGTCTGTGGCTGTCCTCTTGTGTTACAGTTAACACATGGAAGGATAATGTGTGTCTGTGGCTGTCCTCTTGTGTTGCAGTTAACACATGGAAGGTTAATGTGTGTCTGTGGCTGTCCTCTTGTGTTGCAGTTAACACATGGAAGGTTAATGTGTGTCTGTGGCTGCCCTCTTGTGTTGCAGTTAACACATGGAAGGTTAATGTGTGTCTGTGGCTGTCCTCTTGTGTTACAGTTATGCCTTGGCAGATGAGGCCTACCGCTCACTGAGGGACCAGGACAAGGACCAATGCATCCTGATCACAGGGGAGAGCGGTGCGGGCAAGACGGGTAAGAAACCATCTGAGCAACACCATGGACATTTACTGTGTATATATATATGTTGGAGTTAGTTTGGGTAACTCAGTTATATTGGGGTAGGAGTGCTCGTTTTGTAGTTCACCACACACCCCTACCACCACCTGATCAATTAATTCACTTTGATAGTCACTTATCAACACACCTGTGTAATTCTGCATAATCACCACAAGATGGTGACAACACAGCCATTCACTGTGTAGTCGGTGACGTCACTTGTCTGCGACCCCTCTTTGTTTACCTACCAGCCTAGCTCAACTGTGTTTAGCCATTAGCTTACTATGCCTAACCCTAACCATAACCTCAGTAAAACTATGCCTAACCCTAACCCTAACCTCCGTGGGGTAAGGCGCTATCCTGCAGATGCTCCGTTGTTGGCACATCAAAGCGTGTGTGGACCAAACAGGGGCATAGTTCTGCCGATTTAAAATGACTCCAATACGGAACTAAAACTTCCTATGATTGGCCGCTAGTTGCGCTGTTTTCCCCCCCGGCCGATCGCAAAAAGAATTGCCCACCATTGGATCCCATTCATTTTCCCCTTTCGTTTTCTAACCTTAATTAACATTTTCATGAATACTGTATGGTTCCTATCGCTAGTTAAAAATTGCCTTTCAATCACCATCATATTCGTTTTGTTGAAATGTGGTCCAATGTATTTTAAAATAAATGATAAAGTTGCGGGGGGGGGGGGGGGGGGGGGGGGGGGGGGGGGGGGGGGGGGGGGGCAACTAAACTAATACCAGCCGGCTGTGTTCTTCTTCGTGTGCTGTATTTCGGGAGGCTCCGACCACATTCTCCCATGTATCCCTGCGTTGCACGTGACTGTTGGCAGCCAATAGCATCTCTGATGCCTTTACAATTCTATGATAGCGACACCCATTCCAAGGGTAGAAAGGGCCATTTGCGCTGCATAGAAACCAATGGCTTCGCTTGTCCATATTTTTCTACAGTCTATGGGACCAAAGCCAACGCTTGCTCCGCCCTGCGCCACACAACGAGCGCTTCTGGTCTCAATCTAACTGAATCTCAAACTAACTGTAACATATATATAGATGGCCAATTCTTGGCCATCTGGCCAGTGATGTATATCGGACCAGTTACCCATATATGGAGGCCACATCGGCCACATACCACACTAACAGAATCCATATATGGCCAAGACAGATGGCCAAGACAGCCTGTATCTGTGTGGCTGGTTCTACAGACAGGGATCTCCATGGATGGGCATAAAAGGGTATGATGTCAGATGTCATAGACATCATAGGACTTTCACATAACGAATAACTGAGTGTTGTGAGTGTAACTGTGATTATAATACACTATAAAGTATTACTGTATTACTATGATAACTATAATACAATATTATAGATTATAGTAGTGGTTATAACACAATAGAATCTATTATCATGTATTACAACTATATCCTGGTAGTCTAAATGAAAAGTCAGTGAGTGATCAGTCATTATGAAGTGTTTCGCCCTGTTTGGCCTCGCTCAGACCTACTCTGGATTGGATACTTTTTAGTACCCACATTTAGTACCACTTTCACACCCACTCTACCCAGGTCCTTGTAGTGGAAAAGCTGGCACAAGTGGGGGCGGTGTGGAGTGATGTGGTGTGGGGCCATGTCAGTGGAAAAGGGGCTTTAGAGAGGTAGAAATTGTGAAAATAGCCGATCTTACATGCTCACAAGGCGTTGTGAGCATGTAGATCGGCTGTTTTCGTGTGTTACACAAAATGTAATGCCTCAACTCTAGTGCTCGTCAGGGTGGGGGGTCCCCAGTTAAAAAAGATATTTTGGGGGTCGCAGCCTAAAAAGGTTGAGAACCACTGTGTTAAGATATGCAGACAGGATGCATGTCTCTGCGAAAACTAAATTAAAAACAAAATAAACACTAAGCTATGATGACTAAAACTGTGACTATAATATATTGACAATTTCATCAACAAATAAAAAACTAGGCTAAAATGTTAAGGGAGGGAATAGTGGGTTGACACTATTTGGGTCTAAAGTGGTGAACCCTAGGAGCTGTTGACGTATTGGAGTTAGATGCTCTCTCATTTAAAGCAAAACTCAAGTCAAATCTCTTTGAAGAGGAGCTTTGAAATTGAACTCGACAACAAAGCCATTTCATGCTGTGCATCACAGGCATAGGCCTGGTTGTATGTGTAATGTGTATACAGTATAAACTGTAACAGTGTAACTAAGTACTGTATGTCATTTAGACATGGATGTTAGGGTTCATGTTTATCCGTCTATCCGGTAGTTGCTTTGTAGCTCGTACTTGATTTACTTTGCCGCTGACTGCAGCATATTTTCGGTTGGCTAGAGCAGGGTTTCCCAAAGTAGGTGCTGTGGCACCCTAGGGTGCTGTGATGCCAGTACATGGTAGCCCTCAAAATAATGTTGATAATATTTGGAATTCATCAATATCACTTCAGTTTAACCACTTAGACTCTCTATGCTTAAAGGAGTAGTTCACCCCTAAAATGACTTTTTTTATATTGATTACTCACACCATGTAGACTTGAGTTCATTTATATTTTTAGTTTTTTGTCGCATTCCTAAGACAAACATTTGATTACAAACCAGTAAGACTCCCTAATCGGGAGATAAGCGACCATAGGTCACTTATCTCCACAAATAGGGCAAAAATGTGTTTTTCCAAAATCTTCCTGATCCATGTTGATGACATGAGTGTAGACATACTGTGTTGTGATTTTCGTGATTTTAGGGAAAAATCTGTAGGAGCAGTGTCCAAAAATGTGTTTTTAAAAATCGGCCTGGAGGTGGCGCTATATGGGAGAGATTCATGTTGATGGGATGAGTGTAGACATACTGTGTACCGATTTGCGTGATTTTAGGGCAAAAATTTTAGGAGCAGTGTCCAAAAATGTGTTTTGCAAGAATGGGCCTCATGGTGGCGCTAGAAGAGGGCCATGTGAGAAATGAGGGGTGGGGTCTCCGCGCCGCCAAGGCGGACGAATAGGTACCGGCCCCGGCTGTCCCGGTCGCTCCTAGCCGGAGTTACGGCATTTTATGTGAGCTGCAGTGTAGGGGGTCCTCCACTGGGGGCGCCACCACTTTTGCATCCGTTCTGGAGCACCAGGAGTCGGTGGTCCCCGGGAATTCCCCGTGAGCAGCCCCGTTGGGGTGGTCATTTGGTCAGTTTAGCACATTTGGTCATTTTTTACATCTGGGGGTCCCCCAGGGACCTGGGGGTCCCTGGAGCTCCGGGGGTCCTTGGAGGTTGTAGTTTGGCAGGTAAGGAGTGTGTGTGTAAAATTTGGCATGGATCGGGGCAACGGTTGCGGAGATATGAGCAGGGCAAGAGTGTGACGTGTGACTGACGGACTGACTCACTCACAGTGTGACGTGTGACTGACTCACTCACGGACAGCCTGTGGAGGTTTTGGTAGTAAATGCGACCTACGGTCGCAATAAATTTACCCCCATTGATTCCGGATGGGGACCCAAATGCATTTGGGTCCCCATCCGGAATCAATGGGGGTACATTTATTGTAATCAAATTATTGGCTTCGGAATGTGACAAATGCAAAAAAAGACCTGATTTGCTTTGTAATTGATGAGTTATTTTTTCCATCTGACCCAACTCTCTTCACCAAAAATAGCAGATCTTAGAGATTGTAGATTGGCTATTTTTGGTGAAACTTCCCCCCAGAATAGGAATGCTGCCATTTCAAGTGGTTAAACGTCAAGTATAAAGTTCTGTTGTAAACGGATATTCATCTGTGACTTAATGTATCCTAGGGAGATAAATGTACATATTTACGTAGCGTGATATGACATAAGATTCTAAAAAACGAATCAAAAACGGTATAATTCAGGGGTGCCGTGGATGAAAAAGTTATTTACCAGGGGGACCCGAGTCAAAACGGTTTGAAGCCCCCTGTACTAGAGTTCATTTCAGTTATACTTTGGAGAACATTGTACCAGCATGTCTAAAAGGTAAATTGTCTCACAAGTCATTCCCTTTCTCTTTTTTTTATCACTGCCTTTAAAGGCCCAGTTCACCTCTGGGACAACCAGATCTTATTTTATTGTTGTTTGGGACACGATCAACACAATCAGACACGTGATGCATTTTGCATCATATGATGCATCATGCTGCATCATATGATGCAAAATGCATCACTAGTCATGCTTTTACTTTTGGTACTTTAAGTATATTTTGAAGCCAATACTTTCATACTTTTGCTCAAGTACATTTTGAATTATGTACTTTAACAAAGTATTTCTACATTACAGTATTGATACTTTTACTGAAGTAAAAAAAAATGTTTTGATTACTTTTTCCACCACTGGGTATGAGGGCAAATCTATTTACTGCAGTGATTCAATTCTGTCCTGGCCTTCTGGGAGGCCGGGACAATCCCTCCCCTGCGCATAAGTGAAACCGGTTTTACCAAGTATTTGCATTTACTGGTGTGACTACAAGCGAGTCTTGACACTTTGTATTTTCACAAGTGGCACATGAAACATCTGGTAGAATATAAATAAATTTAGGAGCACAATGAAAAGTTATCAAATAATGTTTTCTTTAATCAAGTGATAAGAGGAGGCTATACAAAAAATGTATAATAAAGTTGTATTTGCACTGCATTTTTTATTAACTATGTTCTACAGTAGTGCTTCTCAAACTTCCAAATTTCAAGGTCTCTCTCCCCTTAACTCTGACTGTGTACAAATGACAACCCCCCTAAATGAACCCACAGAGTCTCTGGAAATTAGACATTTTCCCAGGAAACAAACTGGTGAAAACAGCTGATCTACAAGCTCACAAAACTGAACCAAAATAGGAGTATAGGCTACGGTTGACCTGAAAGTTCTCTTAAAGTTTATAAAGAAAAGTGTATGTGCTCAGAGACTAAAAGCAAACATGATATCTATGGTGAGACATGAGCCTTTTAAAGTGAAATAGCCATTTAACAGTGTTGTTTGACACAGATAGACAGCGTGTTGTGTTCTGAAGCAAATGAGTCAATGCAAAGAGAGACCCAGCTATGAGGTGTGAAGAGGGGGAAGGGTAGTCTCGGGAGACACCTTAAGCTACTGTGGAATCATGTGGGAAAAAAAGTTCAATAAGAAAAATACACTAATACAGGGGTCTTCAACGTTTTCAGATCAAGGACCCCTTAGTTGAGAGAGAGATGAAGCAGGGACCCCCACAACCTTTTGTACCTCAACCTCTGTGCTTAGTATGCTCTTTTTTTCCCTCCACACCTAAAGTATTTGCTGAAAATAGCCAATCTGCAAGCTCACAACACTTTGGAGTGTGAGGTGTTGTGAGCTTGTAGATCTGCTATTTTTGACCAAAGTTCTCAGAATATGGATGCTAGAATTCAAGTGGTTAATATAAAGTTTTCTATCACACAAAGACTTAGAGGACCCCTTAGAGTAACTCTGAGGACCCCCCAGGGGTCCCAGACCCCCTGTTGAAGACCCCTGCACTAATACAAGTTAACAAGGGGAGCAGCTGTCCAAAAAAAGGAGAAATTTCACTTCACTGGCTCACTATCTGATATACAAAGGTGTCCACTGCAATCCCCTCCCCCCAACTCTCTTCTCTCCTTTTCTGTCAAACTAAGCGGACATAGACACATGATAACATAAGTAAAATACAAACATCTCTCTCTCTCTCTCTCTCTCTCTCTCTCTCTCTCTCTCTCTCTCTCTCTCTCTCTCAAACTTGAGACTTTAAGAGACACATGTTTACTTGTACTTTTACTCAAGTACATTTTTAATTCCGGACTTCTACTTGTAACAGAGTGTTTCTGTTTCATTGTGGTATTGATACTTTTATTTAAGTAATACATTTGACTACTTTTTCCACCACTGATTTTAAGAGATGTTTACTTTGAACTAATTTAGCCTCAGTAAAAGTAGCGTTTTGACCGCAAAAAGTATCATTGGATTATCATGACCTGTGGTGATATACTGTGGACTCTGTGGCCTAGTGGATAATGTTTTGTCTTTTCAAACCATGCGCCCCGGGTTCGCGTCCCGCTTAGCCACTACTTTCTGCCACCACAGACAAGATAACCTCAAGACAACAATACTGATGTAAAATCACCCAGTGGATATCAGTAGCCTATAACATGATCCTATAATCCTTTTTTGCGGTCAAAACGCTACTTTTACTGAGGATAAGGTTAGGAATAACTATAAGTTTAGGTTTTAATGTAGGCATAATTTTACTGTAGTAAATGTCACGTTTTTAGGGGAGGGTAAATATATTTTTTAATGCTTTTACTCCACTATTTGTACAACTTAAGTTACTAGTTACTTTGTAGATTTAGAATATTATCATAAAACATAGGCCTATATTAATCTATTCAGCCTTGTCAAACTAAGCGGACAAGATAACATAAGAATAAAATACACAACATTCTCTTTCTCTTTCTCTCTTAAAATTGATACTACAGGAACAGTTTATAATGTATTTTATATTTGTGGCCTGTGGAAATGGAAATACTTATAATATAATACTTACATTATACGGGGGCCAGGGCTCATCCCTTTATTTTAAGTTCAGTTGATTTTGAGGGTTGTGGATTCATTTGGCTCTGATTTCAACAATATATACAAACAATCTCCATTTAAGCAAGGCAATTGTATTTACATTTAAACAAATAATTACAATTTGAGTGCAAAAATAACTCACAGAAAAGAAAAGAAACTATTTACAAGCTCACAATGCAGGTAGAGATAACAAGTAACCAACAAGTAATAGACTCGAATAGTCGACTCATATTGAAGAATCGCCACCCCGTGGCTGAACAGCCACACTACACGTTGAAATACAATATCACATTTCTAGGGGGCGCGGCTAAGAATTTGGAGGCGTGTTTGACAGAGGTACCTCTAGGTGTCACGAGGTGTCTACTGGTGTCATTTTAGACTTGGCGACGCTAAATTTTGTCACCCACTGTACTAAAATATCTCAAAACACAGATTGAACACAAAAATAACTCAGGATTGTGTTAACCCTGTCCCAGAGGTGAAGTGGGCCTTTAATGAAGCCTTGCTACCATTATTAGCAAATATCAAAGAGCGCAAAGCCGCACACCAACCACTCATTTAAAAAAAGGTGTGCAGTCCCAGGCAGCCAAGGTAGGGATTAGGGATTATTATCGCTAATTGTGATAAAAACACTCACGATAATCGTATTGTGGAGATTTGGATTTATCGTGAAATTGTCCTCCTCCGTGCACTGGGATCAATTCACCTTTTATTTGCAGAGCTGCATATCGGTACCATTTAAACCCTCTATAATTGGTAAAACAGACCTGGAAATAACGTACTTGATACACATTTTTTTTTTTTTAATCTCAACCAACTTTTTGCCAAAAAATGGCCGATCTACAAGCTCACAACGTATCACAGTGCGACACGTTGTGAGCTTGTAGATCTGCTAATTTCTTTTTGGCAAATGTTCCACCCCAGGATAATGGATGTTGTGGATATTTCGATTATTGATAATATCGTAAATTGCTTCTTCTTTTTTTGTCACAATAATCATGACATGAAATGTTCATATCGTCGCATCCCTATTAGGGATTTGGGTAAGTCTCCTCATCAGACTGCTTTGCAGGGGAAGGCGAAGTAAAAAGGCATGCCTCTGTGGTATGACTGGAGTCTACTCCTGGATTATTACCTCATCCTCCTCATGAAGGCTAGATGAGCGTTTCTGTTCTCCTCTGTGATGTGTTGGACCTGTGTTGTGTCTAGTAGGACGGTCTTGTTCTGGTTTGGTGATATGCTGTCTAGCCGTGGGTTTGTCTTTGAATGAAGCCTTATATCCAAATGGAAGTTACGGTATCAGATACCAGCAGAGGCTGCAGGAGCCATGAAAGAGATGGCAGAGTAGATAAAAGAAAATGTCTCCGTTATATGACACACACACACACACACACACACACACACACACACACACACACACACACACACACACACACACACACACACACACACACGTTTTATCCAACACAAACATCCTCCTTGATCTTTACATCTTATCTGAGCCTCAAAACACGTCTGAGTGCAAACGAACGGCAGTATTCTGCAAATCATACCAATCACTGTGTTTTGGACTTTGTTTGGATCCAGACCAACCGGTGTCAGATGTCTGGGTCCGATGCCACAGTCCTGATTGTCAGAGGGTTCTAGACAACCTAATACCAATGTTTTTACAAATATTTAAAAGAAAGGGAAAACATTATATGTACTGTATATACAAAAAGTGCTAAATCTTGAAAATAATTTCAGAAACACTTGTAAACCCAAAGTTTTTTGCACACGTAGTTCAGCTCAGGGACAGGTGTGTTGGGCAAGCAGGCACTTAGATTAAATAAAAAGAACCAGTTTTTGAAACTTTTCTTAAGGCTTAACGTTTCGGTCACGGACCTTCCTCACTCAAGTTTCTTGTAGAAATAAGTCTTGTTGGAATAACCTTTTGATAAATAAACACAAACTTAACTTCAATCGGCTGCATAATTGCAGATACCTGCCGTGTGACGAAAATAATAATAATAATCATCAAATAACGACAGATGTACTGTATATCGGTCAGGCGCTGGTTTGTGAATCAGGCGTTTAAGAAGGTTTTACCAGAAACTGTGGTCAAACCTCCTCTATCCAATCACAAGGCACGTCAGACCTCATCAGCCATGGATTGCAGTGATCTAATTGGACAGGAGTTACGTCCCAGACATCATTTACAGTGATCTCATTGGACAGGAGGAAAGTCCCAGACATTGTTTACAGTCATCTCATTGGACGGGAGAAAAGTCCTTTACATCATTACTGTCATCTCATTGGACAGGAAGGAGTAAAGTCCCAGATATCATTTACATCACCATACAACCAGCCAGTCAGTCTAAAAAGAAGAAAAAAAACTTTTCCCATACCAGCAAAGCTGGCTTTTTTGGAGAAGGAACGCTTTTCCCATCACCACGCATCAATGGCCTCCCTCACAGGCTTTTTTAAAGCTGGCCTTAGAGCCCCCGTAATGGGACTGGATTCCTCTCATCGCACAGGCATCCTGTTGGTTCCCAGTGAAGTCAGTCAGTGTTATTGATGATGATGATGATGATGATGATAATTTAGCCCTGATTCGGTAATGGCCACCATCTAACTAAACAAGGTGGTGCCTGGTCCTGGGGCGTGTGGAATGAAATGAGGAGGGGCCTGCCTTCTCCAGACCCCCACACTGAAATGGCTCTCCTGGGGGATGATGTAAGGGGGATTTTTATTTTGTATGGAGGAGGGGTAAGGGCGGTTGGACGGGTATGTACTATATAGTAACACTTGGTAGTCGCCCAAGTGGAGGTCTAACTAAATCAGGGGTTTTCAACCCTTTTTCATATCAAGGTCCATTATATATTCTGCATTTGAGCCACGGTTACGGAGTTTATCGGCCGAAAAGACGTGTTTGTTTGCCGTTCTTCCGACTGGCTGAGAGATGTTTTGCTACGCTGATTGGTTAGAGGAGTCTGTCTTGTCAAGGCAAGTACTCCCGCCCACTTTTCAAGCTGCCCATAGGCCGAAGGCCAGACGTTATACTGGGGAAGGAATGAGTGAGTGAACGCAGTATGACGTCAGGCCCCGCCAGGCTACGGTTACGGACCACCATTTGATGCCTCTCAGACCCATGTTCGTTTGTTGGATAAGATTTTGTCCACAATTCCATGCTGTATTGATGTTGGTACCACAGGCGAGATGACAGGCAAACATCGATCAAAATAGCAATTCTTCTACATTCGCTAATTGTGTAGACTTCTTGTAAATTAAGTAATGCTGATGTTTAAGAATAATTTAACTCTTGAGCGCTAACTAAACCAAATTTGGTTTCATTTTACACTCTCAAGAGGGTCGATTTGGTTAGCAACTCTCCATCGTTTAGCTACAGCTGGAACCCCCTCAAGGACCCCTGGGGGTCCCTGAACCCCACTTTTAGAACCAATGGTCTAAAGAACTGTTTCCCAAACAGTGGGTCGGGGAGTTTAATATACTTTTTCAAAAGTATTTCATAAATAAAATCAAACAATCTAATAATTTCCATTAAAAATCAACAAATAAAAACACATTTCAGAAGCAGTTTAAATAGCAGATCCACAAGAGTTATTCCTGGTCTATAGTTGGTTGCGCACTGAGAGCCGCTCTACGGCGTGGCTCCGGCTGTGACGCATTGTGAGCTTGTAGATCGGCTAGTTGACATTTTACATGACGATTAATTGTCACCCAAATAATTGCGATTAACAATTTAATTGTGTTTTGGCCTTGACAATTACATTTCTGTTTGGCTTGTAGGCTTTGAAGTTGCACATGGCAGATATGACGCATAACCTAAATATACAAAGAAATGACTGACATATTTGACAACTTTATACTTAATAAAAAAGAACATTGATAGTGAAAATAGCCGATGTACAAGCTCACAACGTGTCGCATCGCGACGTGTTGTGAGCTTGTAGATCGGCTATTTCCACTATTTTTTTTACTTAAAAAAAAATATGAACATTTTTCAACATGGAAAAGATTATGACAATTATGAAAAATGATCGCGACTATGTCAAATAATTGCGATTAGACGATTATGTAATAACAGCCCTAGTTGTAAATCACCTCAAGGTAAAAATGGCATGAGATCGCTTTCCTACAATGCTGATGACCGTGTGCGTGTGTGTGTGTGTGTGTGTGTGTTTTCCAGAGGCCAGTAAGCTGGTGATGTCATACGTGGCTGCGGTGTGTGGGAAGGGCCAGGAGGTCAACAAGGTCAAGGAGCAGCTGCTGCAGTCCAATCCCGTCCTGGAGGGTGAGTGGTGGGCGGGGCCTAGTTCATCATGGCACCACTGACAACGATTGTTAGCAGTAAGCAGTAAGATACTGTACAGCAGGGTTCCCCAATTAGTTTTCCCCAAGGGCCGAATCATGTCTAGGGTACCAAGCAGAGGGCCACAACATTGAATCATGTCTAGGGTACCAAGCCGAGGGCCACAACATTGAATCATGTCTAGGGTACCAAGCCGAGGGCCACAACATTGAATCATGTCTAGGGTACCAAGCAGAGGGCCACAACATTGAATCATGTCTAGGGTACCAAGCAGAGGGCCACAACATTGAATCATGTCTAGGGTACCAAGCAGAGGGCCACAACATTGAATCATGTCTAGGGTACCAAGCAGAGGGCCACAACATTGAATCATGTCTAGGGTACCAAGCAGAGGGCCACAACATTGAATCATGTCTAGGGTACCAAGCAGAGGGCCACAACATTGAATCATGTCTAGGGTACCAAGCAGAGGGCCACAACATTGAATCATGTCTAGGGTACCAAGCAGAGGGCCACAACATTGAATCATGTCTAGGGTACCAAGCAGAGGGCCACAACATTGAATCATGTCTAGGGTACCAAGCAGAGGGCCACAACATTGAATCATGTCTAGGGTACCAAGCAGAGGGCCACAACATTGAATCATGTCTAGGGTACCAAGCAGAGGGCCACAACATTGAATCATGTCTAGGGTACCAAGCAGAGGGCCACAATATTGCAGGGGGCGACGGTGGCGTTCATTTCAATGCAAGTTGCTCAGTGGTGTTTTGAAGCACCCGGAAGAAACTAATCCAGGTGCATTGTGGGGGGAGTTGGCCCATCTGGATGAGCCAAAATATTTGACGTCGACGAACGTCGAACGCCACGAACAACGAACGACGTCCATTGAACCCCATAGCAGACACGCATGTTTTTTAATGTTACATTGTAATTTTAGGGGACAATTATAATGTATCAAGGCATATTTCTTTGCTTATTAACCAGGGATCCTTTTTAAGTTAAAACTAACACGGAGGATTTGACTGTGTAATTTAGCATTAGCAACATTGTGCCGTTCCTACTCTACCACCAGCACGCATGCAGGGGAAAGGAGAGCTCCCCCGGTGGCATGGCATGCACACTGCTGCAGCAGACCTTGCCCTGGCTGCGTGGGGACAGCTGTGGATGTTTAATTAGGGGCAGCAGGCAGGAAATGTCCATGAATAATGAAGCTGTGAGCCCAGCAGCACATCTGTTAGTTCTGCTGCTGCTGCTGCTATGGCCAGACAGGAGAACAGACATCCTGATTACTATCCCATTACTATGTAAATAGCAAAATTGTTTTGTAATTTTTAGGTCTAAATGGGTTAATTAACAAACAGATACAGTGAAAGAAAACTATTCAATCCGTTTGAAAGATACAGACTTTTTCTTTTCTTTTTTTCGGTACTCTCCGGGTTAGAGTTTGACTCAGCACTTTGCTGTGTGCTTCGTTCTGCTTGCTCTGTGATTTGCTCTCTCTCTCTCTCTCTCTCTCTCTCTCTCTCTCTCTCTCTCTCTCTCTCTCTCTCTCTCTCTCTCTCTCTCTCTCTCTCTCTCTGCTTCTTTTGCTCCATCCTTTTTTCCTTTTCTCTCCATCAGCCTCTTTTGCTTGCCCTCTCTAATCAGTCGCACGCCAGCTATTTGTTTTTGCTGCGTCCCTCTATTTTACTCTCTCCTTCACTCCCCATATGCTCTGTTTGGGCCCATGCATATTCCACTTTTAGAGACAAATCTATTTCGGTTCGGATCCGTCTAAACTACAATATGGCTTCATTCACCGTCATTAATTCGGCTGTCCGGTGCTGCTGAGATCTTTTGACTCCCCGGCCGAACCGAAATAAATCTGGCTCTAAAAGTGGTGTATGCATCGGCCCTTTCTCTCTGTTCTCCCTCTGCCTGTCTCTCTCTCTCTCTGCCAACCTCGACACACACACACACACACACACACACACACACACACACACACACACACACACACACACACACACACACACACACACACACACACCTACCCTAGGGGCTGTGAGGGGTGATTAGCAGTCTAGACGTGCACACTAGCGATGAACTTCAATACTGCATTAGTCAGCGGGATAGCTAGCTAAGCATGGTTAGGCTGGCGGCAGTGAGCCAGCCAGGCAGCATGCATGCATTCATTCATTCATTCATTGCCGCTCTCTCTGTGTCATTGTCATCCAAAGGCTTCCAGAGACCTCAATTAGGGACAACGGTACAACAGGGGCCCGGGCTGACCATGGTTAATTCATGAACACCAGTTTTGACACCGAAGATGCTTTATTGCGCCTGCAAGATGTCTGTGACTTACTGTAACCGCCACACATAAAGGGATTAATTCCTGTAAAACGCTGCCCTTTGAAGCCTCATCATTACTCTGTTTTTTGTAAAAAAGCGTACCCACCACCACACTTTTGAGTTCAAAGTGCACGATCCTGATCTAAGCTTCCGTGGACAGATCCCCGTAGGCGTTTCGCTTAATCCCCGCAGAATTACGGGCCCTTCATCAGTGCAAATGGCTCGGAGATAGAGCTGTTAATGTGATTGACGGCTAGCCTGGGAGCCAGAGCGCGTTATTCAGAATCACTAATGGGGCTTTAGGCACAGTTAAAACGAGCTTTCATCCTTGATTCCATCCTGGGTTTTTAATGTTTGCCACATGGTCACATGGTCACATGGTCACATGGTCACGAAAACATGATTAGTTTGGTGTTCGACACCTTTCTCATGAATCTGTCTCATTGATGATCAAATAAACTCTAATCTAATCTAATCTAATCTAATCATTGATGATCTTCACCCCCTTTTCTTTTTCTTTTTTTCAGCTTTTGGGAACGCCAAGACAGTGAGGAATGACAACTCGTCCAGATTCGTAAGTATGCCTTACTACTGTCACAAATCTGTATCGGATCTACAAAAGTTGCCACTTTTGCAGTGCGTTTTGAACTTGTGGATCTGATCTGATGTTTTGTGTGCCGCTGTAGTTTGATCAAGCAGGGAGTTGATGTACAATACAAAACAAAAAAAACAGATGGTAGTTTACTGCCTGTCTATGAGTGTGTGTCCATTGATTTAATGGCAGCTTTCTCCAAATGAGCCTCGATTAACTGAGGATTACGAACAGCTTTCAATCTCTTGATCCAGACGTGATCCATTGACATAATGGAACAGCCCCCACCCTCCCCTCCACATACACACACACACCACCACCATCCATCACCACCGCTTTTCCTTTTTTTAAGGTGTGGCTCTGAAGGAAGTGAGCTGTCTAGATGTGTGTGTGTGTGTGTGTGTGTGTGTGTGTGTGTGTGTGTGTGTGTGTGTGTGTGTGTGTGTGTGTGTGTGTGTGTGTGTGTGTGTGTGTGTGTGTGTGTGTGTGTGTGTGTGTGTGTGTGTGTGTGTGTGTCTGAAATAGGGATGGGGTGATAATCATTATTAAAAAAAAAACACCGACAATAATCGTATCCTGGAGATTTGAATTTATCGTGAAATTATCATTCGTCATGCAATGGGATAAATTCACCCTTTATTTGCCGAGCTGGCAACCCTAACCCTAGCTAGAAATGTACTTCGGTGGTACTTGCTTGTCTTCGGTCCGCTGCTGCTTGGCTGCCTCCTCCACCCCAGCCTCCACCTTTTGATCAGAGTCTGGCATAGGCTCAAATACTTGTGATTTTACGTCTGCTGATTCACGCTAATATATCAATGTATTGCTATTGTTCTACTATTGTATCCCTATGGGGGGCTATTGTTCTACTATTGTATCCCTATGGGGGGGGGGGGGGGGTTTTGCTTAAAGTTCCTGATTCTGCTTAGCAAGCAAGCGTGTACAAAGTTCAGGGAACATCTCAGAACGCGGAGCCCTTAAACGCCAAGTTTTACTGTATTCCATTTGTTGCAATAATCGGTTAAATCTACATTGACTTGAAGGTTCCTGACTAAACGGTGACAGAGTGCAATTGCACACTCTCACAGGGGGTCCGTGGCCTAATTGGGGGTTCTTGAAATAAAGGTTAAAAAGAAGTTTGAGAACCACGTTCGTACAGGACTGATGTCACATTATGTCTTGACTTCCACACGCGAGCCACACAGTTCTTAGAGCCCCACTCCGTTCTCGTTTCATTCTCCATCCCTTTCTGGTGTCTCCTTTCATAGCTCCTCTCTGTAATATCATTACCTCCTGACTCATCTGGTTGCATCAGTTTCAGCAACAAGCCTCTTATCCATGGCAGCTAGCCGAGCAGAGCAGGGCGGCCCGTCCCTGTTTTTAGGATGGGTGCGGCTTTTCCCCGTCGGTCACCCCTTCTTTCAGGTCTCCATATGGGCACATTATAGTGCTTACACACGCGCACGCGCACACATCAAGGATTGTCAGCTCCAGAGCGTAGCAGCACGGCTCCAGAGACGAAACCCAAGACGGCACTGAAAAGATGATCTATAAGCTAACAGCGCATGGTGTTGTGAGAGCTGGTAGATTATTTTCAGTGTGCGACACCCACACATAACTACGGATAAATCTGGCTTCTTGTTTTTACCGTTTTGGCGACCACAACCAGATGTGTTCCGCTGGTTTCTGACAAGATAGAGTGCAAACGTATTAGTCCAGCGGCTAAGCAGAAGTGTGAGAGAGAGGATTTTTATTTTTAAATCAAATATTGATTTAAACGTGGTCAATTAAATTAAGTCACCTAATTTGCAGGAAATTACATCTTGCACATAATTCTAAATTCATTAAAACAATGTCCTGACAATCAAAAAATGTCAGAAGTTTTGATGGGGTGTCATTAAAATGTATGTTGACATGGCACACTGACTATCTAGAAAATAAAGACATGGCACTTCATTTCAAAAAGGTTGCTGAGCCCTGGAATGGAGCTTTTAGTCTGACACTTGAAACACCAGTGGAGATGTGGAACTGGATTCTGTTTGGCGGCTGGTCCAGAGTTTGCGGGATTCCTCTGTGATGTCATCACATTACATCACGTTGCACTACAGACACAAGTCAAGTCGATGTTATTCCTAGAGCACATTTAAAAACCACCAGGGTCGACCAAAGTGCTGCACAACATACACAAAACTATAGAAATAGACACAGTAATCATACAACAACTTCTGTGCATTTCAATCACGTGCCATAGATTACACATAGAAGGTCATTTAGCTTCATCATTGGGCTTAAGGCAACTTCGGCAATGGCGATTTTTTTTTAATTTTTGCCGACGAAGACATGCCCAAAATAGGGACGACATATTTAATTGGTTAATAACGGACTTTAACAAAATTTTAGCTCCTAATTCTCCTATTCCCCTCTCTCCCTGTAGAGAGAGAGAGAGAGAGAGAGAGAGAGAGAGAGAGAGAGAGAGAGTCAGTCTTAGACACACAGAACTTACTGTTCTTCTAAACCTCCAGTGTTCTACGAGAAGGAGCAAGAAGGTTTGTTTAGTTTTACTCTTCCAGAGGAGAAGGGGAAAAAAAGAAGTCATTTCCTCTGCACAGAATCCTGTTACTTCACAGCACTTCTGTTTGTGATTGGCAGCTCGCTTTATGAATCCATCTGTTTGCCTCGAGTTCAGTGAACTTGTTCCAGAGGTTGGGGGAAGGAACTTTTTTTATTGACTCCCCCAAAGCTTGTGTTCCAATGAGGTGTGTGTGTGCGTGCGTGTGTGTGTCTCTGTCTCTGTGTGTGTCTGTGTGTCTGTGAAAAGACATGCTAGACATGCTAGCATGTTGCACAGCGAAAAAGAGACGATCTACAAGCTTTAGGCTATTTTTTGTTATTATTTGGCGACCACAACCAGATGTGTTCCGCTGGCCTCGGACAAGATACAGTGCAAACATATTAGTCCAGCGGCTAAGCGAAAAATCCTGCACTTTATGATAAAAGCAGGACATTTGGCACTCGGTCACAGCATGCCCTGAGGAACATTGTTGGCTAAACTGTAGGTACGATAAGTGATTTTGTTTGTTCAAAATAAGTACTAAAAAGCTCCATATTCTGATAGTACTCATTGCTATTGAATGTTTGTTCAACAACAGGAGTCTCCATGTCTCTCTGTGTTGTGAGATTAAACTTTGCTTTAATTTGTGGAGTCACCGCCAACGTCACTGAAGGCCTCGGTGTGTTTGTGAACGCTGTGGGCAGCATGTTGAATCCCTCTGGTGTCTGTTATCATTATTTAGTCTGTATTTTAAAATACAGCCCTGTTCGGATCGTTCGCGTCGCGCCCGGTTGCACGTCGTCTCGTCTTTGCATTAACTTTGTATGTAATCGCGCCACTCGAACCATCCAGGTTTGAACGTACCATCAGAGTCAGACCCAAGACCATTCTGAGATTATAATTCCATGCTGTATTGATATGGTACCATATGAGAGATAAAAAGCAAACGTTGTTCAGAATAACAATTCCTGTTTTTTGTTTTTTTTTGTAAATTAACTCATTCTCTGCATTTTAAATATATTTTTCAAGTGACATAGATCATGCACCACGTGTATGCACGCTGTTCACAGCTTTCAAACAAAAAAAATCGCTTTGAATTCCGTTCAGGCATTCATGAGATGGCAGCCATTATGTTTTTTTTTTTGTTTTTTTTCCAATGTAAACAAACATGGCTGCCATGTTTGAAAGATGGGTTTGGTATGGGGGTCAAACATGCAATTTCGCAATCGCGATCATGCCTAGTAGATTGAAGGAGGTCCAACATTTTCTTTTCAAAAACGGCCCAAAACTCGGGAAACTCGGGTGTGGCAGTGGCGGGATACAGGAATAACTCGGGGAAACTCGGGAGGGGGCAGCAAATGAGTTAAGTAATGCAGATGTTTAACAATAATTTAACTCTGGACCCTTACGGGTCCATTTGGTTTAATTTCACGCTACTCTCAAGAGTTAAAGATCTATAAGGGTCCATTTGGTCACCAGCTCTCCATCATTTAGCTGTGGGGACCACCTGGAACCCCTCAAGGACCACTGGTGGTCCCTGGACCACTGGTTGAGAAGCAGTGGTTTAGCCTAAACGGCGTGGCTGCGTGCTCCCTGCACCTCTATGCATGAGTGATCATCAGGGGGCGTGTCGGTTCTAACCGCCTTGTTTTGCCTCCACAGGGGAAGTACATGGATATCGAGTTTGACTTCAAAGGAGATCCTCTGGGTGGAGTTATTAGCAACTGTGAGTACCATCAAAAGGAACGTCCCTTTTTTCCTTAATGAAATCCTGTGTCTGTTAATCAGGTCGTAGAATACGGCCTGGTCTATATCTCCTCCTAACCCATTCTGTTTTCTCCCTCATTTGCATTTTCCTGTGACTTTCTCCTCATTGGCTCATTTCGCCCTGTCATTCATATTACACACACACGCACACACGCTCACATCACCGCAGTTCATCGCCTCAAAGACAAACACAGTTACAAACCGCTTCTGCGTTGGGAGAAAAACCGACACCATCGTCGGTGGCCAAATCAAGTGCTAGATCAAGAAGCAACGGTGGTATTAGCAACATATTTTAGCTTAATGCTGCAGTTTAAAAAAAAGTGTGTACAGAATAAAAATCAAATGTATTTGTCGGTGTAACTTATTATGTTAAAGTGTGACCTGATGTGTAATGACTTCTAGTTTATAGTTTAATGAAATCCTGTGTCCTCAAAGATTTCAGACCACGTCAATCTTCTATAATTGAATGCATAGTTGACCGGCGTCGGTTAAGATAAGAGCAGACCGACGTCTGCTCTTATCTTCCCCTCTTGTGCGAAGCGACACACTCCGAGTTTGTAGATCTGATACTTTTTGATTCTTTTGTGTGACACTAGTATGATTAAGTAGGGCATTCATTTACAAAAACAAAAAAACACAAAATGTTTGAATATGGTGATAAGTCGTTAACTGCCCGAAAGCAACAATATTGTTTTACATACGAACACACACACACACACACACACACACACACACACACACACACACACACACACACACACACACACACACACACACACACACACACACGTGCGCACACGCACACGCACGTGCACACAGGTTTGTATACATCACTTTTGGGGACATTACATAGACTTCCATTGATTTTCTTGGCCTTACCCTAACCTCTATCCCTAAACCTAACCCCTAACCCTAATCCTAACCCTAACCCTAACCCAAACCGTTAGTAGGTGGTCCCCTGCATGTGACTGTGTGAACATGTTTTAGTACCCGAAAGTGATGAAAACAAACACACGCACACACACACACACACACCGCCCATGCTGTGACCGGGTCAGTCATATTGGCGTGCTGGTGTTGCCCATCTATCCGGGCAGAAGATCAATAATGTTAACAGTCAATGCACAGACAGGGTCACTGTACACACACTGTACAGAACACTACTGATTCATCCATGTATTACACAGTGTGGTCGTGGTTCATTGTTGTGACCACCGTGCATATTTTCTCGCCCTTTCTCTTCCCAGGACAGGCACCAACACCTTTTTTTTCCTCCCCCTTTCTCCATGCTTTTTGGTTTGTCTTTTCTTCACATTGTTTTGTCTGTGAAGGCGTCTCTGTACCAGAGGTCATGGAAACAATGAGAGAGAGAGAGAGAGAGAGAGAGTCTGCTGACACACACCTCGGTTCATCTCACAGGCAGACAGGGCACTTAGGGATGGGACGATATGAAAATGTCATATCACGATTATTGTGACAAAATAAATCGCGATTTACAATATTATCGCGGTAATCAAAATCCATTAACCTGGGGCCAGGGGTGAGATGCCGTGGGCTCGGTTGGGCTCGGCGAGCCCAGACTTATTTAGCTGCATGCACGCGCGCCTCACATGCACGCATTTAGAGGGGCACCACTTCTAAAATCCATATCACACCACTGCCTGGGGCGGAACATTTGCCAAAAAATAGCAGATCTACAAGCTCACAAGGGCACTGCGCCTCTGTGTGGGACCTGTCTGTGTGCAGCCTGGCTGTGGACACAGATATACCAGAGTGTCTGCGTGTTCTGGGAGGGTTGCAGAGACGATTGACCTCTGATGATGAGGAGGAGGAGGAGGAGGAGGAGGAGGAGGAGGAGGAGGAGGAGGAGGATAATGATGTGCCCGTGGGGGGTGCGTCTCTGTCTCTTATTTCAACCAAGTCAGCTGACACCATGTCTTTTGTATCCCCCCTAATATTCTGTCTCTCTCTCTCTCTCTCTCTCTCTCTCTCTCTCTCTCTCTCTCTCTCTCTCTCTCTCTCTCTCTCTCTCTCTAAGTGAGCAACAGTGATTTCACTGCATAGAGAGAGAGAGAGAGAGCGATAGAGAGAAGAGTCTGATTCAGACAAACCCAGTGCTCAGTAGTTTTGGTAGAGTAATGATAGTGTGGCGAGGGGAGAGAGTATTCAGCCAGCCAAACAACAAGCCCAAAAGCCCGTTAGTGCTCATTAAATGCTAGTCAAAACAACAACTCACAGGATATGGGAGCTTTCGTTTTAAAGCCCCCTCCCTCCCCCCTCCCTCCCCTCCTCGTCCCTGCATCGCTACTTTAATGTATGTTTGCTTATCTCAAGGAGCATATCCTGAGCACGGCGTACCAGAAATACCGTTCAGGATGCTTTACGCAGCAAACCGGTGTAAAGATCTACTTTACTGTAGCCCTGCTCGCTGCAAAGCAATAACAACAAGAGAGGCCTGAGCTCGTTTTGGAGTCGTACAAAAGGTGGAAGGTCACTTCAGAAAGCCCCTCGGGGGGAGACCGTCTCTGAACATTCTTTAAATCCCCCACCCCCCCACCCCCCACCACCACTTCCTGCATCTTTTATAGGATGTACTGTTGTGTGTCGGAGCTTTTCACAAATAAAAAATGTTTCCAAACATGTCCAGGACGACGAAGAAGCAGACCAATGTTGTTTTTTTATCCGCAAATATTCACTTACGTGTACAGTAGCTGCTTTCCAAAAAATAGCTAATCTGCAAGCTTGAAACTCTTATATACAGACATCTTTGAAAAATAGTCGGGGTTGCTCTGCGAGCAACTCGGCAGGGTTCAAATTGGATCTTTGAACCCTCACACTAGACGACATTTATACCCGAGAATCGCCCCCGATCTAGACGCAGTCTGCCCGATACTCGGGAGGGTCGTTAATTTGCCCTGATTATCTGCTAGTGTAAGGCCACCTTTAGTTTACTAGCAGCAGCATTGCTTCTGTAAATGAGTTGTTTTTTTTCTAGCAGAACCATCTTTGTCTATAAATGCACATGTCGAGTGGTCCTCCCCCACCCTCTCAGTGCCCGCTGAAAGGATGAGAGGTGAAGAGAGGTACCCAGAACACCATCATCATCATCATCATCCCACTCAGCTCCTCCAAAGGCACGTTGTCATTAGAAGAGCAACAACGTGCCTCTCATCTGGTTATAGAAATAGCTGTCGCTGTTATGAACCTGTTGTTAACTGTAGCTATCT
Organism: Nannobrachium achirus; assembly: GCF_963921795.1. Lineage (NCBI taxonomy): Eukaryota > Metazoa > Chordata > Actinopteri > Myctophiformes > Myctophidae > Nannobrachium > Nannobrachium achirus. The sequence continues at coordinate 848,009 of NC_137829.1, forward strand.
CTCACATGTTGTTTGCTTTTGAGCCAGACACCTTTCTTAAAAACCAATCAGGGGTTTGATTGCGACCGTATATGGTCGATACGGCTGCTGTTTTTCACAGCAGCCATGTCGACATAAACCAGGGGTCTTCCACAGCGGGTCCGGGACCCCTGGGTGGTCCTCAGAGTGACAGCATTGGGGGAGGGGCACCAAATCTTTGTGTGATAGGATAATATTATTTTCTACATTAAACACTTGAACCCTAGCAGCATCCCTATTCAAGCATCAAGCAGATCTGTCGGCTATTTTCGGCAAAGAGGTGTGGTGTGGTGTAGAGGGGAACAGGAGCAGACCAAGTACAGAGTGAAAGCTCAAGTTTATCAAGTAGGCCTGTTGACGGTCTAAAGGGGAATACCTCTCTTTGGCTTGCAGAGTACACCTTCATGATGTCACCGACCACATGACCCCACAATCACTTTTTTCTTATTTCTACAAAAATCTCCAAGGTATTTAGAACGGGTACACATTATTCTGTATGTTATTTTATGCTTTAAAGCTATACTGTGTAAGATGCTCAACTAGTGGTCAGTAGCCCTATAGCAAACCGCGGTCTCGTTCGCGTCTTTCGCCCGTTTTTCGTACCTTCACACCCCCGCGTCTGCCTCCACAACGCCGAGAGCTATCTTTAGAGGGGTCCCTGGTTCCTGTGCGTTCAGGCATTCCGGAGAAACGGACTACTTCACCCTGCCTGGTAGGCGAGATTACCTTTTGAGTAAAGAGACACACGGGCGACTACAAATATGGCGACCCCACTTCAAGATGCGCTGTGATTGGCCGGTAGTGTACCATGTGTGCATGATCGGCGATGTGATTGGGCAACGTATACACAACGTATACAGATGATGCAGATTACGTCATTTTGGCGCGAAATCCGGTCCACGGCCAGGATCATAGAAAACATATAAAGAGAAGGCTTCAGAAGCTGAAAATAACGGAGTGGGTGTTCTAAAACTTTAGCGATTTAACAGTTAGGACAATTTTAAGATTTGTTTTATAAAAAAAGTTACATGGTACAACTTTAACTATTGAAAAATAGCAGATATATAAAAATAGCAGAAAAATAGCAGATATTTCTGCTATTTTTGAAAAATGGTGAAAATTAGAATTGTGACTCGATTCTAGAAGTGTCTTTTGAATCCTTCTAAGATTTTTGGAAAAAAAATTCTATGTCAGCAATCTGGCCAGCCATCGTCAAAGAAAAGGTCCTTTTCACTTAAATGGAGCTCAGTTAGTCTGTTCTTGAGAGCCTACTATGTCAGTGGTGCTCAAACCTTTTCATGTGAAGGACCCCCAAAATGATATGTATTTGACCACGGACCCCCATCTCAAAATATTACGTTCCAGGGACCACACAGAAGCAAAATTTTAGTTACAAACGTTAACTCCAACATATATTCAAAGATTTGCACACATGTTCACGACTTTTTTTTTTCTGAAAAGTTTATCCTGCGACATTGTTACTTTCAGAAGCAGCTCTTCATCTTGATCAGGGTGAAAGTTTCCTTGCTGTGAATGGAACGGAGGCTCTTTTCCTTCAGCTCGCTGGCTGTGCTTAGTGGACCACTGCAGCTGAAGAAGCTGTTTGATCTCTTCCTCAAAGATTTCCTGTCACGCCCCAGTACCCACACACGGCACACACAAACACACACACACACACACACACACACACACACACACACACAAACACACACACACACACACACACACACACACACACACACACACACACACACACACACACACACACACACACACACACACTTCCTCCTCCGTTTACAGACCTGCTGTTTCATAGTTTCATCCTCCTCATTTTCATTTGTTTTATTTATTTATTTTTGTCTGTTTGTACTTGGTACCATTTTAGTAATGTTTATTGTATATGTTGTTTTCCCCCCCCCCTTTTTTATGTTGCTTGTTTTCTGTGTTTGGACTATGGATGGAAATTGGCTAAACCAAGCGTATTTGCACGCCATTGTATGTGTGGTGTTCATTAATACAGTATGTGCTGTCCCGTCCGAATAAACATATTACAGATCTGCTGGAGAAGTCTCTTACTGTATGTCTCCTAGTTAATAATACTCATAATGTTTACAGATCTGCTGGAGAAGTCTCTTACTGTATGTCTCCTAGTTTAATACTAGTCACGATGTTTACAGATCTGCTGGAGAAGTCTCTTACTGTATGTCTCCTAGTTAATAATACTCATAATGTTTACAGATCTGCTGGAGAAGTCTCTTACTGTATGTCTTCTAGTTTAATACTAGTCACGATGTTTACAGATCTGCTGGAGAAGTCTCTCAAGGCCCCTTACACTCTCCGAAACCAAACTTTTCGTCTGAGATTTCCTACTTTCCGGCTCGCAGCTTTTCGGAACTCTAATTCGGGGGGTAATGCTTTTCAGACGTTCCGAGTGACGTCATTTTGTAGTCGAACCGGACCTTTCCGACAAAAGGTTCGGTTTCCTAGAGAGAGTATGGACAGGCCTTTATTGTATGTATCCTTAAGAACAATCATGATGTTTACAGATCTGCTTGAGAAGTCTCTTATTGCGACCGTCAGGGAGCAGTTTACTATGAAAACCTCCACCGGCCGTCCGTCCGTCGGTCGGTCGGTCGGTCGGTCGGTCACACGTCACACGTCACACGTCACACCTTTGCCCTGCTCATATCTCCGCATCAGTATATAGGGCTTGTTTGTTTATTGTATGACATCACGCCACATCATCAGCTGTGGACTCTGTGATGTCATCGTATCGCATCAGTATATAGGGCTTGTTTGTTTATTGTATGACATCACGCCACATCATCAGCTGTGGACTCTGTGATGTCATCGTATCTCCATATATGGCCATCTCCGTATATGGAGATATAAGTCGTCCATGCCCAAGTATGGGCTGGTGAGGTCAGACTTTGTGTGATGCGTAGGTTATCTCCATATATGGAGATTCAACATTCCAGGCAATGCTCTCTTCCCTGGTGAGAATAGCCCCTTTATATAGGGCTTGTTTGTGTATTGTATGACATCACGCCACATCATCAGCTGTGGACTCTGTGATGTCATCGTATCTCCATATATGGCCATCTCCGTATATGGAGATATAAGTCGTCCATGCCCAAGTATGGGCTGGTGAGGTCAGACTTTGTGTGATGCGTAGGTTATCTCCATATATGGAGATTCAACATTCCAGGTGTAACTATGGCTGCCCGTATGACGTGAGAGGTGGAGGTTGTGATATTTGTGGAGATAAGCGACCAACGGTCGCTTATCTCCCGATTAGGGAGTCTTACTGGTGTCTCCTAGCTAGTTCAACCCATTTAGAACGGGTACACATTTTGTGTATCATTATTGCGACCGTCAGGGAGCAGTTTACTATGAAAACCTCCACCGGCCGTCCGTCCGTCCGTCCGTCGGTCGGTCGGTCGGTCGGTCACACGTCACACGTCACACCTTTGCCCTGCTCATATCTCCGCATCAGTATATAGGGCTTGTTTGTTTATTGTATGACATCACGCCACATCATCAGCTGTGGACTCTGTGATGTCATCGTATCGCATCAGTATATAGGGCTTGTTTGTTTATTGTATGACATCACGCCACATCATCAGCTGTGGACTCTGTGATGTCATCGTATCTCCATATATGGCCATCTCCGTATATGGAGATATAAGTCGTCCATGCCCAAGTATGGGCTGGTGAGGTCAGACTTTGTGTGATGCGTAGGTTATCTCCATATATGGAGATTCAACATTCCAGGCAATGCTCTCTTCCCTGGTGAGAATTGCCCCTTTATATAGGGCTTGTTTGTGTATTGTATGACATCACGCCACATCATCAGCTGTGGACTCTGTGATGTCATCGTATCTCCATATATGGCCATCTCCGTATATGGAGATATAAGTCGTCCATGCCCAAGTATGGGCTGGTGAGGTCAGACTTTGTGTGATGCGTAGGTTATCTCCATATACCTGATGTCAGACCTGAAGTATCCTTTTATACCCATATATGGAGATACAGAGATCTCCATATATGGGCATATTAGAAAGCCCATATATGGGCATATACGGATGACATCAGGGATATCCATATATGGGCATAAAAGGGACAAGGGCTTACAGTTAAGAGATCTCCATATATGGGCATATCAGAAAGCCCATATATGTTCATATACTGATGACATCAGGAATATCCATATATGGGCATAAAAGGGACAAGGACTTACAGTTAACTCATTAAAAGCCAACCCCGCGATGTCGCGGGAAAAGTAATAGAGTATCTATAGTGCCATCCACGCGATGTCGCGGGAAAAGTAATATATTACTGTAACGGCGAGTAAAAATACCTAGTACAATGGCCGACGCTCCGGAGACGAAATCCGCGCTGATTTGTCATCATCACGGCTCCACGAGCACACAATAGTCATCCCATAACATTGAGGTGGACGGCCGATCTCATCTTTAATGTCCATTATCTCAAAACTACACTTTAGAAGCTAGGATGGAGGCAGATGCTCGCTTATTTTACACAGTTATAAAAGCTCCCGGTCGGCCATTACACAACTCCACGTGGACACGCATCGGTTCCGGCGCACGATCCGATGACGTCAGACCGGAAGTACTTCCGGTCTAGACTTCTGGCCTTCAAAATAAGACAGCGGCCGTTAATGGGGCCGGGAGGGGGCACTCTGGACCCCCTAATCCGTTAATGTCCTGGGCTCAGAATGAGTTAAGAGATCTCCGGGCATAAAGGGACAAGGACTGTTACAGTAGATATAGAGATGTCCATATATGGGCATAAATGAACAAGGACTGACAAACACTGAGATCTCCATATAACCTATAGGAATATAAGGGACGAGGACAATGCGTAGCATTGTGAGCTTGTAGACCTATTTTCTAAATATTGTTGTACATTAAAAACTTGAAATGGGTCGTTCTGCATAGTACTTGGGATTTGTTGATGTAAATGTTCACATAGAGTGTAATAATTGGTAAAACAAACTTTTGGCCTATTTGTGGAGATAAGCGACCAACGGTCGCTTATCTCCCGATTAGGGAGTCTTACTGGTTTTATGCTTTAACTATTGAAAAATTGCAGATATACAAGCTCACAGAGTGCCGCGCTGTGAGCTTGTATATCTGCTATTTTTCACTGGTTAAAGCATTCAATAATTCTAGGACTAAATGGGTTAATTGCGACCGTCAGGGAGCAGTTTACTATGAAAACCTCCACCGGCCGTCCGTCCGTCGGTCGGTCGGTCGGTCGGTCGGTCACACGTCACACCTTTGCCCTGCTCATATCTCCGCATCAGTATAGGGCTTGTTTGTTTATTGTATGACATCACGCCACATCATCAGCTGTGGACTCTGTGATGTCATCGTATCTCCATATATGGCCATCTCCGTATATGGAGATATAAGTCGTCCATGCCCAAGTATGGGCTGGTGAGGTCAGACTTTGTGTGATGCGTAGGTTATCTCCATATATGGAGATTCAACATTCCAGGCAATGCTCTCTTCCCTGGTGAGAATTGCCCCTTTATATAGGGCTTGTTTGTGTATTGTATGACATCACGCCACATCATCAGCTGTGGACTCTGTGATGTCATCGTATCTCCATATATGGCCATCTCCGTATATGGAGATATAAGTCGTCCATGCCCAAGTATGGGCTGGTGAGGTCAGACTTTGTGTGATGCGTAGGTTATCTCCATATATGGAGATTCAACATTCCAGGTGTAACTATGGCTGCCCGTATGACGTGAGAGGTGGAGGTTGTGATATTTGTGGAGATAAGCGACCAACGGTCGCTTATCTCCCGATTAGGGAGTCTTACTGGTAATAGTTATGCTGTTTACAGATCTGCTGGAGAAGTCTCTTATGTCTCCTAGTTTAATAATACTCATAATGTTTACAGATCTGCTGGAGAAGTCTCTTACTGTATGTCTCCTAGTTAATAATACTCATAATGTTTACAGATCTGCTGGAGAAGTCTCTTACTGTATGTCTCCTAGTTAATAATACTCATAATGTTTACAGATCTGCTGGAGAAGTCTCTTACTGTATGTCTCCTAGTTAATAATACTCATAATGTTTACAGATCTGCTGGAGAAGTCTCTTACTGTATGTCTCCTAGTTAATAATACTCATAATGTTTACAGATCTGCTGGAGAAGTCTCTTACTGTATGTCTCCTAGTTAATAATACTCATAATGTTTACAGATCTGCTGGAGAAGTCTCTTACTGTATGTCTCCTAGTTAATAATACTCATAATGTTTACAGATCTGCTGGAGAAGTCTCTTACTGTATGTCTCCTAGTTAATAATACTCATAATGTTTACAGATCTGCTGGAGAAGTCTCTTACTGTATGTCTCCTAGTTAATAATACTCATAATGTTTACAGATCTGCTGGAGAAGTCTCTTACTGTATGTCTCCTAGTTAATAATACTCATAATGTTTACAGATCTGCTGGAGAAGTCTCTTACTGTATGTCTCCTAGTTAATAATACTCATAATGTTTACAGATCTGCTAGAGAAGTCTCTTACTGTATGTCTCCTAGTTAATAATACTCATAATGTTTACAGATCTGCTAGAGAAGTCTCTTACTGTATGTCTCCTAGTTAATAATACTCATAATGTTTACAGATCTGCTGGAGAAGTCTCTTACTGTATGTCTCCTAGTTAATAATACTCATAATGTTTATAGATCTGCTGGAGAAGTCTCTTACTGTATGTCTCCTAGTTAATAATACTCATAATGTTTACAGATCTGCTAGAGAAGTCTCTTACTGTATGTCTCCTAGTTAATAATACTCATAATGTTTACAGATCTGCTGGAGAAGTCTCTTATGTCTCCTAGTTAATAATACTCATAATGTTTACAGATCTGCTAGAGAAGTCTCTTACTGTATGTCTCCTAGTTAATAATACTCATAATGTTTACAGATCTGCTAGAGAGGTCTCTTACTGTATGTCTCCTAGTTAATAATACTCATAAT